>NC_058133.1:502265144-502324786 GCF_016433145.1 Gracilinanus agilis | reverse complement strand
TCTCTGCCTCTCTGTCTCTCTCTCTCTCTCTCTCTCTCTCTCTCTCTCTCTCTCTCTCTCTCCCTCCCTCCCTCCCCCTTCTCTCTCCTTCTGCCTCTTCCCCCACCCCTACCCCCAGCCAAGCTGGCCTTCTGTTTGACGTGTCCAACTTCCATCTCTGCACAGACGGCTCCCTGTTCCTGGCATGCCCTCCCTTCTACAGCTCCCTCCCCATGAAGCCTTCCTCACCCCCCAGCCCCATCCCCGTGTTTCACCACTTGCTATCTCCTGGCTGTGAGTCTCCCGGCCTCTGTTCTCTGTCGGCGCTGACAGATAGAACATAAGCTGTGAGGGGAAGCCCGGGAGGGGCGGTTTCATTTGTGTTTTCTCCCCCAGTACCCAGGCCTGGGCCTGGTTCTCCGTGCATTTAAGAAGGAGGCTTGAGGAGCTCTGAACCTCTGGCTGTGTTTGGCTCCCTTGGGCCGTTGTTCTCTGCCCGCTGGGCAGCGCTCTCCTTCCCGGCTGTCCCCACAACCCTCGTTTATGGGCTTGTTTATGGCTTTCCCCAAAGCCAATCTAGAACATTTGACAGAAAGGCGGATGGCCCCACTCCAGCCAAAAGAGGAGGCCAGAGAAACTGGCGCCAGCCAGACGGGCTGCCAGGAGGCCGGACTCACCATCCAGGTTGTTCAGAGACATGACCACGTCCAGGTCAGCGCCCAGGATCTCCCCAAGCTGATTAACGAGGGAGGCGTCATTGGCTGGGTACACAGCAACATGGTCCCCAGACTCGTACCTAGAGATGCACATCCAAGTGAAAGGGCTGGCCTGGAGCTGGAAGGGACTTTAGGGTCCATCCAAGCACAACTCCTTCCCTCTGGGCCAGGGGAGAAACGGCTGGCAGCTTCCCCCAACAGAAGGAGCAGTGGCAGGATGCTGCCCTGTGAGCGGGGGCCCAGGGGAGGCAGCAGGAGGGCAGGCCCACCCCGGAGCTGGACTTGGGCTCTCCTACCTGATTTTGGAGTTTGAGATATCCAACTCCAGGTGCATGAGGTGGCGCTCTCCTCCCTGGTTCAACTTTCGGTTTGTGGTCACATTGGCTAGGAATGGATTCTTGGCATCAAAAGGCCTGCAAGAAAGGGGGCGCTCCATTGGCTCACCTGAGACCTGCCAAAGCCCAATGACAAGGGGGAACCCGGAGCGGCTCACGGGCTCTCTGGGCCTCGAGGAGACGCTGGAAGCAGGGCGTCCTCCCCACAGGGCCCCCGTGAGGGCCAAAAGGCTGCTTCTGCCAGCCACAGCTCGGTCTGGGCCGGCCCGTCTCCACTGTGCTGTGGGGAGGGAGGCCGGAGGTGGGCAGCCGCAGCAGGAAATACTCCTTCCCTCTACGGAAGGGAGACGGGGCCATGCACAGAGCGCTGGGCCTGGAGGCGGGAAAAGCGAATCCAGATGGGACCTCAGACTTTCTAGCTGTGGGGCCCGGGGCCAAGGCACGGCCTCAACTATAAAATGAGGGTGATTAGAGCATTTACTTCCTAGTTGTTAAGATCCTAATGAGATCCTACTTTTGAGGGCTCAGCCCAGGCTCCTGCACATACTGGGCCAGTGATGGGTAACCTTTTGAGCTCGGTGTGTCAAAATTCGCCAAAAAGCCAAGCATCACTCGGGTAGTGTGTCATTTCGAGAAAAAACCCACAATTTTGCAATAACAAAAATGTATAATTGTAACATATAACTGTTTAATAAACCAAAATAGGTCAATTAATAGAGGTAGAATTGTCATCTATAGGGCACAGAGTGTCTCCACAACCCTACAGCAAATGTTTCATCCTCGGCATGCAGCCTCGTACTTCTCTGTATGCGGCCGCGTGTCATAGAAAATGGCTACGAATGTCAGAGCTGACACGTGTGTTGTAGGCTTGCCATCACCATACTAGGCTCTTAAATCCTTCCTTTCTTCCTTTTCTCCTTCCCTCCCTGCCCTCACCCAGTTCCTTTCCATAGAGCTCAGTTTAGACCAGGGGTCGGCAACGTATGGCTCTCGAGCCATATCTGGCTCTTTTGAGGGCCAGATGTGGCTCTTTCTGCAGGAGCCATAAAGTCCATTTTTTTCAGGCGCTGTTACAGGAGCAGCTCTGTGAGCACTGGGCGGCTCTCACGAAATTACATTTTAAAAAATGTGGCGTCTATGGCTCTCACGGCCAAAAAGGTTGCCAACGCCTGGTTAGAGGATTCTGTCTATCTCCAAAAGAGGGGATCTCCCATGAATTTCCCTTTTGGCCTAAGGGGAAATCTACTACATAGAAAGGCTTTTTCAAAGTCAAATAAAAATAACCAAGGCTGGGCAGCTGGGTGGGTCAAGTAGACTGAGAAGCAGGCCTGGACATAAGAGGACCTGGGTTCAAATCTGGCCTCAAACCCTTCCTCGCTGTGTGATCCTGGGCGAGTCACTCAGTCCTGATTACCTGGCCCTTGCTGCTCTTTTGTCTTGGAAGTGATACTAAGAGAGAAGGTAAGGGTTAAAAAAAATAGCCATGGCACCGGGTACTAAATAGCAGCACTGCGCTCATGTTCACACTGAATCGGTGTGCTCCTCCAGTCCACTGGGAAATGACTACATGGGTCAGAACCAGAAGGCCTTAATTGGTGACACTGAATAGGGCGGGACCCTGAGGCAAGGCCTTGGGGCCACCTTCTTTGCCGGCTCTCTTGGTGCCTCTGAACTGAGCTGGCCCTGGAGGGTTAGCTGGGGGCTGGAGCCGTGGGAGGGTTCTTGGAGCCTCAGAAAACACCCCAAAGTTCAGCCCAGGACAACTGCCCTTGGAGAAGGGAGGGGAGAGCAAGGTGCTTCCGACAGTCCCCAGGGAGGGACACCGAGTCTAAGAGCCTGGTGGATTTTTAACCAATGGCCTCCTGAAGTAATTCAACTCCCCTGACATAGAATTTTGCCCCTAGTATCGGTGTCCTTAGGGACATTAAAAGCTATCTCCCGTACCTGCCCTGACCTCACACCCAGTCACTGCTATTGATGGGACCCTGAACCTAGGAAAGAAGCTTGAATGAGGAAGATGAACACGTGACTCCCCGGCGTGGGGTCAGGCGCTCTGGACACAGATAAATGGATTCTACATGCGTCACTCTTAGTCTCCAGCCATCTGATGGGCATCCTTCCCCCCAGCCCCTCCGGCTTCACAACAAAGCAGGACTAAAGAGGAATTCTGGGCACGTGCTTTGGGTTCTTCCAAAGACACGTATGGACAAATGGTAATTATGTCCAAAGGCAGAAGCTGAAAGCGTTTCAGTGCAAATACAGGCTGTCTTACACACACATTCTCTCCCCTCTCCCTCCCTCCCTCCCTTTCCCTCTCTTTCTCCCTCCCTACCTCCCCCCACCCCTCTCTCTTGTCCACCCAGGGCAGGCCAGGTCCTGACGACGGGTTGTCCCCCTGCCCCTCACTTACGGCTTCTGGTTCTCGTAGCTCTTTAGCCGGCCCATCTCCCCGGTGTACACTTTATTCATGTTCTCGTCCGTGTGCACCACCAGCTCATACTGACGAATGCTGGAAAGGTGAACTGAGAGTCAGGAAGGGAGACTCAGACCCCAGGAGTGCCCATATAAGGGAGACCATTATAAAAGAGAAGATGGGGGCTGGGCAAGCCCACAGAGGGCATGGGATCCAATCAAGGAGGAAGATATGCCTCAAAAAAAGAATACAAATAAATACAAAGTTGAGGGCTGGTGACTTAAGGAATAATTGAACCCAGGTGGAATCAACAAGAGGCAGTTTCCTTTAAAGGTAAAAGAAAAGGGAAGAGAAGTTATAAGTGATTAATAACTACATGAAAAAATGCCCAGAGTCACAAAAATCAAGAGAAATGTGGAGGAAAACAAGCCAGGTTTCACTTCACGCCCATGAATCAGCAGCTGACAAAAGCCAGAGCAGTCGCCATCCCAGGGCGGCAGAAAGCTGGCCACACCACGACTCACTGGCTCAGTCATTCTGAAAAGCAATTTAGAATGATGCCAACTTTTAAATGTGACTCAGCTTTTCATAGCCTTTGACCCACACAGCTGCCCCGAGTAATGACAAAACAGAAGGAAAGGCCTCGTGCATGTCAGAATGACGGCTGTCCTCTCTGTGGGTGCTGACTGTTGATAGGAAACGGCAGGGCCCAACAGGGTCCTTGGATAGTGGATCATCAGAAATGAAGAAGAGGAAGAATTCAGACTCATAGGACGTAAGGCAGAGGAAAGCCACAATGGAGACCACCCAGCATATCTGACTGTGGGGAACAGAGACGAAATGGGGCAAAGATGGCACATCAGCACAGTGCACACAGTGTGTCAAAGAGGCCAATGTACTGACTGGTCTGAATTGTTTTTTCTTTTGTTCCCAAGGTTGGCTTACTTTGGGGGTGGCATGTAATTAAAAACAAAAGTTATTAACAAAATTTGGTGAAAAAAGGAGAAAGGGAGGGAGAAGAGGACTTCTGGGTTCTGAGCCAGAAGGGAATTTAGTGGTCTTCAGAGTCCAACTACTCATTCTGGAAAAGAGCGAACTGAAGCCTGGATAGCTTGACCTAAGGATCACAGGTCATCAACAATGAGGCCAATTTGAACCCGTCTTCCCAGCTGAGAGTGCTCTTCCCACCAACCTGCTGCCTCTCATGGTATGTGGAACAGTCTGAAGGAGTAAGCGTGTGCCAGGGCAGACACTGTGTGACAAAGGGAGCGTGTGGCAGGAGAGAAAGTTTGGCTAAGGAGACCTCCAAGCCTGGGGTAAGGGTCTACGTCTAAATCGAGAAACCATTCCATAGGAGAAGGAGATGACCAAAGCGGAGGTTGAGGATGATCGGGGAAGGCTTGTGAGCTGAGAGAGCTGGAGGATGGGCCTGAAAGCTCTGGGCCACAGGGCAGTATCCAGGCCTTTCACCCACTTCATTATAACCAGGGCAAATGAATGCCTCCTTTGCAGTCAGTCCTCCCAGAGAAAGGGCAGTGGTCAGTGACCTAGAAGTCTTTGGAAGAACAGAGAGCTCTCTCCTGTCAAACACAGGAAATTCTCCTCAGAACTCTTGTGTGGCCATGGTGGAGGCAGGGTCAGGGTGAGAAAAGGAAGGACTTCCTAGAAATGAGAACAGCACTTCCATGTGGGATGTGGAGTTGATGGAACATGGGAAAAGCAAGGGATGAGACTAGAATCCAGGACTGGACCCGTTTCTGGGAGATTCTTTCATTCTTGGGCTTCCAGGGGAGCCCACAGCTCAATGACAATGTGAGACTGCTCCACCCTGAAGAAAGCATCTAATTTCCTTTAAGGGTCATCATATGTTTATACCTGTGACCTTTTAAGAGTTCAGGCCAGTGAGGAGGAGGCTGGCATACAGGTCTCTCCACCCAGATGCTGGGCTGAGCAGAACCATTGTCCCTAGTTCCAGTCTCAGATGCATGAGTTATTGGGCCAGAAGGATGCAGAAGCCCAAAGTGCAGTCAGCCTGTCTCCATTCTGCCCAACAGTATCTGAATCTGGACCCTGATGCTCTATCAAAGAAGGACAAAGAAGCACCTTGGCTTCCTCACTGGCTTCAGAGGCACCCATCCTCACAAAGGCTCAGTTCCAGCTGTCCAAAGTACTCCTCCACCTCCAACTTTCCTATCATCTTTGTAGCAACTAATTATACTCAGCCATTCTGGTAATCATGCTCACCTGGATTCCTCACCAGTAGCTTCCACTCCAAAGTGTTCACAAACAGCGGGCCAGAACTGCTCTCTCCAGGTGATAAAATCTTCCTCCAAGCTGTGAAAAGCCAAAGAATATCCCTAATCAACAAATAGTAAAAGGGACATGAACAGGCAGTTCCCAGATGAAGAAATCAAAACTATCAATAAGCACACGAAAAAGTGTTCTAAATCCCTCTTCATTAGAGAAATACAAATAAAAACAACTCTGGGGTACCACCTCACACCTAGCAGACTGGTCAATATGGCAGCAAAGGAAAGTGATAAATGTTGGAGGGGATGTGGCAAAATTGGGACACCAATACATTGCTGGTGGAGTTGTGAATTGATCCAACCATTCTGGAGAGCAATTTGTAATTATGCCAGAAAACCAGTGTGAGGTTTCAGAGCCAATATAGGAGAAAACCCTCTGCAGCAGACAAGGGGACCCTAGGAGGAGGCCTCAGATTATGTCCACTATGAAGACCAAAAGGGAGCCAGTGCCCCACGATAGCTCATTACTGCTCCCAAGAAGGGGCTCTGAGGTCTGCCAGGCCCCGGCCACAGGGGATCCTGGGACTGGGACTGGCTTCACTCACTTTCCATCGTCATCACCCAGGCCTAGTTCGAATATTCGCTGAGCACCCAGCTGCTCCAGCCGGTTGTCCACATATTTCCCCATCGCATTGAAGTGTTCATAGGTCTTGTTCCCAAGACCAAACACCTGCAGAGAGAAAGGGAAATGGTAATTCCTCATCGCAGAGCTATCTTGGTTTTGTGAGGGAAGATGGACGGGTGCTAGGAATGGACTTCAATCAACAAGGCTCAGTAGTGAGAGGGGCATGACAAGTTGGCCATTGCCAATCTGCAACGCTATAGTTCTTGGCTATTGTATAACATATCTGAACAGATGAGGTTCTTGTGCCAGTGAATCATCACAGAGATTATAATTGGTCCCACCCCACCTGAGCAGCCATCAAGGGTTGAAGGTAGAATGAGGGAGGAGAGTCGCCTATCTCTGGTTTGGCTTACCCAGTGCCCTTGGAGAAGAGGCAGCTCCCCATCTGCCTGGACCCTCCCATCTCCCCATAACTGATCCCATCGTAACTGGAGTCTGTTTCCTTGCTGCTCTAGACACAGCCCCTAGCAGTGGGCTCCTTCTGCATTTCTCTCTCTTGAGCCAGGGAACCCAGCTTCTCTCAGGTCCTCCAGAGTCTGGCAGGTCCCCAGCCCTAGGTGCCAGCACCAAAGGGAGTGAAATCCCAGCACAGCCCTGACATTATTCCCCCCCGCCCCCCACCCATAGCCAACCCTTCCTTGACCTGAGACCCTTCCCTCTGAGTACAGCTCTTCCCTTCACCTCCTAAGAGGGCCCTGACACCACAGGAGTGGCTTTATGCAACAAGCTTCCTGTTGGCCTCCTACTTCCCCACAGGCATCTAAAGTGTCCTTCTCCCTCATACTGGGGGTATCACCTGAGGAGGGAGGCAGAGAAGGTGCCACTGGGCCTACTTTACATTCATCTCCCTTCCAGGTTTTGGCTTGGCAGCAGGTGGGAGGTCAAAGTATGTTCTGCCAACAGGAACACCAGTGATTGGAATGATGACAAAGGAATCACGAGCAATTATTTTCCAAACAAAGATGGACTCTGGCATCCCAGGTTGGCTGTGTTGGGCCAGCAGTGTCCTACAGCTTAGGGCTGGCACATATAGCCAAGGGCCCACAGAGTGCCTCCAGTCTAGCCCACAAGTCCTCGGGAAACAGTGAGAATGAAGGGGGAGACAACGCACCGCAAATTTGACACCAGAGAGATCGACATCTGTCTCTTGAAGCCAGTCATAGAAGTCCTGGGCATTGTCTGTGGGGTCTCCCTCCCCATAGGTGGCCATGCAGAACACCGCCAGGGAGTTGTCTATTTCTGGAAGGCTGCTCAAATCGGCCTGAGAAGAGAAGGGGAAGGATCAGGGTCAATGGCGCAATGGCTGAGGGTCAGAGAAGAGCTCCCCATGCTTGGAAAAGCATGGCACACTCCCAACTGGCTGCTAGCTGAGTTAGGTAGTGCAAACCAAAACTTTTACATTCACGAGAGTGGTGTCCCCTTCAAAGTAGTCACCTGACAGGGATAGACACTTGCTCCAATGATGCTCGATTCCCTCCCCAACTTCTCCCACAGCCAGCTTTTGGCTTATTCAAGAAAACCCATGTTTGATTCAAAATTTAACAAACCAACTTTCAAAGGTACAACCTGGCCAGCACTGAGAATACTTAAACCAAAGTTCTAAGCTCAGGAATTCTGAACAGGGAAGAGATTGTAAAACAAGGTCTGAGAAGGACAAATTTGTCCAGAGACACGCTGGTCTAATCAGAAGGATTTAAAACTCAAAATGGAGGGAGAGGGGAAAAACTGTGCAGGTGCAAACCAGACTCCAAAGAGAAGGATGGAAAGATGCTACATAGGGGAAAGGGGCTTAGCAATCAGGAGGAAACAATAATGAGGACAATGGCAAAAATGGTCATTGTGGCTTCCCGTGTCTAGAATAGTGATTCCCAAAGTGGGTGCTACCAGCTACCACCCCCTGGTGGGTGCTGCAGCGATCTGGAGGGTGGTGATGGCCACAGGTGCATTTATCTTTCCTATTAATATTTTAAAAAATTAATTTCCAGGGCACTAAGTAATATTTTTTCTGGAAAGGGGGTGGTAGGCCAAAAAAGTTTGGGAACCAATGGCTAGAAGAATGACTATAATACCAATGATTAATACAGTGGCCTAGTGATCTTAAGGCAGAAAGAGGCCAAGAGGACCTCACCACTACCACTGAGGCTGACTGGGTGACTGGCATGACTTCTAACTAGAATATTGTGGGAAAAGGGATGGATAAAGGAGCAGCTCTGCAGATCAGAGAGTTCCTCTGGTGTAGACATCTACAGAGGAGAGGTAGTGAGCTCCCAAGAAAGAGAAAAACCCCTGTGTTCAGGGGAGACCGGCCAGTCCAGAGATCCTGTAGTTCGGGATAGATACTACAAAACTGGCCAGAAGTAGGTGGCAGTTGTGATGGGGGCTTCAACTACATGGAAACCACATCATGACTTGGAATAATTTAATACTCTTAAGGGACAGAAAATGTTTTTTCTGCTGGAAGTCCCTCTTTGCCTTTAGGCAGAGCATCTGCCAAACTCTCTGCTTTGCCTCACTAATGAAAAGCTGCTGCTGGAGTGGCCAGAGAGCTGGTCTTAAGAGTTAAGAGGACCTGAATTCAAGTCCTGTCTCTGACTCATTGTGGCTGTGTAATCCTGGACAAGTCAGTGCCCCAGGCTGCTCTGCAGGAGTATAAGGTTTGGGGCAGCTATCTGGAGCAGTAGTGTGAATACCAGGCCCAGAGATGGGAGCTCCTGGGTTCAAATTTGGCCTCAGGCACTTCCTAGCTGTGTGACCCTGGGCAAGTCACTTAATCCTCATTGCTAATCCTTACTGCTCTTCTGCCTTGGAACCAATACATAGTATTGATTCTAAAATGGAAGACAAGGGTTTAAGCAAAAAAGAGCATAAGACTCAGAGAAGGGACTCATCTGTACTGGAAGAGGAACTTCTCTATACCAGTAACATCACAGGTCCAGTCTGTCTCTATGATCCCTGTCTAGGAGAATTTCACCTCTTTGAAGGCTTAGGAACCAAAAGGAATACTATTCAGGACTGTGGTGCCCATCTCTTAAGAGTTTATGGCATTGGTGTGGAGGACAGCCTGAAGAGTGCGCCTTAGATGTTAGGAAAGTAAATTGAAGGGTGTTCACAAAGGTGGTCTAAGATCCCATTATCTGAACTTCGTAAAAGCCATTCAGAGTGTCTCAAGAACCATGGGAGGCACTTAGGAATGAAATACTGCTATTCAAGCAGCAAATTACTTTTTGAGGAAGAAAGTAGAAGGTAGTGCCAAAAATCGGATGTGGCTGCCAGGAGAGTACTCCCAGAAACTCAGCTTTGTTTCAATTTGGATTTGGCTTTTTTTAGTTCCACATATTCTCTCCCTCCCTCCACGCCTCCCCCCACCCACTGAGAATGCAAAACATACAATCTCCATTACACATATGAAGTCATGCAAAACACTGCCATATTAGCCATGTTGCCGAAGGGGGAAAAAAAAAGCAAGAAAAAAACTTTTTAAAAATCAGCTTTCATCTCTGCTCAGAGCCCTTCAGCTGTCTCTGGAAGGAGAGAGCATTCTTCATCATGAATCTTATAGAATGATTGTGGATCACTGTGTCAATCAGTTACTAAGTCTGTCCCAGTTGGTCATCATTACAATGTTGGTGTTCTCGGGGTTCTTCTCACTTCAATCTTCATCGGTTCACACAATGACAAACCACTCCAGCATCATGGCCAAGAAAACCCCATGGACAGCACTGGCGTGCTAGGGTCCCCAGGGTCCCGGACACTCACTCTACAGGCCCCTTTCCTTTTTCTTAGATCCCTTTGGGAAACGAGGACATGTAGGGAAGAGAACAGGAGCTTGTTTTTCAAGAATGCCATGATCCTCTAAGAAGAGGGAATAAAAGTCCAAAGAACATTAGGAACTATTAGGAACTGAGATTTTCAGAAAGAACAAAAAAGGGACTTTTGTGAATCGTGTTTTACAGAAGAAAATAGAGCAAGAGAGAAATAAGGGAGCCATATAACAGCTACTTTAAGAGGATGGGTCAGAAATAATAGAGAAAGAGAAGATGGCACTGGCAACTTTTATTTGGTTTCTGCTTATTTCGAGTAAGGAGAATAATCTTCAGAATAGCAGAGGAGGCAGACCGGCTCAGTCAGAACTGAGACTGGCTGACCTACTGGAGGCTGCTCTTTGAAAAGATAACCTTAGAGGACAGTAAGAACTTTGAAGAGAAGTACACTGGCTCAGAAGAAGGCCTGACTGATTACAAGCTTATATGGACCAAATCATGGCATCTGTATTATGTGCAGAATACACTGCTGAACCCAGAATATGCAACATCATACAACAGGCCATTGATTCTAGAGAAGTTCCACCCTATAAAGCTTTTCTCAATGAGTCAAAGCAAAAAATGAATGCAAGAAAAAGGAGGGTTTAAGAAGAGGCCAAAGAGGCAGAAAAGACCAGGAAGGAGCTGGGCCTGGGGGAGGGATCAGGTGACCTTAAAGCACTTAAACAGAGTAGACAAAAGAATCAGTTAAAACAAATGGATAGTTTTCTGGCCCAGATGGAAGCAAAGTATTGTGACTTTTCCCAAAAAGGGAAGAAAACTGACAAAAAAAGAAAAAAAATAATGAAGTGGATAGCTTTGTTTCTTTAATGGGCCTTCCACTGGGCATTTACCTACCCACCTAGATAAAATGGGTAAAACCTTTATTACTGAGAAAAAATGGTCCCTTCTGATCTAGCCTATCCAGATCAGTGACGTCTCAAGAGTAAATTATTCAGCAATCGCTCCAGCCCACTTTCACTTGTTATAAGTATGTCCTCAAAGTGTTCACTGGCACTTACCTATTGTTTCTATGAAATTTCCCTAATGGGAGAATTTAGTTTTCAGAGAATATATATTTTCATGAGTCTTACGCAAAAGGAACTCTAGAGCGGGGGGACAGCTGGGTAGCTCAGTGGAGTGAGAGTCAGGCCTAGAGACAGGAGGTCCTAGGTTCAAACCCGGCCTCAGACACTTCCCAGCTGTGTGACCCTGGGCAAGTCACTTGACCCCCATTGCCCACCCTTACCAATCTTCCACCTATGAGACAATACACAGAAGTTAAGGGTTTAAAAAAAAAAAAAAAGGAACTCTAGATAAATGATGTCAAGAAAAGATTGAAACTTTAGTAGAACTCATTTGACAGGTAATAATGCTGTTAACTGTCAAACTCTTCACTGGTAAGAAATGGAAATTCTTAAACAACTAGTGAAAGGCTTTGTTCTAAATGTTTCCTGGCCAGGTTTGTTGTCATTTATTTATAGTGAAAAAGATGTGTTTTAGATTTTACATTATTTGGTGTTGGCAAATATTTAACAAATTTTTGTTAAAAAAAAAAAGCACACAATAAATGAGTAAAATATTTCATTACTAAAAAAGAAAATCCCCCCCAAATTCCATAAAATCACAAAACCCCAAAGGTGGGATTACACAGAAGCCTTTGTCACATGGTACAGACACGTACCACAAGCTACTGTTTGGAAGAATTCATTTGAGTAAAGTCCTAGACCAGAAACCTAAATGAAAGAAGGAATGGAAAGACAAGAGAGGTTGGCTGGCTCTAAGCTTGCACTATATGCAAAAGCAAGGTCCCAAACCACCTGGGGCTGCATATCCTTTCAGGAAGCCAGGGTCCTCCC
The DNA here is from genome assembly GCF_016433145.1 of Gracilinanus agilis. Classification (NCBI taxonomy): domain Eukaryota; kingdom Metazoa; phylum Chordata; class Mammalia; order Didelphimorphia; family Didelphidae; genus Gracilinanus; species Gracilinanus agilis. Next base: position 502,312,750 of record NC_058133.1, on the reverse strand, counting down.
ACCTCCACCGCCACCCTTAATCCAAGACACCAGACTTGTAAGAATATCTATCTTATGGGTGCCAAAGGAAGACAAATGCGGTGGCTGCCCTGCGATGGGTGATGTCTCAGAAGAGTGACCCAAGAAGAAATGGATGCCTGCCATACCAGTCTTCAAAGAGAAAGAGGTACACCCTTAAAATTACATGCCAATCAATCTTGGGGAAATTCCTAGGAAATTCTAGGACTGATTGAAGAGATGGTTAATGGGCACTTAGAAATGGGGAGTGGTCATCCCTCTAAGTCAGCATAGCTCCTGTAAGAACAAGTTGTACCAGACCAACCTCATTTCCTTTTCTGATAGGATTACTAGACTATAATCAAAAAAATTCAGCAGAACCTATTTGGTTTGATTTCAGAAAAGTTTGACAAAATTGCTCATGTTGTCCCTATTAATGGGATCCGAAGCTAGGTAGGGTCTGAACAGCAATGAGGCCTGGGAAGCAACTAAACAAAAGTATCCAAAGCCTTCTGTCAACTTCTAAGGAAATCTCCTTGGGAGAAAAAGAATGAGCAGAAAGAAGAAGGGGTCAATACTTTAGATGGAAATTCAAATTATGGATGATATTAAACTGATATTAAAGAGTAAAACATTGGTTGACAAAACAAAGATTAAAAAGATATCAATACTAGAATTATGAGCCAAACCCCAAAATTTTAATTTAACAGGGACAAGGTCATCTTACCCCATTGCCAAGAGCTGTTGGGAAAATGGAAATATCAGAAAGAAGACAGGAGTGACCCTCTTTTGGTAAGGAAGAGATAGTGCTGAAGTGCCTAATATCTCAGTTGGGCTGCCCATTAGGACTAGTAGTTAAAAGGGACCTTTCATTCACTCATTTATTCGTTTAAGTATTTACTGAGAACCCCCTGTGTGTTTAACCCTAAGTTGGGGACACAAAATCCCTAAGAGCATCTACTCTCAAGGAGTTTAAGATTCAGATGAGGGGGCAGCTGGGTAGCTCAGTGGATGGAGAGTCAGGCCTAGAGACAGGAGGTCCTGGGTTCAAATCCGGCATCAGCCACTTCCCAGCTGTGTGACCCTGGGCAAGTCACTTGACCCCCATGGCCTACCCTTACCACTCTTCCACCTATGAGACAATACACAGAAGTTAAGGGTTTAAAAAAAATTAAAAAAAAAAAAAAAGAAGAAGATTCAGATGAGAAGCAGTAAAGGAGATGAGTCTATTAGGACAGAGTATCAGAGCTGGAAGTAATGGGACGAGGTCAGAAAAGTCAATTAGGCTACCAGGACTAGGAAGAACTAGGAACCTGGTCAGACTTGCTCCTGTGAGCAGGTAGGAGCTGCCTCAGGTTTCTGAGCAGGGGAAGGCTATGTAAGCAGGAGTGTGTCTGGAAGATTCACCTGGCAGCAAAGAGTGCTTAGACTCTGAATACACTATGGCCTCCCACTATACAAATCTCTATAGTAGCTCTTTTTGTAATAGCAAAGAACTGGAAAATAGAGGGAGAAGATACAGTTAAAGAATGGCTGAGTAAGTTATGGCAAACAAATATGAGAGAATGTTATGGTACCATAATGGAGGAAAGGGATGGTTTTGAGCAAATTAAAATGTAAAGAGCAGGTCTGGGGCCTTCCAGCTCTCATGTCACAGCCAAGTCCTCGCTACGTCCTTTTGGGATAGGCTCAGGTTTTACCCTCTTGGCAGCTTTCCTCCCCATCTCAAGTCAAAGCATCAGAGTAGCTTTTTTCTGCTCCCCCTTGGGCTGGGAGAGGGGCACTGTTGCCTTGAGCTTACCAGAGAACTTCATGGAGGCCATTTTTGACCCAGCTAGAGTCGATGACTCTCCTTGGTGTCCTCTGTTGTACTCCCTGGACAAAATGCCACCTGTACCGCTTCCCTAGCCCTCTCAGCATGGAGCAGGCTAAGACCCAGGCACTGAAGGACCACAGGGATGCTTCTCTTGGCCTGACAGTACAATCCTGGGCCCATGAGCACAAGAAAGGGAAAGCATATCTTTAGTCTTGCTAGCACTATGGAGATTTGACCTTAATATTTTTTAAGACTAAGAGGGCTGTCACCTAAAAAGGAAAACAATGAACAGCCCATCCTTCTGTTTCATATTGCCCATGGCTGGTCTCGCTTAGACCTTAGCACGCAAGGCCCTCCCTGTTTATCTTACATGGAATTCTGTAATGGATTCAAGATGCTTTGGAACATGAAGCAGAGGCACAGCTTACCAAGTCATACTCCTCGGGATCAGCAGCCATCCCTCGCATGCCATAGCGGTGGGCATCTTTGGAGAGACGGTTAGCAAATTCTTCAGCTGTGCCCGTCTGGGAGCCATAAAACACAACAATGTTCCTGCCCTTTGGGAAGGCACATGAACACACGTTAGACAGAAATCAAAGATCCTCCCTGGCTCTTAACTAAGGATTAAGCAGACTAATGGAGAACAAGCTGGGTGTTCTAGAATGTTTCCTCCTTCCCTTCTACCCTAAATTCCCACTGAAATGGCCTTCTCTTGCGGGAGAGAACTAAGCCACACAAAAGCAATTGAGTATGTGGGCAAAGAGCATAGCAGAAAATCTCTACAAATGACAAAGCCCCTTGCCTGAATGAGCTCACAGGCTGTCCCGACCCTCAGCCAAGGAAAAGGCCTCAACATAAAGCACAGAGAATGGCAAGTGGCAATCTGGGCTGAAGTACCTCAATCAAAGTAAAGGTAGAGGAGGCAGACATCAGAGTATGTGCCACAGAGATGGAAAATGTTGCCAGGCCTGCGTTTTAGGCTTCATCTTCCTCCTCCCTTCAAATCTGCCAGAGATCTCAGGCTGCTGACTATGGCTGACTTTTGGCTACACTCGACACCTCCTTCAGCTTTCTTGCTAGAATGACAAATACCCAAGAAACTCTAATTCCAAAATCAAGAAACAAACAAAAAAATAAGGCTCACCGTTTTCTTCATCTTTTCCACAAAGCTGCTGTCTTTCACAGAAGAGGGCCTGAAAAAGACAAATTTTATTAATAGGCACAGGATGAACTAATAGTTGCTCAGGTCATCCCTTTAACTGCTGTCCTTCCAACTGGTTATCACTAAGAAAGACAATATACACTTGGTCAGTCACTAAGCACCTACTATATGCTGGGCAAGTAGCTAGGTGGCACAGTGGATGGAGCAAACCCAGCCTCAGACACTTACTAGCTATGTGACCCTGGGAAAGTCACTTCATTCTGTGACAGTATCTTCATCTGTCAGATGGGCTAGAGAAGGAAATGGCAAATCCCATCCAGCATGTTTGCCAAAGAAAACCCTAAATGGGATCACAAAGAGTCAGAAATGACCGAAAATGATTGAAACAATATGTGACAAGCATTGTACCAAGCGATGGGGATACCGAGAGAGTCAAGAGATTGTCCCTGCCTTCAAGGTGCTCCCAGTCCAATGGGATTTGCCCAGAGTATCCAGAATGAAGAACGCGACAGCCCCGGCACTCTCTTCCCTGGCTAAACTCCATTTGGCCTCTGCATTCACAGCCAGCCTTAACGGTTTTGGGAAGATTACTGACACACTGGAGGACATTGAGATAGGTGAGGGGGATACTGGCTTCTGGTGCCATTTGGAATAAGATGAGGACTTCTTTGACAAAGCAGACACCTGCAAAGAGTGGTCACATCTCCATCTAAGTCTTTTTTTCTTCCAGCTTAAACTCCTCTGATTCCCCGCCTCCTTCTGTCCCAGTCTGTCCTTCCATCCATTTTATTCATTAGTGACCCAAAATCAATTAGTTTCTCTGTTTAATAAGAAGGAATGAAAAATTGCCTGTCTTTAAACTCATCAATTCCACATTCTCAATTGGAACTCCTGGGAAGGAGGATGGGAGAAGAAAGACAAAGGCTCCCTAAGGGACGGGTCCTAATAGTCTGTTTTTAAAATAAATCTTATAGACATGAAGAAAATAGGACACAGCCCACAAGGCAATAGACGCCAGTCTAGAAACTCTGTCCTTCATTCACGAGGGGATAATTATAGCTACACAAATAGAACCCAAGTCTCCAAAGTGAAATGCCTACAATTTTTCAGTCAGATTAGCAGCCGCCAATACTATTTTAAGGTCTTTGGATTTAAATAACCCTAAGAGAGCCTCAGAGTGGAAAGGAGAGGGCCTTTACCAAGGGAGCAATCTTTACTCATTAAGCTTTGCTCAGAAGGGAATCATCTGCTGCAGGATTCCTGCAACTGAGGCCTGATGTGACCAGCAAAGATCCCAAGGGCCATTTTTTTCTCATCATAGGAGCCAGTAGGGGGAACTGGAACTGCTCTCCATTTTTTCCTATGTACTCATTTCCCTACTTGCTTGGGATCTTGCCAATGTCATCACAAACTGGTTTTCCTTTCTAATGTCAACATTTTTGTCAAAGGTACCATTTCCTAGGTAGCTTGGAGGCCATCGTTGAATCTTTCCATCCTTTAAAATTTCCCATATCTAATCACCTCCTTCTTTCTATTCCACAGCTACAGCCTTTGTTCAGGCACTCAGCTCCCACCTGGGTCACTGAAATAACGTCAGGCCTATCCTATTTCTCCTCTATTAGACAGCAATGTCCTTGACAATAGTGGCCCTTATCATCTTCCCAGTGTCCTTTTTTATTAAAACCTTCACCTTCTCTATTAGAAGTGATACTACAGCAGCTCAAATCTGGCCTTAGACATTTTCTATCTGTGTGACCCGGGGCAAGCCAATTAAACCCTACTGCCTAGCCTACAGTCTTGATTCTAAAATGGAGGGTAAGATTTTTTTTTAATTGATACTAGGTATTGGCTCCAAGCCAGTGCTTTACATTATCCTCATTTTATAAATGAAGAAACTGAAGTTGAGAGAAGTTGTAACTTGCCCAGGGTGACACCTGGCTGAGGTAGAATTTGAACTCAGGTCTTTCTGCCTCTAAACCCAGAGTTGATATATTGCGGGCAGAAATGGCCACTTTCCTCCAGGAAAGAAAGTCATCCAACTCTGCCCTCCACACAGGAAAGTCCATCCCCTGCAGGGCCCTCTGTGAAGCTGTCCTAATAGTTGGCGGTACCTCCTGCTCTGGGATACTGAACCGGAGGGTCTGGAATGGCAACCCTTGTGTGTTCCTGCCCACACCAGAGGCTTTGCAGTAACCCAAGCCCCGACTCCTCAGAGAATCAATGAAGGAGCTATCAATTATCAATTATAAAAAGCTAAATCAATTGTACAAAAGCAATTGATAAATGAGCAAGGAACACGAATAGGCAATTTTCAGATAAAGAAATCAAAACTATCAATAAGCACATGAAAAAGTGCTCTAACCTTTAATAATTAGAGAAATGCAAATTAAAACAACTCTGAGGTATCACCCCACACCAGCAGATTGGCTAAAATGACAGCAGGGGAAAGTAATGAATGTTGGAGGGGATGTGGCAAAATTGGGACGCTGATGCATTGCTGGTGGAGTTGTGAACTGATCCAACCATTCTGGATGGCAATTTGAAACTATGCCCAAAGAGCTCTAAAAGACTGCCTGCCCTTTGTCCAGTCAGCACTGCTGGGTTTATATCCCAAAGATAATTTTAAAAAAATAATAATAATGAAAAAGACTTGTACAAAAATATTTATAGCCACGCTCTTTGTGGTGGCAAAAAACTGGAAAATGAGGGGATGCCCTTCAATTGGGAAGTGGCTGAACAAATTGTGGCATCTGATGGTGATGGAATACTATTGTGCTCAAAGGAATAATGAACTGGAGGAATTCCATGTGAACTGGAAAGACCTCCAGGAATTGATGCAGAGTGAAAGGAGCAGAACCAGGAGAACACTGTATACAGAGACGGATACACTGTGGTAAAAATCTAGTGTAATGGACTTCTCTACTAGCAGCGATGCAATGTTCCAGGACAATTCTGAGGGACTTATAAGAAAGAACGCTATTCATATATTCATATTCTGAGGAAGAACTGTGGAAGTAGAAACACAGAAGAAAAACAACTCCCTGATCACAGGGGTGGATGGGGATATAATTAGGGATATTGACCCAAAATGAACACCCTAATGCAAATATCAATAATGTAGAAATTGGTCTTGATCAATGACACATGTAAAACCCAGTGGAATTGTGTGTGGGTTATGGGAGGGGGTGGAAGGAGGGGAGGAATAGAACATGAATCCTATAACCATGGAGAAATGTTATAAATTAATAAATTAAAAAAAAAAGAATCAATGAAGGGCAGGATTCTCTGGCATGAAGAACCAGGTACTCACTTGAGTAGATCACTACTGAAAAGCCCCTGGTGAACTTCCAGTGTAACACGCAGGGCGGCTGCCTACCTTGCCCATCCCTAGTCTCGGCTCTTCCTGCTGAGGTCATCTGGGGCAGTAAAGCAGAACTCAGGCTCCCCTACCCTTAGTAGGTCCAATTTCTGGATTTACTGCCAGGGAGGGCAATCCTTTGGATGACTTCCAGACAAGCAGCACAGGCCCTTAGTGACCAGCTAGTCTAACCTGACATCTCACAAATGAGGAAAATGAAGTTCAGGAAAGTTGAGTAACTTGCCCACAGTCACAGCTAAGTGGTAAGCTTTAGAGGTGAAATCTGGACCCAGGCCATTGGGCTCTGAAGCCAAGACTGCTTCCATGGCACCAGGCCACCATTAGCTCCATGGCAAAATCCATTCTTCCCTCCAGAAAATCACTGCCCTTGTCAATTCTGACTGGGCATCAGAGGCTTTCATGGCCCTGAATGCAGGCACACAGAAATAAGCCAGGATCTTTCCCCCAAGGGTCTGACTGATAGAGAGAGAATGGAAGAGTAAAAGGAACTGAGGAGAAGGAAGGTGGAGAGGGAGGGATCATAGGAGGGGGACTGGAATATTTGGGCTCGATTTTCTGCTGGGCCAGCAGAGGAGCAGATAAAGCTTGGATACGGAATCAAGAGGACTTGCGTTCAAAAGCTGCTTGTGTGACCAGAGGCAAGTCACTTCCTCTCTGGGGCTTGGTGACTTCATCTGCGAAATGGGGGAGTTGGAAGAGATAAATGTCAAGGTTCCTCATGGTTCTGATATACTTTTAATTCCACAATGCAAAACAAATGTTTTTAAAGGGTCAGAGACCTCCTGCTGGAGGAGACCTCAAAGGTCATCGGGCTTCAGCCCCTCCTTTTGTAGAGGAGGTCAAACAATGTGGTCCAAGTCATGGGATAGTAATAACCATCAGAGGCAATACCCTGTCCACCATAAGGTGTTTTGTAAAACCAAAATAAGCTACCAACTTTATTCTAATTCAGGGTTACATGAGGATACAGCATCGAGGTCCTGATCAGGGTACTGCCACCTCCATTACAGCATGTCGCCTCCTAAGAGAAACTGACATTTATTAAGAAATTTAAAGTTTCAAAGTACTTTTTCTTTTCTTTTTTCTTTTTGAATATTTTCTCCTAGTTACGTATTTCATGTTCTTTCCCTCTCCCCCAAACCCCTCAATCCCCCTTAGCCGACGCACAATTCCACTGGGTTTTATATGTATGATCAAGACCAAAGTACTTTTTTCTTGTTTGAGCCTCCTAATAACTCCTGGAGGTCAGAATGATAAGTATTATTCCCATTTTACAGGTGAGAAAACCCATTCAGTATAAAGTAACTTTCTCATGATCCCACAGCTATGTGTCAGAGGCAGGATTTGAAGCCAGGCCTTCCAGGTTCAGAGGATCGATCCTACCCCTAAGCTGCACTGCTATCAAACACGCCCAGTGGAGAGCCCAGGATAGGAACGCCTTGGTTCCGTTTCCTCCCATGTCTTCCCAAAGCAGGTATTCCAGGCTAGAACAAGATGTGAGGAGCAGAAGCCCTCCAGCCATCAAGTGAAGAATTTGGCCCCAGATACCTAAAGGACCATCTGAGAACATGTCAACAATTCTTCTTGGGCCAGAGAAGCAAAGAAATAAAATCTGTTCAGAGCCACAAGATTCTGCCCATGTACAATTTTTTTTTAAAGGAGGGGCCTCATTGTGATGGGCTTGGGGGAGGGCTCTGATAAGACGTTTTTTAAGTAGAATTATGGATTGTTAGGAAAATGGGCCCCTCGGCGTAAGGCACTGCTCTTCGGACAATCCCTCCACTCCACTCCTTGACTGCCTTTCCACAGACTGCCTTAGCTAACGCCTGTATTTATATTCTGGAGTGAGAATGCTGGCCTGGGGAGTAACTTGATCAAATCATTTGCACAGCTAGTGGTGAAGTCACACTAGAACCTAGAACAATCTATTTTTTTTTTAAAGCCTTACCTTCCATCCAAGGCAGAAGAGTGGTAAGGGCTGGGTAATGAGGGTTAAGTGAATTGCCCAGGATCACATAGCTAGAAAGTGTCTGAGGCTATATTTGAACCCAGGACCTCTTATCTCTGGGCCTGGGTCTCCATCCACTGAGCCACCCAGCTGCCCCCCAACCCAGGGCAATCTTAATCCTGGTCTAGCAGCTTTATTCTTTCCTCCCCTCACTCTGCCCGTTTCTCAAAGGAAAAGCTATAAAAACATATCACTTGGGTCCCATAAACACAGCACCATTTCCAAACCTGTGGCTGGATGACTGCTTGCAATCGAGGAGGAAGATTAGCCCACATTTAGAGTCCTTCCGAGGTTGGGCTTAGCTAAAGCCTGCCAGGAAGAGGGTGAGACGGGACTGACCTGCCCAGGTGGGAGTCCTCCTGCGGCACAGAGTACACACACCCCATGGCTGCACTCGCCCACTCCGAGGCGTGAAAGGAAACGGGATGCTACAGCTCATGAGAAGTGCCCAAGAAGAAGAAACCGGCAGAGCCTTCCACTGTGTCTCCTGACCTCTCCATACTCACTGCCGATTCTACAGGAAAAAGCCGGCGGGTTCCATCCCGAGTCCCAAGAAGAGACCTCTCTGAAGTCTCGGCTAAGTAGGCAGAGCTCTGACCCAGATCCCCACAGACCTCAGAGCACTGCAACATCTGGCAGCTCTAGCAGAAAGGACTCAGGAGTCAAGAATGAAATCTCCCAGGATTCCCAGCAGTGCGCACATATTCCTCCCACCCCCTCCCTTTCTTTCATCAGTACAGAACAAGAGAGAAGGACAAGTATTTTCCTCCCCTATTCAGGTCACCCTGGCAACAGTTGATATCACTGACACCCCCCCCCCAATTTTTTAAAGGAAACCATGTAGGTTGAATGAAGCTATTGCAGACACTCTCCCATGTTGCTATGGCACTGCTGTCCTTCATGAAGAAAGCCTGTATTGATCACAATCACTGGGGCTCCTTGGAATCATATTAAATTAGAGCCAGTTCCCATCTTCCCCAACACAAAAGAGCTGAGGAGAGAACTGAAGAAATTGGGGGGGGGGGGCAGGATGGAGGAAACAGGCAGAGTGCTGTGGGTAGGCCCAGAGGAACAGCGAATGCCACTTCCAGCCTCATAAGACTTTGGGGGGAAAACCCCAAGTGCCACAAACTCTGGCCCAACCACCCCACCCCACCCCTCCCCCCAGCCTGCCCCAGCCTTGCCAAACAAGAGTCCAGCTCTGGAAAAGGCACCCCCCCACAACTATCTCTGGGGCCCCAAGAGCTCAATGGTGCTTTTGCCACAGGACAGTTGATTCAGCCCTTCACAATGCAGCCTCAAAATAAACTGGGCCACAGTCTGGGCCCCTTGAGTCTGCAAGCCAGCCCCCTGAGCGATTTGTGCCAGGCTGGCAGCTCTCGTTGAGCCCTGCATCCCAAATGCTTCAGGAGCAAAGCACAAAAGTTTCCAATTAGAATTTTCAACTTGGGATTGGAATCCTCTCTGGCACCAAATCTGAGAAGTCTAACTTTGTCCAACAAATGAGCAGATGTTAGCAGAGATCCAAATGGCTAGAAAGAGGCCACAAAAGTTGAATGAGTCATCTGGACAAAGTTCGATCAAGGCCTGGCTTTTGATCCGGCCTTTTCCAGCTCCCAACAATGGAGAAAATTGCTAAAATTTCCTAGTTTCAGTGCAGGGAAACCGATTTCCCTTCTGGACTTTATCTGCTCTTCCCAACACAGAATAGGAGAGCTTATTTCTGGAAAAGCCCTCGCCTGAAGAAGGGCAGCAAGGTTCATCAAGCCCTTTCTCAGCTGTACAAGGCTAGCGGAACCTACGGGTCACAAAAGGTCAGTCTGTTTGAAAAGGTGCCAAGAAGCCTCTCAAATGAGCTCTGCTCTCCAGACCGCTTCACTGACCCTGCACCCTGAGCAAAAGAATCACTGAATGCAGGGAAAGAAGTTTAGCTGGTCTGGCTCCCTGCCTTCAGAAAGGTTTGGCATTATTAGCCCCATTTCATAGATGGGGCAACTGGGACCTGGGGAGATTAACACTGAGCTATTTAGGAGTAGGGAACCAGAGCTTTGGTTTTCCATGATGTAATGAAAATCTCATTAAGGATATTAGCTGGAGAAGGAAAATTGAGAAGCTAAGGGTTCGAGTTTAGCTTAATTGACTTCATCTGTCAGCAGTTACATTTCAACCTGAGCTCTGCCTCTGGTCCACTTTGTTCACTGGCCCTGGGGAGGATAAGGTCCCCTGACTGGCCCACTGCTAAGCCACTCCCAGCGTGGCCCCTTCTGGAGGCAATAGGAGGCCCACAAGTGTCTCACATGCCCTGTATTTGCAGATTTTTTCATTGTATTGATGAATTGGGCCTATTTTTATCACTTTCTTTGTCTTAAACAAAACAACCCTGGGAGAGGAAGGGGAAGAAGAATACTGAGAGAAACTGATGATATAAAACCACCAACATCAATAAGATCTTATTTCAAAAACGAGAGGATTTCTGAGATTATGTTATGGCAAAGTTTCTTGCTAAAAGACCTGAAATCTATAACCCAAATCAAATTGCTTCCCATCTCCTGGAGGTGGGGAGGGAGACAATTTGGGTCTTATAATTCTGGAAAACATATGTTGAAAACTCTTATTACATATAATTGAAAAAATAAAATGTTAAAAAAATAAACATTTTTTCAAAGTCCCCAAATCCAGCAGCCCCAAAGAGAAAGAGCCCACACTGCACTTTGGCGGGGAGGGTCTCCTATCACCTTCAGAGCTGTTGGAACTCAGCAATCTGCTACACACCAACACCCGGAAACACTTTATTTGCCTCAGTTTCCTCAACTACAAAATGGGGATAATATAGCATCAGGCTCAAAGGGTTGTTGTGAAGATCAGACAAAAGAATAATTGTAAAGTGCTGAGCCCAGGGAATCTATAAGCTTAGCCTGGCATGGGGTTGGTACTATAGAAGTGCTAGCTGTTATTATTTTGCCAGATGGGGATACTCCCTCTCTGGATGCAAAGCTTTCTGGCTGTAGGAGACAAAACTTGTGAGTTGCTCGGGGGAAAAAAAAAATCTGATTGTCATTGTCCAGAACTCGGGAGATGAGCCTGACTGAAGCCAGTGAGTCTCATGCCCAGAGCCTGCAAAGAGGGCAGACTAGGGTGGGAGGAGTCCCGTCCACATCACCCTGAAACACTAGCTGAGCTTTCATGAAGTGGGCACAGAAATGCAGACAAAGAGTTACAGCCCTGGGCCAGCAGAAGGAGCAAATAAGAGAGAAAACTTTGAAGGGGTTTTTTTCTGGGGCATGGGGTTACCTAGAAGAACTGAAGCAAAACCGGACAGTTGTACTACTCCACTGTTGGGGGAACTGTGACTTAATCCAGTCATTCTGAGAAACAACTTGGAAGTATGCTTTAACAAAAATTACAAAGTGTTTATCCCCTCCGATCCAGAGACCTGGCCAGAGAGCCCAAGAGAGTGAATCCAAGATAGTGAGGTCCCTGTATACCAAACATTCAAAGCAGACTTTTTGAGGCAGCAAAGTATTGAAAATGGGGCCTCCTGATCAGGAAATGGCTGGCTAAAGGGGATGTTTAAATGTCATGGGGAAAGTGTGTTACTGTAAGAAATGATAAACATGAGGAATGCAGAGAAATGGAGAATGCCTGGAGTGATACCCAGTGAAATGAGGATAGCCAAGAAACCAAGACCGGCCTGGCCACAACAATTTAAACAAAAAGAAGTCGGTCAGACTGGGAAATTAGATCTTGGCAATGCCATCCTTTGGTGGAAGAAGTGGAGGCCTATGGGGATGGAATGTGGTATGCTCTGTCTGCCAGATAATTATCATCTGTCAGGAACATCACAGAGGGAATTTCTGCTCAGGTATGGATTGGACTAGATGATCTCGGAGGTCCTATCCAACTCTGGGAGTCTATACTTCTTGGTCAGTTCTGACTGGTTTTTATATAAGCTCAGAGGGAAGGTTGGGGCAGCTACGTAGCACAGTGGATAGAGCACCAGGTTTAGAAATGGGAGGTCCTGGGTTCAAATGAGGCCTCAGACTTTTCTTCCTGTGTGACCCTGGACAAGTCATTTAACTCAAACTGCCTAGCTCTTACTATTCTTCTGCCTTGGAACCAATACTTAGTATTAATTCTAAGACAGAAGGGGAAGGTTTAAAAAAGAAAAGAGGAAGTTTAACAGAGAGGAGGGGAAAGAGGGACAAGCACAGATCTAGAAAGGGTTGTGATGTTAAGAGAGAGAGAGAGAGAGAGAGAGAGAGAGAGAGTCAATAAAACTACTTAAATTTAATTTTAGGTTATTTATAAAAAAGTAAAAATAACTATCCAAGCAAACAAACAAACAACAAAAACACAGAAAGCATACTGGAGAGATAGATGACACATGCCATGTTTCTAAAAATCAAACCTCTCTCTGAAAGGAGAAGGAGAGAGAAAAGGGAATAAGCATTTATTAAACACCTACCATGTGCAAGGCACTATGCTAAATTACAATTACTATCTCATTTAACGTATGATCTCAAACACTACAAATATAAGTTCATTTAAATCCTTACAACAACTCAGCTTGTAAAGATCTAATGCTGAATTTGAATTTGGTTTCATTTCATTGCCTCCCAGATCAGTGATCTATGCCATCAATTACCTCAGAACCAGGGAGAAAACTACAATTACTAGTAAAAGCCAAGAAATCTGCAAGTTGGCAGGGGACCTCCAAGCTCATCCTGCCCAAAGCACACCTGTAGGAGGGCAGGCCTCGGTGCAGTCTCTTATCAGTTCTGACATGTTCCAAACACCTCTAGGCCACACTGCCAGTCCTGGGGAGGCTGCTCAGGATGGGGCCTCTGTGCTGGCCTTAACCTTAGTGTCCGTGACATTTTGCTATCTATAGCAAGAAAACATTTCTGTTTCTGTTCCTTCTGCACAGGCCCCATCATCACAAAGGTGGCCTTGATCTGGATGTGCTATCCTGTGCAACAGAACTGCAGTCGGCTGAAGTCTGGCCAAGAGAATGTGTGACGTCCAGGCTTCCCATTCTTTGATGAGTTATCTCATCTCAAAGAAAAACAAGTGCAAAGGAGGTTACTGGTCCTCTCTCCTGGAGTCAATCTCTCAGACGAGGAATAAAGTCTCAGGCAGCTCTGAGTATAGATTTAAATGGAGGCTGACATCTCTTATACCAAATAGAACTCAATCCCTTACGTTAGGAAATAATGGTGGCATGGAATGATCTGATCCTGAGATGGACTTGGAAGAAGAGTTGTTCTGCAAGAGTGCTAGTGAAGAACGTTTTTCCCAAAGCAAAATGTTCCTTTTTAACAAGGTTTAGTTTAAAAGAGCCTCTAGTAACCCAGCTCTGCTATTCCACTCAGAAGATCTCCTACAGTTATGTGGCATGGGAAGAAGGACAAGCTGCCCCCTAACTCTAGCTAATGAACTCAATCTCACTCATTCACTGGGAGGACAGTCTTTCCTCTCCATCTCTTTCTCTGCTGGCATTTCCCCTACTTCCTTCAAACATATGTAGGCCTCCTCCATCATGAAAAATATTTGCTTGACTCTGCCCACCCTTTCCAGTTGTCCTTTTTGTTCCTTCCTTTCTCCAATCAATGCTCAATAATGAATGCTATTGGTTTATTTCAGTGCTCATTTCCTCTTTTATCCCAAGAACTTGGTTTCTACCTCTCAGTCCATAAAACTACATTCTCAAAGATCATCAATGAGCTTCTTCTTGCCAAACAGAATCTGTCTAGGTTAGCCTTGACCTCTGCAATTTAATTCAATGAATATTGAATGGATGCTGAATGTTTAGGAGGAATAATGGACCTGGCAATCTGGTAAAGTTAAATGTGTCCACAAAGAAAAAGCCCAAGTGCATGAGAAGTAGGGAATGCAATCAAAGCCCCCAAGGACTCTTTTCTTTCTTTTTTTTTTTAAACCCTCATCTTCTATATTAGAATCAATGCTAAGTACTGGTTCCAAAGCAGAAGAGCAGTAAGGGTTAAGCAACTAGGGTTAAGGGACTTGCCCAGGGACACACAGCTAGCAAGCATCTGAGGCCAGATTTGAACCCAGGACCTCCTGTCTACAGGCCTGGCTCTCAGCCACTGAGCTATCCAGCTGCCCTCCAGGAGCACTTTCATCTAAGGACAATAGAGAACTAGTGTCTGAGTCAAGCCTTAAAGAATGGGGACCATTCCAACTCACCTTCCCTACACACGTCCTTTTTCATAGGCCAGTTCTCCATTTAAATTCCACAATTTCTATCAAGACTATTTCCCCATTCATCCAAGCTCAAAACATTCCTCACCTTTCCCATCTACTCCAGGGCACAATGATCTCTCCCTAAATTTTCTGAATCAAAACACTTGACCATCTACTCCACACATTTGATATCCAACCACATTCTGTTACTTATATTGTTTCTTAACCAGTTCAGAGGTAAATCTTGTTTGCCTAATTCTTATAATGTCACCCTCAGTGCAATTAGCAGAATGCTGCCTATAGTCAAAGAAATGCAAATGCCTGTTGAATTGGAGTTGATGGAAGGAACAATGGGGAGGAAGGTGAGGGAAGAAAGTCACATCCCCTGCCAGGTGAGGCTGGCACAAGGTGATAGCTAATCTTATCGGAGGGCTCCCCCTCAGCCTTCTCAGCTGCCTGGTTTGCTGGCTGCATCTGGGCAGCGAGTTGTGAGAGCCACTCAGGTCAGCTAGCTGGGAGACTTGAAGGAAAGGAGAATCATTCACCCAACCACAAAAAGAGTGAATTCCTTTTCACCCCATTCCTGGAGGGCAGTGCTTCCCACAAGCGCCTTATTCAAACAGAGAAGGCTGACAGGAGGAGTGTTCTATGATGTAGCCACAAAGAGAAACAGCCTCCCTCTTATCTAGCACTATGTCAGCAGACACACCAGGCAAACTTCAAGTACAAGGCCAGAGTCCAAAGAAGACTGTAGACCGCATGAACACAACTCTGAGGGTTGGAGTCTACCCTTCAGCACAAATCCACTGTCACTTGGGTGAAAGTTTCTCTATGGGGTTTCAGAGAATGATGACTCAGGAAGTACATGGACTGGCTACTCAGAGGGGACTCTCTGCATCAAGGAACTGAGGAACTTCAGAGGGAGTAGAAAGGGGCAGTGAGAATGGAGCAAACACATCTACTGTCGAGACAGCACTAGTCCAAACTAAGGAATGTTGGGGGGCTGAGGGGACTAACAGAGGACCTCTGGTTCATGTGACCACACCAGATCACAATGGGCCCAAAGGATTCCTAATGCAATATTTCCATTCTCTATCAGACTAGTTTGCATAGGCATTTGGTTGTTGGGGGAAGGGGAAGGAAGAGAAAAAGCTCTTTCTGTAGCTATAAAGTAGTTGTAGGCATTCAGCAAAAAGTAGGCTGGCTAAAATGGATAATTTTGATTATGTTAAAATTAAAATTTTTAGTACAAACAAAAGCAATGCAACCAAGATTAGACGGGAAACAACAAACTGAAAAATTTTGATAGCAAGCAGCTCTGCCAAAGGCCTCATTTCTCAAGTATCTAGGGAACTGAGGCAAATTTATACCAACTGACAAATGGCCAAAGGATATCAACAGGGATGAAGAAATCAAACTATCTATAGTCAAACAAAAACAAAATGCTCCAAATCATTATTCATTAGGAGAATGCAAATCGATGATGAAATAGGAAAATAATAAATGTTGGAGGGGATGTGGGAAAATTGGGACACTCATATACTGTTGATGGAGCTGAGAATGGATACAACCATTCTGGAGAGCAAATGGGAACCACAACCAAAGGACCTTAAAACTATGCATATCTTTTGAGCCAACAATCCCAAAGAGATCAGAAAAGGACCAACTTGTACAAAAATATTTATACCACCTCTTTTTTGTAGCAACAAAGAACTGGAAACTGAAGGGATGTCCATCAATTGGGGAATGGCTGAACAAGCTGTGGTATATGGTTGTAATGGAATACTATTGGGTCATAAGAATTGACTAAAAGGATAATTTCAGAAAAATCTGGAAAGACCTACATGAACTGATGCAGAGTGAAGTGAGCAGAACTGGGAGAACATTGTACATGGAGACAGCAATATTGTATGATGACCAAGTGGGAAGAACTAAACTGTTATCAAGGCAAGGATCCAAGACAACCCCAAGGACACGTGATGGAAAATGATATTCACATCCATAGAAAGAACTGATAAGAGTCTGAATGCAGCTCAAACACATCATTTTCCGCTTTATTTCCTTCATGAGTTTTTTCTTGTAAGTGTAATATGTGTCTTTCACAATATAGGTAGTATGGAAATATGTAGTGCATGACAACACTGATATAACCTATATCTGATTATTTACTGGCTCCTCAGGAAGAGGGGAAGGGAGGAAAGGAAAGAATTTGGATCACAAAATTATAGTTGAAAATTGTTTCTACGTGTAATTTTAAAAAAAGGAATAGGCCTATTAAAATGTTTTTAATTAAAAATAAAAGGTAAGTGGACTTTAAACTTAAATGAAGAGCTGACTTAGTCCCAGCATTTAGAACAGGAGCACCAAGATCTGAAGAGACAAGGATTGAGTAAAATATTTCTGCTGGCCTAATAAAGCCTTGCCTTTTTTAGGTAAAAGAGTATGAAAACTCAGCAGGCAGGAGGCTCAATGGGGTAGAGAGCCAGAGCTGGAGACAGGAGGTCCTGGGTTCAAATCTTACCTCTAACACTTAGTAGTTGTGTGACCCTGGGCAAGTCATTTATTTCCCATTGCCTAGCTCTTAGGCTCTACTGCCTTAGAACCAATACTTACTATCAGTTCTAAGACAGAAGCTGAGGGTTAAAAAAAAAAATTCTTTGTTGTCATCTGTTTGCCATAGAGTACAAGTATACGGCACACAATATAAGCTTACTGATTTTATTAAACCAAACAATGCAGAGTACTGTGTGACTATGCTGTGTGACTGCCTTCCTAAGGGAGGAGAAAAAAAATCGCCTCAGAGATTTGCTGATGAGGTAACTCATTGCAATAAAGATACTTTATCTGCTTGCATCCTTACCTACAGCTGCTTAGATTTGCTTTGTGAAATAAAGTAGCCAAATGACTCAGCATCCACAATTCCAAAGTTAATCTATTACATTTGGGATAACAGGAGTAACATTTGGACAAGCATCCTCAAAGCCCCTGCCTGGAGACCCAGCGAGCAGGGTATAGCAGACAGAGGCTGGCCCCAGTGCTGGGGTGACTTTTGTCTCAGCTTCACACCTTCAGGGCAAATGTGGAAAAGTCACCTCCCTGCTCAGGTCTGCAGGCAACTTGGTAGGATGGCTGGGAGGGGGAGATTCCTCATGAGGGTTCCCTATACTAATAAAACCACATGTTCAGACCCCCCCAAATCAAACAAAAGACTGAGGTGAGGATCACACTTTAGAATGAATGTTTCTCGGGCCTTTTCTAAGAACAAACCTACTCCTCCCTTTGGATTCATTCATTCAACAACCGCCTGCCATATCCAGAGTCCAAAGCTAGGGGGACCCCCTCCCCATTTTAACTAAAGTTCAGTTGCCATCCACAGGGAATTCCCAGACCAGTTAGGGAAAGGAAGGAGACATCGAGAAGCTTGTACTCTACTAGCTCAAGGAGGCCATCAGTTTGGCTAAATCCCCAACAACAAGGAGGCCTTATCATGAGGCTCCCCATCTCCTCCCCTATGTTGGGCACGAAGGATTCACCCACCCAAGGTGCTAGCGGCCAGTACAAGCATCCCAGGAAACACTCCCTCCCAGGCTGCCCCCAGACCCTCAGGCCTCATTCGCACCCATGACCAGGCCATCTTTTCCCATAACACATTTCCTTGATGATCTCTTTGATGCCTGGTCTTCAAAGTCTCCTATTCATGGAGGCCCAGGAAGCAGTTCCATAGAATAACCTAGTATGGCATGTGCTGGATAAAGTGATAACAAAGGTCAAAGGGGGGGAATATATAGCAAGATCTCTGGTAAGGTTTTGTCAAACAACCTGAATGCTGACCTACCATCTGAGAATCAAGACTGTGTATTGGTTCTCAGGCAGAAGAGTGTTAAGGGCTAGGTCAGTGATGGCAAACCTATGGCACACGTGTCAGCACTGACATAGCCATTTTCGATGACACACAGCAAAGAAGTATGGAGCCGCATGCTGAGGATGAAACATTTGCTGTAGTGTAGTATAGACACTCTCTGCACTATAGATGACAATTCTACCTATATTAATTTACTTATTTTGGTTTATTAAATACAGTTATATATTACAATTATATATTTTTGTTAAAGTATAAACATTGCAAAATTATGGGTTTTTTTTTTCTCAAAATGACACACCACTCGAGTTATGCTCAGTTTTTTGGCGAATTTTGACACACCAAACTCAAAAGGTTGCTCATCACTGGGCTAGGCAATGGGGGCTAAGTGACTTGCCCAGGGTCACATAGCTAGGGAGTGTCTGAAGCCAGATTTAAACCCAGGGCCTCCTGACTACAGGTCTGGCTCTTTATCCATTGAACTACCTAGCTGCCCCTAACTAGAATGCATTTTAAAGCAACATGATTTCTTAATAAAACACACTTTATATGATGTTCTGACTTTTCCCTCTCCCTATCTGCATTAATTTTCTGTCTAGATTCTAGGGGGAAAATATGGGGTAACTTAAAGAGGGATAACTAGGTGGCACAATCTATAGAACACCCCTGCCTAGAGTCAGGGGAACCTGAGTTCAAATCCAGCTTCAGACACTTCCTAGCTGTGGGACCCCGAATAAGTCACTTCACCGTGCTGGCCTCTGTTTCCTCATCTGTCAAATGATCTGGAGAAGGAAATAGCAAATTGTTCTAGTGTCTTTGCCAAGAAAACCCCAAATGGGGTCACAGAATCAGCCACAACTAAAAGGACTGAACAACAACAAAGTAAAGACTGTGGGGTCTGTATGGGTTATACAAATCAGTCTCATCTCTTTCTAATGGCAGCCTTTCTGGCCTGGGAGCAAGAATAAACAAGACTCAGCATAGAATATAACCAGAAAACTGGCTCCCCGCCTTACTAAGCTGGTTCAGAAATATGTGAATGAGGGCAGGACAGAGGGCAGAGCAGGGGCGGGCAGGAAAGGGAAGAGAAGGGAAGATTGTAATCACTTACGTCACCGGAATTTTGGTGAACTCAGGGATTTCTTCCTTTTTCTTTCTGAAGAAGAACCAGTAAGTCATGAGTCCCACAATGAGGGAAAAGAGAAACATGTCTGTTATGCTGAAAAGGGAAACGTCCTCAGCTCCAGCCTCAGGAGCAGCAGTGCTGGTATCCATGTCTGTCATGTTGATCTATTTTACTGAGGAAAAAAAAAACAAGACCTAAAGTCACAGAAAAGCAACAACCACAGGGCTTGGCTCAAAGTCAGCTACAGGACTGTGCCACTGAGGCCTATCCCTCAATCATAAACGATTCCCATGGATCCCAGGACCCACCCTCCTCCCCCAAACTGGGGAGAGGCCAGGCTGCTCCCACAACCCTGTAAAGTGAACTATAGTGGGAGTGTTCATCACTACTTATTTCTGCATCACTTCACTGTGCCCAACTCCACATGGACAGCACCGGAGGATCATGAGGCACTGCAAACTGAGGCCCCTTAAAGAAAAAAATCAAAGCCACCTGTCTCCCGTCCCACCTCGGGGCTAGAAAAAGCTCTTCCACTTTCTCAAACATGGCAGGCAGCTGAGCCTGACCTGAGTCAGGAAAGGAAGAAAAGCAGTGACAGAAGCCTTGGAGAGCTCATTTATCTGGCTTATGAACAACATCTCTCCACCTCCTGAACCCAAAGTTGGGAGGACTGTACACATCACTTGGGTGATTGACAGCAATATCTAATGAAATCGAGGAGGAAATGCCTCACACCAGGGCCAATTCCTTATACAAATGAGCGTATGTTACACAAAAACAAGGATCTTAGAACCGTCACCTGGGAGCTCGAGGTTACCGTGTCCAAGCTCCATATTTTACAGATGAGGAAACTGAAGCTTGGCCACAGAGCTTGAAATGTCTTGTGGCAAGCCAGAGTTTGAACCTGGGACCTCAGACTACAAATTCACTGAGCTTTCTGCCATATGACATTACATTTCTGGTAGAGTAGCGGAGAGCTTTTATTCACAAGACAGCCAGGCCCCAAGATTTTAGATCTAACTTCTTAGCACTCCAGTATCACTAGTATATCACAATCAATGAATTCTGCCTCGGGCCCCTGGCTCTCCTAAGTCTTCTTGCCTGGAGAGTTCAAAGTGGGGAAAGTCAATCAGAGCTCACACTTCCAACTCAGAGGTTTTTTAGAAAGAAATGTCTAAGCCTGCAGTACCTTTTTTGGTGATTAGATCACTTAAGAGTCTGATTCTTTACTCTCTCAATAATATTAAAAGTGCTATTCAGAGACAGTGAGGTGGCACAGTGGATAGAGCATCACTCCAGGAGTCAGGAGGAAACTGGGCTCAGATACTTCCTAGCTAGGTGACCCTGGACAAGTCACTTAACCCCAGTTGCCTAGCCCATACCACTCTTCTGCTTTGGAACTGATATCCTAAGACTGATATGGATTTTTAAAAAAGAGAATAATTAACAGTGTCAAAAGTTACACTGAGGTCAAGAAGGATAAGGATTGAGAAAAGGCTATTAGAGGATTGGGAAATCTTTGGTAAGTTTGGAGAGAGGAGTTTCAATTCAATGAAGAAGGTGGAAACCAGACTCTAGAGCAGTGATGGCAAACCTTTTAGAGACAGAGTGCCGGGCCCAACCTCCTTCCCAGATAGAGTGCCCCCCACTCAAGAGATCAAATATCCTGCCCCCCTCACCCCAACCTTACCTCAGACAGGGGTGGGAGGAAGCATTCCCATTGGGCTGCTGGGCAGAGGGACAGGTAATGAGAGGCATATGGAGAGAGGGAGGGGAACAGCTCAAGGTACTCTGGTGGGCAATGGAAGGCATGCCCAAAGTTCTGTGTGCCCTTTTTGGCACACATGCCAGGGTTTGCCATCACTGCTCTAGAGTTAAGAAGGCAGAGGGAGGGAAGCAGAGGCATCCGTGGCAAAGGGCTTTCCAAGTGTAGCCACAGAAAGCTGAAGAGAGAGGGAAATGATAGTGGGCAGGGAGAGATGGGTTGAGTGAAGGTTTTTCAAAGACAAGGGAGACATAGGCATGTCTGTAGGGAGGAGAGAAGCAGCCAATAAATGGGAAGAAACTAAAGTTAAGTGAGAGGGGAAAGAGAGAAAGGACAATCTGCTGGGATGGCCTGGGATTGCCTTGGTAAGGAACTATGAGATGGGGATAAGGAGGACAGACAGAGGAGCAGAAGGCATCTGGACAGTATAGTAATTTAACTAGCACCAAGATGGGGAAGGGAAGAGCATGTGGGGCAGCAGGGAGGACCTTGGAAAGGACTGAGGGTTGGGGAATTGGAGGTCAAAGCTGTTTGTTAGGAAAAATTCTCATTAGCTATCTGTCAAGACTTTCTAGCTGGCCAAAGCCTTGCTGCCCTGTAGAATAAATCAAATATTCTTTGACCCCCATAACATTATTTTAGGTAACTGGCCTTCTGGCACCATATGTTCGGAAGCCCTGACAAGGACCTTCTGCTTTTGTAGAAAGGAAAGTACCACCTCTGCTATCTGATGACATATTTCTAGGAGAGAGCATTCTTTGTCAGAAAAACCCTTTGATCCTGGATCAGTGCTATTGCATCAGTAACCCAAAGAGAACAGAGATAGGGGGAAAGGGCCTGCTTATGCCAAAAGATTTTTAGCAGCTTTTTTTGTAGTGTCAAAGAACTGGAAACTGAGGGAGCGTTCATCAATTGGGGAATGGCTGAACAATATGGTTGTAACAGAAAATTATTGTACCACAAGAAATAACAAACAGGATCAGTTCAGAAAAACCTAGCAAGCAGATGACCTGGTACAAAGTAAAGCAAACAGAACCAAGAGAACACTGTATACAGTAACAGAAATGCTGTACTATGATCAACTGTGATCAGCAAAACAAGGTTCCAAGATATCCCAAGGTTATTATGATTTTAAAAAGGCTAGGGGCAGTTGGGTGGCTCAATGGATTGAGAGCCAGGCCTAGAGACTGGAGGTCCTGGTTTCAAATCTGCCCTCAGACACTTCCTAGCTGGGTGACACCCCCCCCCCCCACTGCCTAGCCCTTACCACTCTCTTCTGCCTTGGAACCAATACACAGTATTGATTCTAAGATGGAAGATAAAGGTTTAAAAATTAAAAAAAATTTTTTTTAAGGCTACTGACAGCCAAAGGAAAAACTGTTGGGGTCTGAGTGCAGATAGCCATCCTTCACTTTATCTCCTTCATGAGTTTTTTATTATATGTGTGACATGTGTCTTCAGTCACAACATGGAGAATACAGAAATATATATTGCACGAAAGCTCTGGTATGGCCTGACCCAAACTACTTACTACCTCAGGGAAGGAGGAAGGAAAGGAGTAAAGATGAGAGAATCTGAATTGCAAAATATCAGGAAATAATTGTCAAAAATGGTTTCTACAACTCTAAACCATCACCCCAGTGCAAATATCAATAACATGGAAATAGGCCTTGATCAATGACACATGTAAAACCCAGTTGAATTACAAGTTGGCTATGGGAGGGGAGGGAAAGAACATGAATCATGGAACCATGGAAAATTTTTCTTAATTAATCAATAAAAAAATGGTTTCAACATGTAATTAGGAAACAAATAAAATTTAATTTAAAAAATGACAAAAAGAAAAAAGTATCCAAGAATCTGAAAGTAAAGGGCCCTTGCAGATTGGTTAGTCTAATATTGTCCCACCCCACCCCAACCCCCATACCTCTCTCCCCTGAATCCAGGTTATGAGGAGAGGAAGGAGAGGCCCCAACTTAGGCCCAGTCAAGGAGAAAGTCTGAGGAGGGGCAGAATGGGTGGGGACACCTGTGCCAAAACAGGACTCATGTAGAAAGGGAGAAGGGGGAGATGGCACACATTCCTCCGTCCTCGATAGCAACATAGCCTTAGACGAGTAGCTTAACCTTCCTGGGGCCTGGGTGCCCCAGAGGCACAATGAGCACCACAGGTCTTGGGAAGGCCCAGATGATCCTGAGAGAGTCTAACACACATCAGAGCCCAGCAAAGAGGCATCAATCCATGGTTCAGCCAAGCTCACGAGAGGAGAGGGAGGCTGTGAGAGAAGACACCAGGCACCAGCCAGCAGGGAGAGCCCCCACATCCAAGTCAGCCTGACCAAAGGAATGAATCAAGGCAACTGAACAGGGCAATGTGACTGCAGGGAATGCTGGGAAAGAAGGCAGAATTACCTCTGGGAGAAGCCTGGGATGCAGAGCGCTCCACAGACTTCACCTAATGGTTGTTGGTCCTTCAGCTGAATGAAGTCCACAGCATGCAACTAGACATTTGGGGTTATTTCAGGCTGCTTTAACTTAATGTTAATTCTATTAAATCAACAAGAAAAAGAAAAAATTCCTGGTAAGCATCCCCAGGATGCAAATCATCCAGTAGTAAATAGGCCTTTCCCAGAAAAAAATCCATTTTCCTCAGCTACGAGGAAGCTGCCAACGTGCAGCTATCACAGATTGCTTCCAAGTCACCAGAATGGGAGGAAGGAAGCCTCTAGTTGGTTTTGCATATGATTTGTCATAATCCAGCATCAGTTTTGGAAAAGAATTCCACCTAACTGTGGGAAAACCCCCAGGAAGCTCCTACGGGTGACTGCCGGATTGCACCACCTCCACAGAGGAGTCTGGTCCTGCCTCCTAGGCTCATCCTGGCTTCCTACAATTGCACCCTTCTAAGCTCTTTCACCCAAGATGACTGGGCCACTCACATCCTCCCCATAAGCGAGGCAAATAATAATAGGAATAAAACACAAAGGTGAAAATGCCTTTCAAATAGTGTTTAGGGGGTGACTAGGTAGCTCAGCAGAGAGAAGGGAGTAGCTTCAGACATTTCCTAGCTGTGTGACTCTGGGCAAGTCACTTAACCCCACATCGCCCAGCCCTTAACCTTGGAACCAATACACAGTATTGATTTTAAGAGAGACGGTAAGGGTTTAAAAAATAAATAAAAATAAAAATTAGTGTTTACCTATAAATGGGAGTAATTGAGTCTAGGGCATTTGAACATGTAGACAGATCCTTCCCCCTGCGGTGATCTGAATCTTTAATAGACACAAACAGCATCAATTAACTGGCTTCTTGAGGATATCCTCCTTTTGCCTACCCAAGAGAAAACTCAGCAATTTCTCCCTGTCTTGCTAATACCTCTTCCCAATGGCCAGGGCTTGAACCTCACTGATCTAAATCACCGTGACTTACTTATTATGGGTACTAGGGACAAAGCTTTACCTGGCAGAGTGCATAAGGATAAAAGCCAATGAAGGCCAAGTGTCTCTGTCCTGAAGCTCTATCCTGGCCAAGCACTTGGGCCATCCAGCTGCTGTCAGCCCATTCTCAAGAAGGCTCATGAGGTCCTCCTAAAAGATCAGCTTCCCGCATTCTTTCATTCAATCAAAACGAACACCTACTACCATGCTTGGCACAATCGAGGTAGCCACTCTCTCTAAGGCTCAATCCTTGGCCCTGCTCTATCTTCTTCATCTATGACATGTGAAGGTAGTATAGACAGGTGGCTCGTAAGTCACATCTACCAATGACCCAAGACTGAGCACAAGTACTAAGAGTTTGGATGAGAGATCCATGAGGGCACAACGGGCTGAAACTGGGGAGCCAGGTCAACCAGAAAACTCTAACGAGGGTAAATGCCAATGAATTTGGGTCACAAAACACATCAAACCAAGAAGGCAGGTGTTAATAACAGTTTACTAAAAAGTCAGTAGCCACAAGAGCCAAGCCCAGACACAGGAGGTCCTGGGATCAAATCTGAACTCAGACACTACTTAGCTGTGTGACCTAGGTCAAGTCATTTAACCCCGCAAATACCTAGCTCTTACAATTCTTCTGCCTCAGAATTGACATTTAGTATTCTGAGAGAAAGTAAGGATTTTTAAAAAGGGGTGGGGCTTAGCAAATGACTGGATTTGAGCAGAAAAGAATCATAAATATCACAGAGAATAAAACCACCAAACACTCTTGAGAGAATGGAAGGAAACAAAGAATTGGAGAATAATTACTCGGCCTTGTATATAGAACAACAATGACGCGACCCAAACTGATTTAGAGATCCAGAGTTCTAACAAACTGTCAAAGGTTTACCTTATAAAATCAGGCAAAATCATAACAAAATTAATATAGAGGAACAAAAGGTCAAGAATCTTCCAGGAATTTTTTTAAGGGAACGAAAAAGGGAAACCAGATCTATAACTATACTGGAGAAATCATCACAATTATTCCATGTTCATTAAAAACCAGAACAGTTCATCAACAGAACACACTAGGAAATACAACATCCAGCCGCAACTGGACCTGGAAGAATAGTGCTCAATTAATCCCAAGAAACAAGATATTGAAGGAAAGACAAAACAAGCCTGGAAGAATGGGAAGCAGTCTGGGAGAAACCATCCAGAGAGAAAGATTGCTATCTCAAGTGCAGATCTCAATAGCTCTGGAGGGAGATCTGACCAAGATATAAAAAGTCACATCGTACACAAATTAGAGGAGAAAAAGCAACATGTTTTGTAACTATGGATAAGTGGAAACAAACAAGATCAAGAAAGAGGAGGCTCTCGGGAGAGAAAACAGACACTGATTCAAATAGAACAAGTGCCATTCCAGTAGAAAAATGGTCAAAGGAGATACAAAAGGTAATTAGGCAATACAAGCGATTCTTTCCTCTCCTCTTGTTTCTTCTTAGGTCTTAGCTCCCAACCTCATCATTCCACCAAAACTGCTCTCTCCAACATTATTAATGATCTCTTAGTTGCCGAATCCAATGGCCTTTTCTCTATCCTCATCCACCTTGCCCTCTCTGCAGGCTCAGACACCACTGGTTACTCTCTAACCCTAATTCATCTCTTCTCTCTCAGCTCCGGTGGTAGTGCTTTCTCCAGATTCTTCTCTCCATTGTCTGACGTCTCCTTGGCTGAGTCTTCAGCCAGGTCACATTCACTAACTGGAGTGTCCCCCTGGGCCCTCTACACAATTTCTCTCCAAGTTCGGATCTGCTCCCAGGAATTCACTTATTGTTTCTATGCTAATGATTCTCAGATCTAGGAGGGGAATAAGAAGGGAGGTGGTGGGAAGGAGAGCAATATAAAGCAGGGGGAAGGGTAGGGGTAGTGATTAAAAGCAAAACTTTGGTGTGGAGGGAAAGAGTAAAAGGAGAAAGGGCAGGATTAAAAGAAGAAATCAAGATGGAGGGGAATATACAGATGGTAATCATAACTGTGAATGTAAATGGGATGAACTCACCCAAACTTGGTCAAATCTAGCTGATGCTTTAAAAACAAAAAATAAAAATCCCTTCACCTGAACCTCCACTGATCAACTGCAGAGTATCCAGAAGAAGGCATGGTAATGATGATGGACCCCAAATTCACATCATATGAAGATCAACAAAAAAGTTTGACGTAGGCCAGTGCCATAGGCTGTAGGAAAATTAGTTTGGAAACTGATTGAAGGCTGGATTGGAGAGATAAGAAACTAGAATTAGAAAGACCTCAGGGAGGCAGCTACTGGAATAGTCCTGAATCAGGTGATAGGGCTGCTTGAAGCAGAGCCCTGGCTCTGTGCATGGGGAAAGACTGTGGAAAGAGAATTGATGATATTTGGCAACTGAGCAGATATACAGAGAGAGGGATATGGATCATCAAGAAGGACACTTCTTAGCTGTATGACTCTGGGCAAAGTGGTTAACCCCAACTGCCTAGCCCTTGCTACAATTCTGTCTTAGAATTGAGAGAATAGAAATAGGAGGGGGGGGGAAGAGTCGATGATGATTCTAAGGTTATGAACCTAGGAGACAACTAAAAACTTAACTACTTTGTATTTATGAATATTTATTCTCTTTATACTTAGATATTATTTGTTGAGAACATAAGCTTTTCGTGACACTGGACTATTGTATTCGTTGTATCTTCAGCACCTAGCATGCAGTAATTAATGAATGCCTAATGAGTTATTATTGATTAGGAAGATACTAGTGCCCTGGGCTAGTAGAACTTGGAGTCTTTAAAAAGTAGGTTTAAAAAGAAATATTATAAGTTGCCTTTTCAGCCTGTGGAGTTTACCTGCCAAAGGGATATAATCCATAGAGATGGCTAACAAGCAACTGCTAAAGCAGGGCTGGAATTCAGAAGAGAGTAGACAGATAATACTCCAAACTACAGAAGCTGATTAGATCCCCAAAGGAAAGAGGATAGAAAGGGCAAGGGGAAAGGCCCAAGACAAAGCCTTGAGGACACTCAAACTTAGAAGGCAGAAGACGACCAATTCAGCAAAGATTACTAAAAAGGTCACATAGTAAGAGGAGAGCCAGGAAAGGTTACTATTCCAGAAACCTGGGGAAGGGAATGTGCCTGAGAAGGAAGGGGCTAAAATTCTTTAAAAAAGATAAACTGATTTACAGTAATCTTTCTTTTAAAAGTAGGTTTTTACTGCTATTTTCCCTTTGCATTATTCCTTTTTCCTCTACCCTCCTCTCCTCCCCCAAGAGCCAGCCCCTTAGCCCCTTATATAACCAAGGGGGGGGGGAGGGAAAGAGGAATTAGAGGAGGAAAAAAGTCAGCAAAATCAGTCAACACATCAAAAAAAATCTGACATTTTGGGGGGGGGGTTTACATCCATTGTAGTCACTGGGCATATTGTTTTCTTGGCTTTGCTCATTACTTTCCTTTTTTCACTTACTTCACTTTCCATTCTCCTCATTTGCCTTAGACATCACAGTAGAAGTCCACTGAATTCCTGTATCATAAATGATTGGCATTTCCCATCTAATAGGCATAAACTCTGCTTCCAGTGCTTTTCTGCCACAAAGGGAGCTGCTATGAATATTTTGGGGTACATGAGGTCTTCCTTTTGTCAATGTCTGCCTTGGCCTCTGGACCCCATGGTCTTTCTTAAGACTGAAGGAAGGATTGGGCCATCTGCTTAGTCAGACAGCTTAGCAAAAACATGTCAACTCATCTCAGATCTGTTTCCATTAGTCATCTTGTCTCAGAGCCAACATCTGGGCTTCCTGTCTCTGAACCCTTGTTGTCAGGCACAGCAGAAGTCATGCGCCCATTGCAACTACTAAGAGCCTGACTCAGCTCATCCCACCTGTTATGTGGAAGGAAGATCAATGGGTGAGAGGTGCTCAAAGACTTAGAGACAAGATGCAGAGAGCCCATGAGCCACTGTCTACAGTAACACAGATATGGCTCTGCTGACTGTGCGTGTGCGTGACCCACATCACCACTGACAATGAGTGTCAAGCAAGGGATATGAAGATCTCTTGACAAAATCTCCACCATCAACAGAGTTGGGCCTACAATCCACACTCACATTTTTTACTTCCAACTCAACACGCCATTCCCTTCCCTCTTGCTCAGTCAAGGAGGACTAGTTAGGGTGAGTAGAGGCTGCATTTTTCAAAGCTCACTCATTAAATACTCTGCCACACACAAAGGCTAAAGTTCTCTTCTTCTTCTTCTTCTCTTAATTGTAATTTAAAGTCTGTAAAAGGAAAAGTAATTCCTTTTACAACTCTCCAGCTTCCTCAGCAATGCCAACTGTTGACACGAGTTCAGCTACAAAGTACTGTCTATTCCTCTTGTTTAAAATGCTCTGAGCCTCAAAGGAGCTCTCAAAGAAAACGGTGGAAAACCCACTAGGGCCTGGGAAAGAGTCAGTTGTCAGTCAGGTTTTTCTAATCAACATAAATTTAAGCCATGTTGTCAAACAGTCCTCAAGATCAGGTTCTTAACCTGGGATCTGGGAAGAGTTTTCACAGGGTTCATGAACCTGACTCTAAAGGAAACTGAGCACATTTTTCAGCCATGAATACAGGCAATGCCACTGTTCTAAGAAGGGATCAGCAAGTTTCACCAGACAGCCAAAGTGATCTGAAACACAAAAGGGAGGAAGCCCTGGGCTCGGAGCACACAATTTCCCACTGGTGGGTCTCCCTCTCTTGCTATTCACACCAGCTTCCTGGCATTTCCCTGTCTAATCAACCTTACCAAAGGGTGACATTCTTCTCTTTGACATTCTTCTCAAAATTCCTCTTGGACACTTCCTATTCTCTGAGGAAGAAATTGGCCTTTTCTTTACTAAGGCTAGCCTTTCCTCTCCTTTTTTATTCCATCTTCTCATCTCTCCCAAGAACATGGCCCCCTGAAATCCTTTTCTCTTTCTTGTTATTGTAACACTTTTAAGACAGAAGGGTAAGGGCTAGGCAACGGGGGTTAAGTAATTTGCCCAGAGTCATATAGCTAGGAAATGTCTGAGGACAAATTTGAACCCAGGACCTCCTGGCTCTAAGCCTGGCTTCTCTATCTAGCCTCTCCACTTTTTCATTTTTGTTCTCTTCTTGTCCATTGGCTCCTTGACTACAACCTATGAACGTGCCCAAATTTCTATCACATTAAAGGCATTTTCATAGAATCACCCAATTCTGCATTTCAAATGTGCAGCCTGCAGGCACATGTGCCCTACAACACTCCCAAATCAGGCTGAAATGTCATTGGGAACGATTTAACAAAATAAATAAGACTTTATAATATGACATTGTAAAACTAAGTCAATATGCAGCTTACAAGGACCCTTAGTGGCCCTTGAGTTTTAACACCACTGATCTGACCTGGCCACATCCAACAAACAGCCATCCAGCTCTCCTGAACACCTCCCAGGTCATGGCCTCCCAGGCAGACCCAGCTCTCCTTGATGGGAAGAGTCCCTGATAGCCAGTCACAATTTGCCCCTTTGAACCTTCTATTCATTGTCTGGAGCCAAAATGATTGAGTTTAATCTCTCTTCTACATAAGAAGACTGGAACATACTTAAACATGTCTATCATGGCTTCACTGAGTCTTTTTCCCAGATTAAACTGTCATTTGGTGAATAAGCCTTCATTAAGCACCTACCGGGTGGCAGTCATTGTGTTACATCCAGTTCTTTTAACTAATCCTACTATGTCATGAACACAAGGCCCTTCACCATTTGGGCTGCACTCCTCGGAAATCCTGCAACTCCCTGGACTCATTTATTGTTCTAGGGCTCTTTTCCATTTCAGGGCCAAACTTCCAGAAAGGGTAGTCTATGGTTATCTACATTTACAACCCAGCTTACCAGTCCTTGTAAGCAGCCCCAGCTCCCACCTTACTACTGGAACCAAACTGCCCTCTATAAAGTCCGCAGCGATCTCTTAACTGCTAAACTCTGTGCTTTCTTCAGCCTCGATTCTATGTGACCTTTTGACATTAACCACCCCCTTTTCTTGGACATTATCTCTTACCCTGGTTTTGATTACAGTTTCTTGATTCTCTTACCTATAGGACTAATTCAATATATTTCAATTCCCCCTCTCTAAGTGTGGGCATCCTCCAAGGCTCAGTCCTTCATATGTTCTCTGCTTTCTGATACCTAGTCCTGCACTGCCAACTTTGGGGTAAAAATCTACACCTGAATGTCCCGTAGGCATCACAACGTGTCCAAAATGGGATTCCAAGTTCCCCCTAATCCCACCTTCCTCTAAACACTGCTATTTCTGTTGAGGATACCACCATTCTGCCAGACACCTAAGTTCACACCAAGTCATGCTTGACCCTTCCTTCTTATTCAGCTCCAGTATCCAAATATGGCCAAATTTTTGTTGCTCTTCTCTTTATGGCATTTCTTGCACTGATCACCTCCTGTTTACACAGTCCTCTCCCCTTTCCCCAAACCACTGCAACAGCCTCTTGTTCCTTCCCCTTTTCAAATCAATCTCCAAACTGAGTGTCCTGACACAAATTTGACCACATTACCCACTACTCAACAATCTTTAATGCCTACCCTTTACATGTAGGAGAAAATTAAAACCCTTCAGACTGCAACCTGACCCCATCTACCTTTCTAGACCTGATTTATATTCCTCTTCTTTTCACACTCTCAATTCCAATCAAATTGACTCTCCCCTTCCCTTCTCCTGCCTCTGTACAGTCCTCTGTATCTGAAACAAATCTCTCTTACAAACCTATACTTTGAAGAATCCCTAGTTTCCCTCTTCTAAGAAGCACTTTCTGATTCTACCCAAGAATCCACAATCTCCAGACACTCTTTATCCCCAAAGAGGAAAGCAACTCTAAATCTCACACTTCCTCAGCAAAGCCAGCCCTGCCTGGAGACCCCCTCCCCACACTGGAGAGATCTTCCAGATCCTCTATCACTGAAAGAGGGCACCTAGAAAGTATGCCTCGTCATTTTCCACTTGGACTTTATGACCTCCCAAAACTCATTCTTCTGAGGTGAAATCAGCTCTGTGCCCCATATTTCCCCTGCTGTAGGCCTTCCTCAGCTTCATATGTTTCCTTCACCCATTGGATAGCGAACCTTTTGAGGGCAGGGCTCTGAATATGCCTGGCATGGAGCAGCCACTTACTAGGCTCTCGCTCTTAAAATGACTTTGCAGTGCTTGGTAAACTCTTGCTATTTACTGGTACTTGTATCCCCCAAGAGGATAGCTCCAAATGAAGCATCTGATTGGTTTATCTGATGCTTAATCCTATACTTCTCACACAGCTGACCTTAAGAGATATTTGTTGCACTGAATGAAAACTTTCCTAATCCTAGCTCCCATTTCCTGGGGCTCTAAATTCTGCTAAGTGCAGTGGCCAGTGATGGGTTATTAACTAGATAAACCAATATGGATGGTTCATGTTGGTCTGCCGCCCAGCAAACGAGAACTCAAATTAAAATGCATACAAAGGAGAACTCTAAGGGGAGGAAGGGTTCCATGTCTAAGGCGTGGCACATCAGGAAATTACTCCAGTATAAAAGCAAAAGGCATTAATAGAATTGTATAAAATAATAAAATGTATGCCTCCTCAAACTTGCCTTAACAATGAGATGAAATTTGAGCACTAGGTTGAAGACTAGCTAGAATACAGATAAGACCTAGCTCCTGCCTTAAAGGGATTTAGAACCAAGCAGGGGGATAAGATATAAAAACAACAAATAGAGAAACACACTGTCAAAGGGCTCCACAGGTCTGACGGCAAAAAGGACATTAAGTTCTGAGGAGGGATCTGGGAGAGTCATGAAATGATTGATTTGGCTTAGTACAAGGGAGGGTTTTCAAGGCCATGAAAACAGTACAGGGGCTGGGAATGAGTCCAGCCTGTGTCCCTGTCAAGGGGGGCAGTGAGTGAGTGACCAGTGGGAAAAGTCTGTATTGTGTAGCAGCAGCAGGAGTCAGTTTCTACTTTTAGTCAGACTCAGCCATGGCACATGGCTGGCCTTTGAGGCAGCCTCCCTCCCTAATAACTGGAATTCTGAGCTTGCCCCAAGCCCCTCATTTTGCAGATTCAGACTCAAGCCCAGAGAATTGCTTCAGATGACAGAGCTAGTTAATATTAGCTAGTGGGGGGATATAGATCCAGACCAAGGTGGTCCATGCCCTCCCCTAAATCCTCACAGGAAATACATCTGAAGTGCTGGAGGTCTTCCTTCAGATCTCTGACACTACAGATAGAACTGGGTGGGCTATCTTTCCCAGGCGATCAGCCCACCTTTTTTATCTCATGATAAATAAGTCAACAATCCTCTAGGGAATTTGTGGAATAACCTTAACATCATCCTCTCTTTCTCACTCTCCCTTACCATAACTCCTATATCCAAGGGCTGGCTCTCAATAGTGATTTCTTAACAAAGACCCTATAAAATAGGCACTCAAACTTGCCAGAGGTCCCAGGATTAGTGAAGGGAAAAGTTGGACCTCCACCCAGGTCTTTTGAATCCAGGAATATTCCCCCTTCTTCTCTAGTGATAAATAGTGTTGGCAATGGAAGGGAGCAGAGGGAGAAGGCAAGAGAAGAATTAGAAAGTTAAAAATCATGTCTGTGACTGAATGATGAAGAAAGATGAATGAGCCAAAGGAATGCCAAAATTACAATCTTATATAACAGAAAGAAAGAATGGTGGTGCAGGGGGCAGCCAGATGACTCAGTGGACTGAGAGCCAGACTCAAAGATGGGAGGTTCAGGGTTCAAATCTGGACTCAGACACTTCCTAGCTGTGAACCTGGGCAAGTCACTTAACTCCCCTAGCCTAGCCCTTGTTGCTCTTCTCCTTAGAACCAAGTATTGCTTCTAAGATGGAAACTAAGGATTCAAAAAAAAAAAAAAAGAATGGTGGTGCCACAGAGACGAATTTTAGGGATTTTTTGGAGATATCCTAGGTGGAATGAACTTGCACAGAGATAGCTGGGCGCCTTTTCCCTGGTTAGGAGCTACCTATTCAGGGGGACCTCAAAGACACCGAAACAAAGTACCAAGTTTCCAACAAGCAATAGTTCCCCCTTTCCCCAGGTTTTACAAATTCTGGGTCCCAGATCACCAGAGTACCTGCCAATTCCATCACGGTTACTTTGGGCAGAACTAGGACTAGGGATTCAAAGGCAGGCAGATTTTGCTTGTGTTAGTGGCTATTTATTTAGTAACAAGCGAAACTGGATTGTGAGGGTAACGATTCAAACCCTCTGAGGGAGACTAACAATAGGTACAAAGTTTATAACTTGAACCTCCATCTTGGGGGCAAAAATCTTATCAGACCCTTCAGGAGGGCACTTTGTTCTACTTCATGTATATCTATGTTTTGCTCTAACTTAAAAGAAAGTTGTTGTCTCACCCAGCGGGGACCTAGAATCCCGAGCTTTAGACACTTAGATAGCAGTTTCCACCCACCTGAAAGAATTCAAAAGAAGGGGAAAGAGGCAGGGAGAGGAACTACTCAGAAGCAGGGTCTCTGCTGGGACCCCATATTTGGCACTGGAAACACCTGGCCAGATGGACTCAACTGACTCTTTTCATCTTTTCCATGGGACTGTCTGAAAGATTGATTCTCCTGGAGATCCTAAGAAGAGAACTTGGATGCCTTTATCTGCGGCGGGTTCAATCTGAGATGAATCAATACCCTCCCTCCCTCCCACCTCTTTTCTTCAGAGCTGAAAAGTTCATCTTGCTCCCAAATTCAAGGGCTGGCTCCTCCAGCAGGGAAGAAAACCTCTAGGGGCAGTTAGGTGGCTCAGTGGACTGAGAGCCAGGCCTAGGGAGTAGAAGTCCTAGATTCAAATTTGAACTCATGACCCTGGGCAAGGCCCTGGTTGTCTAGCCTTTACCCCTCTTCTATCTTGGAACTGATACTCAGTATCAAGTCTTATCCTGCCTCTGCCTTGGAACAGATATTCAGTATCCAAGGCAGAAGAGGGCTTAAAGGCTAGGCAACCGGGATTAAAGCAATTTGCCCATATTAGGGGTTTAAAAAAAAAGAAAAGAAAGAAAAACTCTAACACTGAGAATCTGTTAGGATTCTCACCCTTTCTAATTGTTTAGAAAATGCCAGTGCATTGTATCTGTGAGCTAACCTAAACCTCGTATACCCTGAAAAAAAGGCCAGTATTAAGCCTCGAGTGCCCCAAACCATCTCCACCACAGCACAGGCCCTCCACCCCCACTGAACTACATTCTATGAGCAAGTTGATAAAACCTAAGTCAAGGGGAGTCCATTTAACAGTGCAAAAACTCACATAGCATACGTATAAAATGCCCTTGAAGCTGAAAGGAAATGTCAAGATCCCGGAGCCCAACACTCTCCCTTCATGGGCGAGTGCAGATCTGACTGTCATATCTCAGGAGCTCCAGAGCCTTCGCCACGTTTCCTTTCTTGGGGCTACTCACATGAACCATCCATAATTAGGCTCTGAAAACAGAGCAAAGGATCACGCTCCGCTCACTGACAATGGAGGAGCTGAGAAGATGGCACAAACTGAATGAACAGTTGCCCAAGACTAACCAGACTACAAACCTCCCCACAAGCTTCTAGTCTGCTGGATCGTCTTTCAACACTTGGGGGCACAGATCAGCTTCCTTTGGTTCTCCTACTTTCTCCAGGGCAGGACAGCAGGGAAACAAGATGGGCTGCAATTCATCCCAATCAACTCATCAAACATTTAGAAAGTAAATCCAAGGAAATCCTATGTAGGCTCACAATGTAAAAGAGGAGGACAAAAGAATCTTGGCCCACAACTCCATGCTGGCAGAAGTCAAACTGTGGCCAACCTTGACCAAACCCTGCTCTCTACCGATGGCATCTGCCCACTCTGCCAGCGGGGGACTTCCTCTTTGAAGTGAGTGGTTCCGATGGGCTCTCTTCATTCTGGGTCCTTCCACTCCCAGGAATCAACTGGTTCTTCTATGATACTGGCTTCATAAGCCTCAAAGTGAGAGGTTCACCAGGTCTGCCCAACTCATTGACTCTATTGGGTATCATCCACATGTAAGCAGGACTGGCTCTTCACTAATCATAGAGCAGCTTCTCCTGAGCCATGCCCACCTGCCTTACAACCTCAAGGGATCAGACCCCTCAGCAGAGGGCCCGGATTCCTAAGGAAGGGACCAGACGAGAGCTGCCACAGGAGGAAACACCAAGGGATGGGTTTCAACTTGTATCACTAGGGAGGAGTAACCACATCACTGAGCACACAGCATCTTACATCATATATGCCTCTTTGCTTAAAAGAAAATCCTATATTATTTTTGTTTTATGCTTTTCTTGGACTGTGTTGAAATATAATAAATATCCTTCGAGAGGCCTGACAAGGAAGCAGTGAATGCAATCTGAGACCATCCTCATTAAAAAGTGCTTCAGTGTGCCCCAGGGATTTAACTCCTCTTTCCCCAAAAGCAAAATATATCCAGCAGAACCTATAAATGCTTCTATTTAAAAAATAAACAAACAATGCCCCCCCCCTACCCCTTTCTGTGTTAAAATCAATACTAAGTATCAGTTCCAGGGCAGAAGGACAGTAAGAGCTAAACAATTAGGGGTTAACTGCTTAACTTGCCCAGGGTCACACAGCTGGGAAGTGTCTGAGGTCAAATTTGAACCCAGAACCTCAATTCCAGGTCTATTTATCATCCACTGGGCTGCCTATTTACCTGCCCATGAGTTACTCTGAAATAAAAATATAAGTACCCCCAATTCTTTTTAGCTACTGGCCTAGAAAATGTGCTGGGTAACTAACTAAAGAATAAATTTGAAAAGGAGTCTCTTCCCCAATTCATTTCACCCATTCCTCATCTTAAAAGAAAACAGACTTTAAACAATTAAGATGTCTAGCCAAATATTTTTGGATTTGCCATTTAGTTTCTAATTTCTTATGAGTCTATAACAATCTAACTCGGTAGTTTTCAAAGTAGGGTCTGGGACCCTAGCCTGAAATCAACATTTTTTCCATAACAATACTAAAATGTTTTAATTTGTAATCTGGTAACTCTTTAAAACTGCAATCCACATAAACAAAAGCTCATTGGGCAATCCACAGTCATTTAAAAAATGTATGGGGGTGCTGAGACTGAAAAATCTGAGAACCATTGGTGGTCTAGTTCAATTCCCTTCATCTTACAGAAAAAGAAATGAATACCAAGAGAGATGATGCCAGTTAACTAATGTCAAGGCCAGAGAAATCTGATTTCCTAACTCCCATTTAACTGTAGGCCACTCCATTTCTAACTTTTCACATACCACAAAATGGAATAACAATGGAAGAGGTTTTTAAGAGAAAAGATGATCCTCAACTACAAAAAAAAAAAACCAAACATTTATCTGAAGAAAGTAGTCTGTAAAGTGCTTAGGAGATGGAAATGTTCTTCAGAGCTAAGATGAATAGGAAAAAGAATCTCATTTACATTAAAAAAAAACAAAAAAAACAAAAAAACAACTTTACCTTCTGTCTTGGAATAAAATCTAATTATTAGTTCCAAGGCAGAAGAGTGGTAAGAGCTAGGTAATGGGAGTTAAATGACTTGCACAGCTAACAAGTGTCTGAGGCCAAATTTGAACCAAGGACCTGTCTCTACACCTGGCAAAATATCTGTGATACATATAATTTAATGTTTGTTGAATGGATAAATACGCTACAATTTAGATAAGCCTGGAGGGGCAGCTTGGGGTAGAGAAGGAGTAGGCAAACAAAGGTCCTGGGCCAAAATAGCCATGATCTGGTCTTCGATGGCTGAAGAACTAAGAACTGTTTGTTGGTTGGTTAGATTTGGCCTTTGTTTGTACTAGGCTGCCAACATTTGGTGTACGGCATAGAGTGGTGGACCAAGAAGCCAAGAAACCCTTGATTTAAATCCTGCTTTTGCCCCCTTAGTAATACTGTGTGACCAGGGGCAAGCCATTTTATAACTTTTCTGGAGGGCTGGCTGATTGATCGATTGCTGGTTCCCTTAAAGGGTTGTTGTAAGCCTCCCATGAGATCATGTGCATCAAGTACTTTCCAAACTTGAAATGAGGGCCTGATACCAATTTTGGGTTTTATAAAGAACTCTAAATGTATACCTACCAAATCTCACAATTTTCCCATAATGACTCTCTGATAACCCTGTACTATTTTCACTTGTTATTCAAACTTATTTGGCTTATTTGAAAGTTTATTTAAACAAATTTAACTTCAATCTTATTTCTTCAATTTTTTTTTTCAAGCATCAGACATGGAAACTGTAGAAGTTATACACACATGTCTCTAAAGCTGCCACAGGCCAATTATGATGTGGGTCAAATGCTCCATGAACCTATCAATCAATGGATTGAAAAATTAACATGCCATGTGTAGCTTTGGTGGGGAGTTTTGACTTTTTATTTTTTAAACATAGAATTTACCTTTTCATTTCTTCCCCTCTTCTCTCAAGCTGACTTCTCCAGTCACTCCCAAATTCAGGAGCCAAGTATTTCTATAGTAGATAGTCCCACTCTGAGTCATGTTCAAACCAACGGTATCTTTCCATGAGAGGAAAGGAATACCTAGTTTACACCTTGTCCCCTGTTCCTCAAGAACTTGGGTCAAGCTCAAAGAATCACACAACCATAGACAAAAAGTACAGAATGTCATAAGAAGAAAATACTAGAAATCAGTTAGCCTAACCCTCTTGTTTGACAGAGGAAAGTGAGGTCCAGAGAGATTAATAAAAATAATCTTACACATGTGTAACTCTTGATTCCAAATAAAAATCAAATAAAATTGCTTCTCAGGTTACAAAACACTTTCACCTACATCACTTCATAAAATGGATTATCACATTCTCTAGGTGAGGAAACAAAAGTTCAAATTCAGTGACTAAACTAGGAACACAAGTGGCAGAACCAGAATCTGGCCTTGCTCTCCTCTGACCTGTCCTTCACAGGATTGCTAAATTGATATTGCCAACCCACAGGTCCAGCCAAAGCACTCTCATTCTCAAGAAATGTCGGTGGCTCTCTCTCCTGCCTATCTTTCCAGACAATCACAGTACTCCCACCGGAACACTAATGCCACTCTTTTCCAACTAACCTGGCCTACCTTTCGATTCCCTGTACAACCTTTATCTCAGACTGTGCCTTTATGCACAGGTTGTTGCCCAAATCACACTAACTTACACCAACATTTAAAATTGCCTGATTACAGCACAACATGTGCTAGAACAAAAACCAGTCTTGAAGACACTCACAGAGGAAGAAATGCCAACAAACTCACAAAGGCTGAAACCAAGTTTAAGCCTAAATGTCCCCCTACACCTTCACGTGTTTCTTAAGGATTAGGGGATCCCTGGTAAAAAAAAAAAAAAAAAAAAAAAAAAAAAAAAAAAAAAAAAAAGAGTGAAAGGGCAGATACTGCAGCTTTGCAAGATCCAGAGCTGTCTACCTCCTCGGATGCTCCAGACGGGGAAACTGAGGCCTGGAGGACACAAGCAGTCTGACTTGGGACCAGAAGACAAACCTGGGCCAAGGAATCTTAACAACTGAAGTTGGCTATGACCTCAGAAGCCACTCACCCAATCTAACTCCACTTTCAGACAGGGAAACCGAGGCCCGGAGAACACCAGTATTCTGACTTAAAACTAGAACCTGGGCCAGGAAATCTTAACATTCGAAGCTGGCTACATCCTCAAAGACGACCTAATCTAACTCACTTATTTTACAGACGGGGAAACTGAGACCTGTGGGGCAGGCATGGGCTGGATCTGATCCGACTCCCTTGTTTTACCAAGGGGGAAACTGAGGCCCAAGGAGAGGACGTGATTCGCCCAAAGGTCCCAGGGCTGGAAAGCGAAGGTGGAGGGAGGTGTCCTCGGGCTCTGGCCCCGGAGACAAGCTGGGTGCAGCAGGGGTTGGGGGGAGGGCGGTCATTGCCCCTGCAGAGCCTCAGTTTCCCCGCTGGGGCCTCAGGCCTCCGCGGCCTCTCCCGGCCCCGAGCGTTCGAGGCTGCCGGGACTCCAGCGGAGCAAGGCCCGGCTCATCCTCCCCGGTCCCCGGGGCCTCGCGGCTGCTGAGGCGGCAACCTCCGCCTCTCTCCTGGCCGTCCTCACCGCCCGGGCCCGGATCCCGCCCGCCAGCCCGCACTCACCACCGGCAGCAGAGACAGCTCGTCGGTCTCTCCGCGGGCCCAGCACTGCTCTTTCGGGGAGCTACCACTCACAGGGGTCGTCGGGGCCGGAGTGATGTGGAAACCGCCCTCTCCCTCCCGTTTCAAGGGTGACTTCCCCTCTCACGCGGCGGGCTTGGTTCGGCCCGGCTCCGCCCACGCGCCGCTCGTCCGAGCAGTCAGCTGGACGGGAGGGGGCGGGGGGAAGCACGTGGAGGCGGAGTTAAAGGGCACCGAGCGGGAGGGAGGCGGGTTTAGGGGGTAAAAAGCGAGAGGGAGGCGGAGTTAAAGTGTAAGGAGAGGGAGGGAAGCGGGGATAAAGGCCGCGGGGTGGGGGCGGAGAGAGGCCCGGGGAGCAGGTGAATGCGCCGGGTGGGTGGTGGCGCGGTCTGTTTTGAAGTCAGTCAACAAACGAGAAGTACCCACTGTTCCAGACGCTGTACTAAGCTCTGAGAACATCCCTGACCTCAAGCTCATGAATGAATCACAGCATTAAATACCTACTAAATGCTAGGCACCGGGACCCCAAAAGAGGCGAAGCGCAGCCCCTGCCCCCAAGGAGCTCAGCGTCTGATGGATTGTACCTTATATACAGTCTACGCTGCGGAAGGCTCTGAGGAAGGGCATTGAGGTGGAGGAGGACCAGGAAAGGCCTTTTAAAGAAGGCGGGATTTTATCAGGGACTTGAAGGAAGCTGGCAAGCCCGGGAGGTGGAGACGAGGAGGGAGAGCATGCCAGACACGAGGGACAGCAGAGATGGGCATGGAGTGCCAGGAGGCTCCTGAGGATCAAAGGAACCAATCAGTTAGACAAGCATTTATTGATTCGTTGGTTAACTTAGTGTCTAAGCACTGTGAAGCTTTTTAAAAAGCGAAATGTTCTGCTTTTGAGAAGCTTACTACTTGGTTCTGAGGGTGTACCATCCACAGGGCCCCCAAGGGGGGGAAGGACGTGCTGAATGAGGCTGGACCTGGCTTCTCCTTATCTAGTGTTTGGGAAAGGCTCTTGTAAACTTTACACTCCCATTAAAAAGATATTCAGTTCCTCTGACAGCCACAAACATTACTCAATAATTGCTCACCTCTAGCAGCCTTATTTATGGTTTCCAAAGGGCATCACCCTTAGAGGTGAGTAGTAAAAGTTTTATTAGCTCCCCTTTTACCTGGGAGGGGGGGAGGGAATTAGGATTCATCCTGAGGAGAGACAGAGGGATACAGGAGAAACAATCCTGGATCTGGAGTCAGACAATGGTGCCACAGTGGATAGAACTAGAGGCCTGGAGTCAAGAGAACTCTGAGTTCAAAACTGGCCTCAGACACTTAGTATCTGTGTGACCTTGGCCAAGTCACTTAACCCAGTTTGCCTCAGTTTCCTCCTCTATCAAATGAGATGGAGAAGGAAATGGCAAACCACTCCAGTATCTCTGCCGAGAAAACCCCAAATGGGGACACAAAGAGTCTAATTCTACCTATATGAGCAGCGTGACCTGAGGCAAATCATTTAACTCTGAACTTTAGGATCCTTGTGTAAAACCAGAAGAATGCTGTTTTTGCTCACTAACTCATTGAGTGGCTTTAATTAGGTTAGGGATAGGGATTGGACTTCTCATTCCCCTTATACGGGGATGAGGAACTCCCTTTCCCAATGGCTTTTCCTATGTAAATTATAGTCTTAAGAAACTTGCCTATAGATCAGGGGTAACGAGTCTGCCCTCCATGAGCTTCCCTTCTATTGGGAAAACAAGTGTGTATGTACAAAAGAGTAAAGGGGGCACTAACTGCTGGGCGGCAGGGCAATAGGGAGCATGGAATCAGGAAATGCTTCAAGTAAGGGAGAGCTGGAAGGAAAGTTGGATTCTAAGAAATAGAGAATCAGAGATAAGAAAACAGGATTCCATCCACGGGGGAAGAGTAAGGAGGAATGTTTAGCTGGTCAGAGGGCATAGAGGTGAATCGTGGCTTATAAAACTGAGGCCAGGCTGCAAATGCCAACCAAAGGAGTTTATATTTGATCCTAGCTCAACAGTTCTTTTTGGGGGTCCTGGACCCCTTGGGCAGCCTAGAGAAGACTACGGACCCCCTTCTCAGAATCATATCTTCAAAAGCATAAATGGATATACAAGAGGAACAATTATATTGAAATACAGCTGGGACAATTAGACAGCACAGAAGATAG
Source organism: Gracilinanus agilis (assembly GCF_016433145.1). Lineage (NCBI taxonomy): Eukaryota > Metazoa > Chordata > Mammalia > Didelphimorphia > Didelphidae > Gracilinanus > Gracilinanus agilis. Next base: position 502,270,611 of record NC_058133.1, on the reverse strand, counting down.
AGCACCAGGCCTGGGGCTGAGAGAAACTAAGCTCAGTTCTGGCCTCAGCTATGAGACCCTAGGCAAGTCACTTAATCCTAGTCCTTGCCATTCATCTGTCTTAGAATTGATACTAAGACAGAAGGTGAAGGAGAAAGAAAGGGAGACAGAGAAAGGCAGAGACAGAGACAGAGAGAATCAGTCCCTGCCTTTAAGGAGCTTATGTTCTAAGAGGAAAAGAGAGCACACACAAAAAAGCAGCTAGTTTGGAAATGAGGCAGAGGAGGTAAAGATCCATGTACATGACAACATAGTTTGGAAATGGTGTGGTGGTCTGGTTCTGGCCAGGGTAAGATGGACCAACAAAGAAGGCCCTGTGCTCTAAGAGCAAAGCAGAATTGCGGTAGCTTGAAGAAAATATGAGATCTGCGCATTTAGAGACATTTCCCTGTTGAAACAGGTTATTTATGCCCACCCAGTGCCAGAGCCTTCTGAATTCATATTAGCTGATCAGACACAGAAGGACACACTGTACCTTGATCCCAACATAGTGGTGTCATATTGGTCCTCTTCCAATACAAAGGACAACAACCAACCAACCAACCTTTAGACCACTGCCCTTTCTACCTTGTATTCTCAGCAGCTGGAACAAGTTCTTAGAATACAGTAGGAACATAATAAAGATTGATTGATGATTGAACCTAACAGACTTCCCTACTAGCAGCAATGCAAAGATCCAGAGCAAGGCTGAGGGGCTTATGAGAAAGAAAACGAGCCACATTCAGAGGAAGAACTGTGGGAGGAGAAACATAGAGGAAAAACAACTGCTTGAACACATGGGCTGATGGGGATATTATTGGGGATGTAGATACTAAACGATAACTCTAGTCCAACTATCAATAATATGGAATTAGGTCTTAATCAATGATACATGTAAAACCCAGTGCAATTGTGTGTTGGCTATGGGGGGGGGGGAGATTGGGGAGAGGGAAAGAACATGAAATATGTAACTAGGGGAAAATATTCAAAATAAAAACTGAAAAAAATAAAATAAAGATTGATGGATTGTAAATTCATATTTCTCCTCAACTATCTTTTGCTGTTCTTTGAGGCAGTCTTCTAATATCCCTCCCCCCATAAGTACGTACCATAAATTAGCATTGCCCCCTACATATCATATTCTCCCCCAAAGATCAAGTGTTTGCTAGCTAAAGCAGTTTCCAAGTTTGTTGGCCTCCTTGCTATGGCAGTAGTTATGTATAGGTTGAATTTCTCCAGAAAATGGAGGTGATTAGAGATAATGTCTTTACTTTTGTCTATCTCCCATTTTTCGTAGCCAACAAACTCATTTAAACATGTTATTATATACCAGCTATAGTCCCATTAGATTGGCTTCTCATCCTCCTTTCTTCTAAATTGGGCATTATTTTGTGGAAACAGAAAGGAACTGCCCATGACTGAGATATGATTTATATTTTTAGTTTTTAATTTTGGGGGGCATCAATAGCCCCACCATCCCCCCCCCCAAATATCACCAGCTAGCAATCAGGTTTCTCCTGACAAAGCTCTCTAATACCAATTATCAACCTCCAATTTAGTAGAATCTGCCACCAGGAGGCAACAGAGGAGTACTCTTGTAATGAGCCATCATCTAATAGGGCATGGCACTAAAAGTCTTGTTTTATTCCCTAGACATCCAGAATGGTACAATGGAAGGAGGGAACCTTGGTTTCAGGACTCAGAGGACCTGGGTTCAAATCCTGACTCTGAGGCTCACTAGCTATATGACCTTTGGCAACTCACTTTCCTCTTGGCCTGAGCTCCCTCCTCTGTAAAATGGGGAGTATTAGACTAGGTGGTATTTTCTGACTCAAAGGGGAGTAGGAAAATAAGGCATTTATTATATGCTGAGCACTATGATCTGCTTTGGTGATACAAATAAAAAACCAAAATAGACCCAGCTCTCAAAGAGCTCACATTCTAATTAGAAGAAGATAACATTCAAAGGAGAGTGGTAATTGGAACAGAGTGTTTTGATTTGGGAAAAATGTTCTCTGATCTTATTTCTTTCAGGCATATGGCCTGGCTCATTGTGGAAGTTTTATAAATATTTGTGTGTGTAAAATCGTTATCAGATTGCTTGCCATCTCCAGGAGCAGGAAGGAAAGGAAGAAAGTGAGGGAGAGAATTTGGCACAAAATCCTTTAAAAAATGATTGTTAAAAATTGTTTTACATGTAATTGGGGGGAAATAAAACATTAAAATTTAAATGAATGAACAAATGCATGTATGAATAAATGAATATTTCGAAATGCTCTAAAATACATAACTAGTTAGTGGCTGAACTAGGACTAGAATCCAGGTTTCCTTATTTACCTGATGGTGAAAAATAAAAAGACCAATTCTGCCAGGGAGGTATATGTCTTACCCTAAATTCAACCATCATACAGCCCTACGACTCCCTATATTCCCCTCATCTCCAATCAGAGTTGTCAAATCAAAATGTCTTTGAAAAGATGTCAAAGTCAATTTTTTTTTTTAAATTCTTACTTTCCATCTTAGAATCAATACCATGCATTGGTTCCAAGGCAGAAAAGTGGTAAGGGCTAGGCAATGGGGGTAAAGTGACTTGCCCAGGGTCACACAGCTGGAATGTGTCTAAGATCAGATTTGAACCCGGGACCTCCTGTCTCTGGGTTTGGCTCAATCTTCTGAACCACCTTGCTGGCCTCCAGAGGCCCTTTGAATTCTTGCTTGATGCTAGGTCAAAGTCCCAACATCTCGCACTAACCTGAGCCCAACATTTTGGATTCAAGCTTCATGGCCCCTGTCCTAGTGCTGATGATTGGCCAAAGAGGAGAGGAAACAGAAAGACGCGATCCTTATATCTGCAGGGGGGCATTCGGACTGCAGATAACCAGATGAGCTTGACTTCTTTTTTGTATTTGTATCCCTTTTGCCAGCACCTAGCAGCTCATGAGGGTGCCTGGTACACCTCAGGTGATGAAATGTAGTTGAACTAACTTGGAACCGAGGTGAGCCCATCTTGGCTCAAAAGCATGACTGGATGATTGTAATTGGCTGAAAAAGTACCATATATCATAACGGATGTGAAGGAAACGCTCATCCTGTGGATACTTTTTCAAAAGAAACTTTCGTTTCCCCTGTAGTTAATTGTCGGTACTGTATATCCCTATATCCCGTCTGTGTTCCAATCTCTTTAGCAGCAGATACCCGTCTCTGTTGTTTAGTCTTGTCTGACTCTCTGTGACCTCATTTGCCATTTTCTTGGCTGGCCATTTCCTTTTCTAATTCCCTTTACAGAGGAGGAAACTGGGGCAGACAGGGTTAAGTGAGTTATCTAAGGTCACATGGCTGGTAAATAAGTTGCTGGGATCAGAACACGAGTCTTCCTAACTTTGAAGTGGGCACCATCATTGCTTTAACCTGTCTCTACCATATATCAATTATAGTTTTACTTTATTTTCAACCCTTACCCTTCCATCTTCGAACCAGTACTATGTATTGGTTCCCAGATGGAAGAGCAGGAAAGGCTAGGCGATGGGGTTAATGACTTGCCCAGGGTCACACAGCTGGGCTGTCTGAGGCCGGATTTGAACCAGGACCTCCCATCTCTGAGCCTGGCTCAGAATCCGCCTAGCCACCCAGCTGCCCGTCCCCTGAACTGGTTTTAAAATACGTTGATCATTGTATTTCAAGATGGTCGACTTCCTTTGTAATCCTGTGGTTTTGTTGTATGCATTTAAAAATGTAATTCTGGGGGGGAGGGGGCAGCTGAGTAGCTCAGTGGATTGGGAGCCAGGCCTAGAGATGGGAGGTTCTGGGTTCAAATGCGGCCTCAGACACTTCCCAGCTGTGTGACCTTGGGCAAGTCACTTGACCCCCATTGCCTACCCTTACCACTCTTCCACCTATAAGTCAATACACAGAAGTTAAGGGTTTAAAAAAATTAAAAAATGTAATTCTGGGAAGGGGTCCACCGGCTTCCGCTTCCTCCAGGTAGAAGGATGAAATTAGCAAAGAAGCACTATTTTATTAGTTTAAAGATAAGAAGTCGAGAAGCCGGCTGGAGGAAGAAGTGGAGTCTCAAATAGAGCTGTGCTCGCCTATTTTATTTCTACAAGGATCCAAAGAAGGATGAGGCCCTGGAAGCCCAGAACCCTGTGCGAAAATCCGGGTGAGGCTCAGAGGAGATGCTATCCGGAAAGCACTTAGCACAGTGCCTGAAATAGAGGTATTGCTCTAACTCCTGCCGGGGGTGTTTGCACCACGCTTAGGGACACTGGCCTGGGCGCAGCTCCCGCGCTCGCTGAGGTACCAGACTGGTGACTGTGGGCTGGGCCGGTTTTTCTTTTTAAGTCCCAAAGCCGCCATTATTAAGTGCTTGCTTAAGGCTAGTTCATCCACGCAGAAACTAGCAAACGCCCGCAGGGGGATGTCCGAGCTCTGGGCCGGCTGGTTGCGTTAGTCTACGAAGGCTGCCCATCCGCGATGCATCGGAGCTGAGGAGGGGAGGGACGGGGAGTGGACAAGCAGTGGGAGGGCAGTTATTCCTGGCCCCGGACCCATTTGGGCAAAGTGGAAGAACAGCTCTGTGTACTGGAGGGGAAGTGGGGGTTCAGGGGAGGCGCGCCAGCCCGAGTGCGATTTGGAGAAGAGAGTAAACAGAGCAGAGTCACAACATTTGAGGACTCTGAGCACCCAGGACATTCCAGCCTGGGGAGGCCCCGAAAAGTTGCATAACTTCCCCTGAAACGCATAGTTCGCGTTAGCTTTGGGAGGGGGTAAGCCTTCCCTCCCTGCAAGGACAACCTCGCTGCTGGCGCTTGCCCAACCCCGCCACCCTCCGCCCTAGGAAAGGAACAATACGTCAGCCTTTCAAAATCAAGATCATTGCCCCCTTCAGCTCTTTTATCTCGTCCTTTTCTCTGGTTTTTCCGCTCTCTCTCCTCCTCCTCCTCTCCCTTGACCTTCCCAGCGTATTCACTTGCGCATCCTTTTTTCCCTCACCGTGCTCTTTGTCTCCTCCTCTCTAGTCTTCCTCCCCATTCATTTTTGGGATATGTTCTCTCTCCCAAATAGCCTCTGCTCCCTTCCTTTCCCAGTCTGTCCTCCTCTCTCTTCCCTTTTCCTCTTCTCCTTCCTTTCCTTTCTCTTCCTTCTTTCTCTCTCTCCTTCTTCCCCCTTTCTCTTCCCTTCTTCCTCCATATTTTCTCCCTCTTTTATTCTTTTACCTTTCTCCCTCCCTCCTTCCTTCTCCTTTCCCCATCTTCCTTTCCCCCTCCCTCCTTCCTTCTCCTCTTCCCATCTTCCTTTCTCCCTCCCCCTTCCTTCTCTTCCCATCTGCCTTTCTGCCTCCCTCATTTCCTCTTCTCTCTCCCTTTCTCTTTCTTCCTTCTCCTTTTCTTCCCTTTCTCTTCTTTTCTTCCTCTATTTCTTCTCCCTTTTATTCTTTTTCCCTCCCTCC
>NC_058133.1:502242907-502260375 GCF_016433145.1 Gracilinanus agilis | reverse complement strand
TCATTCTTTTATTTTTCTTCACTCTCTCCTGCCTTCTTCTTTTCCCATCTCCCTTTTCACTTCCCTCCTCTTTTCTCCTCCCTTTCTTCCCTTTCTCTTCTTTTCTTCCTCCATTTCTTCTCCCTTTTTTATTCTTTACTTTCCTTCCCTCTCTCCTGCCTTCTTCTTTTCCCATTTCCCTTTCTGCCACCCTCATTTCCTCCTCTTTCTCGTTTCCCCTTTACTGCTCCCGCCCCTTCTCTATTTAAGTTCAGGGCACAAACATAGTTAAAAAGGACCTGTCATGGTTCAACCCAAGACCAACTTTGATAGTTGGTAGGCGGGAAAGCTGGCTTCAGGACAAATAGCCTTTCCTCCTCCCTGACCTTTATTCCAAGGTTGTAGTCCCAGGATAAGTGCATGCTACAGCCACATTAATATTGGCCGCTACATCATCATTCCATCAATCATTTGCCAAAGAACCAAATATTTGTTTGTATGACACCTACTGCTGCTACAAAACCAGTTGCTTCCATGTTATAAAGAGGGAAATGGTTTAACCACTGTGAAAGAGATGTCGCTTCTTGCGATACAGGCTGAGCCCCCTTCGGGTGCAGGGGGGCCCTCAGGGTCCCTCTTGGAAGATTTCTTTTTTATCCTTTCCTGTGGCTGTAAGAGCGTAGATCTGAGGACGGCGGGGCCCTAGAGGCTCATGGGCCTTATAAGTAACTAGTCCCGGATTACCCAGCTAGTGTTGGAGCCAGGAGTGGAAATCAGGGCCTTTGACTGACTGCAGAGCTCACATGCCTTTTTCCCAACTTCACTGTGCTTTAATTTCCTCGTTTGTAAAATCGCGATAATCCTACTACCTTTACAGAGGGAATATGAGGGAGTGGAAAGATCACTGGGCTCTGCATCAGTGGGGCAGCCAGATCACGAAGTGGATTGCTGATAGAGTAGATAGAAAGATAGTCAGAAAGCCCTGAATTCAAATCCTGGCCCAGACACTTACCCTCTGTGTGCCCTGAGCAAGTCACTTAATGTGTTTTGGCCTCATTGTCTTCATCTGTAAAAGGAGGTTAACAACATATATTTCCCAAGGTTGTTGTGATCATCAGATGAGATATAAATAAAGCATTTTGAAAGTCTTCAAGCACTATAAAAACACTAGCTATTATTATTGCCAGGAGTCGCTCAAGTTCAAATTTCTTCATAGTTTCTAGCCATGACCTTTAAGGCAGGAGGGATGTCCATTTTGTCTTCCATCCCTGGATCCTGGCAGAGAGCCTTGAATACAGCTTGTCCTTAACAAATTGACGTCTGCCTGAACCCCAGATTCAGTTTTCTCATCTGTGATACCTACAGGGAACCAACTGGACCTTTGATATCCTTAGTAAAGGGAACTCCTGGATGAGGAAACTCCTTCTCTGTGCTCATAGCCTTAGAGAGAACTGCTCGGAACACTTGTCCAGAGGCCCAGGGGGGCAAGCAGGACCCCAGGTCTTCCTGGCTCTGGGGCCAGCTTTCTTTCCACTAAGCCACACTGTCTTTCATCTGTAGGATGGGCCTAATGATCCCTATATTGGCGACCTAGCAGAGCTGCGAGAACGAAAATAATGTCTGTAAAGGACTATCCAGAGCGCCACGGGGAGATCAGATTTTACAATAAACCACAATATCGGAGAGACAAACTATGAAAGGCTTTGGAACTCTGATAAATGCCATGGCCGCCACGATTCCTTAAAGCCCCTGACAAACTCTGCTGCCCACCTCCAGCCTGAAGGGCTCAAGATGGACTCAAGAGACAGAACCAGAAACCTATTTGGGAACACGGCCAATGTGGAAATCTGTTGGTTTGGCTGTTTGCATTTGTTACCCGGCTTTTATCATGGTTATTCTTTTTTTTTTTTCCAGTGGTAGGGGAAAAGTTAGAGTGAGTAGGAAAGGAAATAAATGTTTGTGAAGTGAGCAATTAAGTTATGTAAAAACTTGTAAAGCGTTCCATAAACCTTAAAGCAACTTATGCCGTGGGGCTGCAAGAAGGACTGTTTTGTCTACCTTTGAATGTTGTGTTAAATAAAATGTTAGGCCGTGGAGGGGGTTGGGGGAGAGAGGAAGATAGACATAGCTCTCCAAATTACATTAATTCTTTTTTTTTTTTTAATTTAAAAAAAAAAAACCGTTAACTTCTGTTAATTGGCTCCTTGGTGGAAGAGTGGTAAGGGTGGGCAATGGGGGTCAAGTGACTTGCCCAGGGTCACACAGCTAGGAAGTGTCTGAGGCCGGATTTGAACCTAGGACCTCTCGTCTGTAGGCCTGACTCTCAATCCACTGAGCTATCCAGCTGCCCCCTACATTAATTCTTTAAGTGAATAATTATCTCTGTGAATTGTTTGAAGGGGCAAGTACTCAGGGCAGTTAGGTGGCTCAGTGGCTAGAGCGCCAGGCCTGGATTCAGCAGACTTGGGTTCAAATCTGATCTCAGACACTTCCTAACTGTGTGACCCTGGGCAAGTCACTTAGCCCCAATTGTCTAGCCTTTGCCCTTAGTTATTACTAAGATAATAAGTAAGGATTTAAAAAAAATAAAGGTAAAACAGTGGCGTCCTATCTTGTGGGATGTGAAGAGTCAGTATGTAGAAATGTAGCTCACATCGGCCATTGAAATCCCTTAATTGCCCAGAAAGCATAGCTTGGTACCTTTTAAGAGCTGTAGCTGGAAAAGAGCGTGGGTCTCTTTAAAAAGGAGGCCCGTCCCTGGGGTCAAGAGGATTCCTCGGAGTACACGTGTGTTCAGAAGTATTTTTTTGTTTTACAATACCCAGTTGGACTATCGATCGGAGGTGTGTTGCTGATCAAAGACTTCTCAAATAAAAGGAAATCAAAACTGGCAGAGATTCAGCTGGCAGGAACACTGATGATTAGAGGACAAAAATACTCTTAAAAAACGTGTGACAACATGTGTTTGGGGTGACGAGAGGATGGCCGTACCACCATGTAACTGTTCCTTCTCCCTCCCTCACCATGGGGACAGGAGAGGGCACGCAGTATCATGGGGCACAGCATGGGCTGCCTCCGTTACCAGCGATGCCTGGAATAGACTGGCTGGGGACATGGGTAAGAAAAGAAGCTAGAATTCTCCTTAATGTGCTAGGATACTCACTTTGAGATGCCCAGGGGGACAGGAGAAGACCAAGGGACATACTAAGCTCACTCCTGAGCACTCCCCGGGGAGAGGAATCTCTACCTTTCAATGGTTGTTTGTCTCTTGACTATTTTTGCCAAGTACATAATGTTGAATTACATAAGCCAGAATATTATTTAAACATCCATGAGTCCAAAGAAAAGAGAAGGAACTATTTGGGCTAAGAGAGATCGAAGGAGGCCTAGCCCTTTGCCTCCACTCACTATTGATCCCATCTCCTATTGATATTTTTAGAGAAGACTTATGATTTGGTGGGGTATCTAAGTGGTACAGTAGATAGAGCGCTGGGCTTGGAATCAGGAAGACGCGTCTTTCTGAGTTAAAATCTGGCCTCAGATACTTATTAGGTGTGTGACCCTGGGCAAGTCACTTAACCCTGTTTGTCTCAGTTTCCTCATCTGTAAAATGATCTGGAAAAGGAAATGGCAAACCACCCTAGTATCTCTGCCAAGAAAACCCCAAATGAGGTCACAAAAGAGTCAGGCATGACTGAAAAACTACCAAAAACATAGAATTTTATTGGGGTAGGGCAGTGATTCCCAAAGTGGGTGCCACCGCCCCCTGGTGGGTGCCGCAGCAATCGAGGGAAGCGGAGATGGCCACAGGTGCATTTATCTTTCCTATTAATTGCTATTAAAATTTAGAAAAATTAATTTCCAGGGGACTAGGGAATATTTTTTCTGGAAGGGGGCCGGAGGCCAAAAAGGTTTGGGAACCCCTGGTGTAGGGAATGCATCATGAGAAATCGCCTTCTGCCAAGGCAGACCAGTCCCAGCTCTTGCTGAGGCACTGAGAGATGAAGTGATTTGCTCAGAGGCATCTGGACATGTGTCAGAAGTGAGATTTGAACCTAGGTTTTCCTGATGCTGAGGCCAGCTCATGGTCCTCTATTAGGATCTGCCTCTTGACATCTCGATTGCCTAAGCACTTTTCTTCTCATGATGTCCTGGAAACAGCACTGTTCTCAGGGCCCTGGTACTAGCTGTATCACTGTATGGTCCGATATAACCTCACTGTGCCTCAGTTGCTTAATCTGTCAAATGTGACAGTTGATATATGAGCTCTAAGTTCTCTTCTGGTTCCAGCGTTCTATTTCCCTTTGCCTTTATACCAACCCTGTGAGGCAGGGGAAGAGGCAGAGATTGTTCTCCCCTGTTTACAGATGGGGAAACTGATGGAAGAGCTGTAAATATTAGAATGTGATCTCTCTGAGGGCAGGGACTATGTGGTTCTTTTTATCTTGGCACGCCTCAGCACTAGTAGAGTTCCTGGCACATAGGAGACAGTTAATGTCTACTAAGCGACTGATTAATTGGGTGATTTTGGTTGGACCATCACAAGTCAGGAGTGGTCCTGGGGCTGAAATAAGCCTTCACTAGAGAATCTCACCAATTTCTTCAGGCATCACTTTTCTTGTCCAAAAAAGGAGGAAGTGGGTCTAGATGACCTCTGAGGTCCTTTCTGGATCTAGATCTATAATTGGGCTGCCCTCCACCTCTCCTAGAGCTCCTGAAGAAGACAAAGGTCACCTAGTCAACCTAGCCAGAGTCCATCACTCTATCCCTCGCCACTCTCCCAGAAAGAGAGCCTCAGTCTACTTCAAGGCCATTCTCTGTTGACTCTATCCTTTTCTGGCCCATCCATATTTTCAAAGGAAAACAGCTGGCTTCCTCCCTTTTCTTCTGCCAAGTCCTGTTCCCTGCTTCTTTAACAGCATGATAAGGGAGCATCTCGCTGTCCTTCCTCCTGAGAACTGGATTCTCAGATTGCTTCCGTAGCAAGAGGAAGGGCTTGAAATTTGACAACCACCGTTGGTGTTGGAGCAAATTGCTTCCCCATACTGGGTCTCTTCCCCCTTCCCAGCCTCCTCTTCCTGTCTCCTAGCTAGCATCCCCAGGAGTGGCTGCTGGTCAGGTCTGCCCCTCCATTCTTGCTCAGGTACAAAGCAACCTTAATAGCCTCCAAGCTCCAGCTCCAGGACCTTGGGTATCTGAGGGGGCTGCTCTCCCCTTTGCACTTTCTATGTCCTGTGGACCTAACAGTGCCTCCCACTTCTCGACATCCCTTCTTCCTCCCTTTCTTTGCTGGTGACCACCAGCTTCTACCCAAACTCTCTTTACAACAGGGGGCCGAGAGAAGATGATGGTGGTGGTGAGCTCATCCCCAGCTCTTCCAGAAGCCTCAAATAACTCGTGGTCTTCAGTTCAGTGGCCAGGGAATTGGTGTTTTGTAATCACCCATGGGTCCAAGACTATTAGCAACATGAGGGCGTCAGAATCCCTAGCAATTAAGTACTTAATAGTTGTTGTTGAAACTGCAGGCAAACAGCCAAGGCTAGATTGGAGGAAGGAAGGGAAGGGTTGGGAGGGAGGGTGGAAGTTAGCACTGGGCCCAGAGCTTAACAAAAACATGTGGATTATAGATTTAGAGCAAGAAGAGCCCACAGATTGGCTAATCCTGGCCTCTCATTTTACAGTGAAAAACAAAACAAAACAAAACAAAACAACAACTGAGGCCCAGGGAGGTTAGATAACTTGTCACATGTCATCCAGCTGGGATAGGATTTGAACACAGGTCTTCTGAAACCTAAGCCGGAAACATTTCAGGCTACCACCACAAGGTCTCTTCCCCTGAAGATAAGGGTCCGGTTTTCTTTTATTTTTCCTGAGGAAAAAAATCTTTTTGACCAACCTTTAATAGGAATTTAGCATTTCACCAGCCGGCCAAAGAAAGTGATTTTTAGATGCCCTCAGGGTGAAGGGCTCAGCTCTGGAAATGGGATAGAGGCTGACAGAGATCACTAAAGATCAGAAGACAAAATTAGAGGCTCCAGAATACAGTTCTAAAGAGACTCCATTCAAATCTGGCCTCTGGCACTTCCTAGCTGTGTGACCCTGGGCCAGTCACTTCATCCCCACTGCCTAGTTCTTACCACACTCTTGGTTCTAAGGCAGAAGGTAAGGGTTTAAAAAGAAAGAAAATAAAGAGACTCAAGAATTCAGAGGCTCAGACTCTGCACTAGCTCTCTGGCAGTGGGGCAGTGGGAGGACAGGGAGCTGTCCCCAAGCCAGTGCTCTCCATTACCTCCCCTCCTTCATTTCCATCCTCAGAGTCTAGCCTTACAAAGACTCAGCTCCTCTTACTGGAGGTGTGTATGAAAGGAAGCGCCTGGGATCCAATCCACAAACTTTGGTTAAGCATTTACCACGTCCCCCAAATTAAGAAGCTGGGGTCTAAGTGGGCTCCAGCACTAGTCAGAGAAATCGAGTTTAAATTCCAGCTCAGCTGCCAATTTGCTGTGTGACCTTGGGCAAATCACTGCTTCTCTGGGCTTCTGCTTGCTCATCTGTAAAACTGAGCTGGTACTGGACTACAGCAGGAGCTCTTAGCCTTAACCTTGGCCCAATGGATCAATTTCAAGGAGTCCAGGAACTTGAGTGAGAAACCAACCAACCAACCAACCAACAACGACTTCTTTATTTTCACTAATCTTTAACGGAAATGTAGCATTTTCTTCAATTATGAATGGAATTAAAAAAAAAAAAAAAACAAGGTTCTAAAGGTGACCACCTCACCTGACTGGCAAAGGGGGCCACGACAAGAGAAAAAAAAAAAAAAGATCCACCCCTTGGAGGTCATAAACCCCAGCACTCCTGGCAATCTCTATGCCCCGGCTCCCTCCCGTCCCCCTCACCACCACCCCCCACTGTCCCCTCTGCCCACCAGCAGCGTTGGCCATGAAGGAAAGGGGCACAAGGGCAATGGCCTCTCCAGGGGGGCAGAGCAGACATGGAAAGAGGGAGCCAAGAGGCTTCCTGAGCGACTCACTCACCTGGGCCTTTCTTGGAGCAGGGGCTCAGGAGGAGTTTTTCCGGGGAGGAAGGGGAACTGCCCTTGACCTAGGGGTGTCCGAGAAGCTGCAGCGGGCTCCCCAGGAGGCACCACTCGAGCGGGCCCGCCAGAACCTTGGATCAGAGACCAGGACCTTTCTTGGAGCTGCTGGTGTGGAGAACGAGAATGGAGCCGGAGAGAGGGTCCGCTAGGTTGAGTTTTGTAGCTTTTCCAATTTCCAGTCCTCTGCCTGCCTTTTTATGGGAGGAGAAGGGGAGGGACTAGCAGGGATTATGCTCCCAGGCCAGCCCGCCTCCCCTCCCCCTTTCTCTTTCTCTCCCGGGAGCAGGCAGTTTCCCGGGAGCCACCCTGACCAGTACTGCGGCCCTGAAGCCCAGGGCTAGCTATTGACTGGCCAGTGATGGCCAATCGCCTCTCCCCTTTCTCGTCCTCCCTTCACTCCAGCCTTGTGGAAAGGGCTTGCACCGGAGATGGGCAGAACTGGGAAGTGCTCCCCCAGATCAAAGGGAAGGCAGCGGGGAGGCGCTTCCAAGAACTTGGGCTGAATGGCCGAGGGGTGGGAGATGGGGGACCTGCCTCGAGGCTGGAAATTTGGGCCTCCAGACCTTGGACACTGCAGGGAGAAGAATGGATTCTTGGGAAAACTCCAACTCTGCTGCTTCCACACTAGGCGACCCTGGGCTTGGCTTCCTAGAAGGGACAGCTAGAAAGGGCCTCAGTGCCACCCCCCCCATTTTACTGGGGTGCCGGGAAGCTGAAGCCCAGACAACTGGAGGGGCAAGATCGCACACAGCTTCAGACCGAAAGGGGCTTTAGAGGCCATCTAATACGCCCCTTCATTTTACAGATGGGAAAGCTGAGAATCCCAGAGGTGGTCAAAATTAGCTGGAAGGGACCCATGAGTCCATTGGTCCAAACTGGGCCTGAGCAGGAATCTCTTCTGCAGAATCCCTGATTCCTGAGTCCAGGCTCTGCTTAAAGACTTGGGGGGGGGGGGGGGGGGGGGGGGGGGGGTGGAATTTTCTCCCAACGAGGGCAATGACACCACCCCCTCCCGCTGCTGATGGATAGCTCTAACTGTGAGCAAATTTGGGGTTCTATATGATGGTAATACACTTTACCCAACGTTACATGAATAGGAAGTGTTGGAGGCAAGATTTGAACCCAGGACCCCTAACTCCAAATCCAGTTCTGTGTCGGATGTTCTAGGCTGTCTCTTTGGCATCCCAATTACCAGCAGTATATTCTTTTCAGGCACCCAAGTCAAGGCAACCTAACAACACTATAAAAGGAGGCGAGTGTGTTGGGGGTACCCTATCCCTCTTGCCTCCCTTCTTCCCCTGTCTTCCTTTATCGCAGTTCTTTCACAGTGGTCTTCTCTCCCCGAGTTGGGCCATTTGCTATCATTTTCTCCTTCCTTTTCCTTCATCAAGCCCCCATTCCAGTAGGACAAAGTTGTTGGGCAATCTAGTTATGAGAGATGGGAGCGACTGATAAACAGATGAGAGGCTGACTCCGGGGAGATTTCACTTGCTGCCCCATCTTTTCTCACCCCATCTGCCAAAAGGAAGAGGCTCATTTCCAAGTCTTTACTGAAGATCAGGAAGGGGCAAGTTTACTCTTATGCAATCCCCAAAGTCCCTTGGAACATCTTATCGGACCAGTTCCTGAGTGGCCCAAGAGAGAGAATGCAACCTCATATAGCCGAGACAGGGCCGAACTCAGAATTAGGAAGACCCGAGTTCTGGTCCCACCTCCAGCCCGTACTAACTATGTAACCTTAGCTTAGCCTGTCTAGGACTCAGTTTCCTCAACTGTAAAGTGGGCCCAGTAAGTAGCACCTACCCTGTAGGATTGTTGTGAGGTTTAGATGAGATTATAGATAAAGTGAATTAGAAACATTAAAGTGTGATGTAATCATTAAAGCGCTTTGTCTACTTTAAAGCCCTATACTATAATATAGGGCCTTTATAAATGTTCCAGGAACACTAGCCTGGATATAGGAAACTCCCTCCCTCAACTAATGCAGGTCAGTCCCTTCTCTGCAAGATATAAAGCTGTCTAGAGAGCCCGGACCTTAAGTTACTTGCCCAGGGTCATGCAGCCAGCGTTAGAGGAGGAATCAGAAATCCAGATCAGACCCAGATCAATATTTGCTATTAGTTAGAACCTCCTAATTCAGTGTAATACGACAAGCATTTATTAAATGTCTGCTGTGTGCTAGTCTAAACTAGGGAGGTAGAGACCAAGAAACAGAACATTGGCTGCCTTCCAGGAGCTTTTATTCTAACATTTACTTTGTTTATTTTATTTACTTACTTTTAATTAATTTTTATTTTCAAATATTTTCCATGTTGACATGATTCACGTCTCTCCCTCCCCATTTTCCTTCCCCCCCTCTCAGAGCCAACGAGCAATTCCACTGGGTTATACAAATATTATCACTTGATACCTATGCCCATATTATTAATTTGGGGTATAGAGTGGTCTTTTAAAGCCTAAACCCCAAATCACATCTCTGTATATACATGTGATTTTGCTTTTGCAATTCTTCTCCCACGGTTCTTTCTCTCAATGTGGTAAGCATCCTTTTTCATAAGTCCTTCAGGAGTGTCCTGGCTTGTTGCATTGCTACTAGTAGCAAAGTCCATTACATGAGATCATTCCACAATGTTTCACTTTCTGTGTACAATGTTCTCCTGGTTCTGCTCATTTCGCTCTGCATCAGTTCACTGAGGTTCTCCCATTTCATATAGAAATCCTCCAGATCATCATTCCTTACAGCACAATAGTATTCCATCACCATCATATACCACAATTTGTTCAGCCATTCCTCAATCTAGGGACACCCTCTCATTCCAATTTTTTGCCACCACAAAGAGTGCGGCTATGCATTTACTTTGCTTATATCCAATCTATATGTGATCCATAAACAGACCAAAGAGTTCCACTTAATTATCAATATAGGAAAAGCCAAGTGAATGAAGAATGTCTATCAGCCAGGCCATGATATGCTCTTGGATGTATGGATGACCCAAAGAAATGGTCCTTCAGTCTGTTGATTTTAGACAGATGCTGAAAATGGACACTTCTGTTGGATCCACAATTGACCAAGAGTTGAAGAGTGGGCTTGACTTGCTTTGGGGAAATTGTGCAGTACTTTTAGTAACTCCAGATTCTCTCTGAAACAAGGACCCCTCTTTTTTTTTAGTTAAAATAATTTTTTTACCAATTACATTTAATAAATTTTCACATAAGTTTTCCGAAGTTATGATCGAACTTGTCTCCCTTCCCTTCCCCCTCCCCGTGCTGTTGGCATTTCGATCTGGGTTATACATGTATCATCATGCAAAACATTTCCATATTGTTCATTTTTTTAAAGTGAGTAATCTTATAAAACCAAACCCCCAAAACATAAACTCAAATAAATAATTGAAAAATCATATGCTTTCGCCTACGTCCTGACTCCAAAAGTTTTTCTCTAGAGGTAGATAGCATTCTTTGAAAGATCCATCTTTTTGACATCAATATTTTTCCACTGATGCTCTGAGCCATGAAATGCCACTTTAAAGAATTAAAGTCACCCAAAGGGCAATAGATATTGTGGGCATGAATAGACAGTGAAATATTGCCAACAAGGATTTTTGTAAAACCAGAAGAGGAAGCTGGACAGTTTCACGTCAGGGTCATGTGGGATGACTGATGGACCATCATGTTCTATTGGGACTTGAATAATGTTAAGAGCCCTGGAAACCCCTCAACATGTTGAGGGGATTGGGGCAGCTGGGTAGCTCATTGGATTGAGAGTCAGGCCTAGAGACGGGAGGTCCTAGGTTCAAATCCGGCCTCAGACACTTCCCAGCTGTGTGACCCTGGGCAAGTCACTTACCCCCCATTGCCCACCCTTACCACTCTTCCACCAAGGAGCCAATACACAGAAGTTAAGGGTTTAAAAAAAGACATGTTGAGGGGATCCCCTTGGTTTGTTTATGTGAAAACACATATAAGAGTTGCCAAAGACGAAATGGTTCCACTGGTTGTGTCCTATTCGGCTGGGGAGAAGACCCACATCACCGAAATCACAGATCCAGTGATGGTAGGAGGGGTGATGGCACTGGTCTGTCTGCCTTGGGAGAGGAGGAAGTTCTCCCCTGGGGAGTAGGACTGTGGGCTCCAGAGTTGTTCTGAGACCTAGAACAGACCAGTTCCAGCATCAAACCCATGAATGAAATACATTCAGTTCAGGATTAAACCAGGATTAGAGGCACCTCCAACAGGGGCCTCAATAACTGACTTTTGAGTGAATTCATCTCCAGCCAGAATGAAACTAGATGCGTGAGTTCTGAGGAGAGGAGGGAAGGGAAGAACAGGGCAGGACAAAGGAAAAGAGAACAGAGGGTGGGAATTATTACCAGAGCAGATTTTCTGCCTCTAGCTAGTCCCTTCCCCTCTCTGGGCCCCAGATCCCTCATCCAAAAAATGGGAAGGTTGGACCAGATGATCTCTAATCATTGCTAGTGTGGATAAAATATCTTTCAGAATGGACATTCTGGGGTTTCTGAGTCTCAGAATAGAACAAGAACAAGTCTAGTTCAATGGAAAAAATATTGGTTGAGAGTCAGGGGCCCTGGGTTCCGATTTTTACCTCTACCATTTATTTCTTATGTGATCATGGACAAATTCTCTCTGAACCTTGACTTTCTCCTCTATAAAATGAGGAGGACTGAAATAGATGGTTTCTAGGGTCTTCTCCCTCTTTAAATCTATGAGCTTAATATCTTTATCAGAGCCTTTATTCCCTTCTCTGTAAAATGCAAATAATCAGAATTTCTGGGGACAGGGGTGAGGGGGTGGGGCAGCTGGGTGGCTCGGTGGATTGAGAACCAGGCTTCGAGATGGGAGGTCCTGGGTTCAAATTTGACCTCAGACATTTTCTAGCTGTGTGACCCTGGGCAAGTCACTTGGTCCCCACTGCCTAGCCCTTACTGCTCTTCTGCCTTGGAACCAAAATATTGATTCTAAGAAGGAAGATATAATTACCATATTGACCTCACAGGATTATTATAACAAGCAAATGAAATAAGACCAGATTTAAAATAGGGAAGCACTAGTGTTTGCAAAACAGTTTCGTCTGGTGGAAAGCTTCTGGGATAGAAATCCAGACTCCTGGATCCTGGCCGGAGTCCCACAGGGCCCCTCTAGACACATAGAAGCAGAGCTATAAAGCTACAAGAGTCCTTAGTCATCATCTAGTCCATCTATTCTTCAGATGATGAAACTGAGGCCAAGAGAGGTTCCCCAGGGTTATACAGGCACAAAGTAGCAGAGTGGGGTTTGCCAAATCCAAGGCTTTTTCTTGTGCAAGTCAGCTCTAACCACCTCCTCCCTCCACCAAGAAAGAACCAGCCTAGCTGGTCTTACACACACACACACACCAAGGCCTGGCTCTTGTTTACTCACTATTCCCTAGGAGTCTACATCTCAGCATCCTAATAATCCCTCAGGTCCCACATCTGGGTCTGCTCTAGGAAAGGCTTCCTTGATCATCTCCCCTGCCAGGGAGTTCTCCCATCTCTCCATTCCCACAGAAAAGAGCTCGTAAACCCACAATTCAGAAGAAGGATTTGAAGACATGACAGGATTGTGGTGTCTTTGGGTTCCAGACAGGCAATCCTGCCCTGAAGTCTCCAGAAGAGCATTTAGCAACTCCCTGGGTGCCCCAGGCTGTTCCTGAATCTGTCCCACAAGCAGCTCAGCCCTTAAGACTGGGGCTTAGGGAAGCCTCTTCCTCCCAGAAAATCCAAGATCCTATCCTATTCCCAAGTCACCCCACTTCCCAACTCCCCCATCTCTGTTCAGGGCACCATGATCCTCCTGATCAACAGGTTTAAAACCCCCAAGTGACCTTGAACTATTCTGCCTCCCCCATAACCAATCAGATGCCTCGCCTCCAACTCTTGGGACCACTAGCTTCATTCACTTCTCAGCTCCAATCACTTTCTATAAGAGGCATTTTCCTGATTCTACCAGACTGCTCCTACCCAGAGATTATTTTGTATTTTCTAATGTACGTACATGTTATTTTCCTTAATAGAGTGGAAGTTCCTTGAAGGCAAACCCTGTTTCAATGGTGCTGGGCAGATAATAGGTATGCCAGGAAACTGGCAAAAATGACAAAAGAGCCCTTAGTCCCTGTACAAAAAGAAGAGAGTGTCAGTAACGAGGGGGCTGTGGGAAGGTAAACAAACAAATATGCCTTTGGTGGAATCAGAAACTCAGCAGGAGTCAAGATGGCAGAGTAGAAGCAGGGAAGCTCCAAACCACCATGAGAATCCTTTCCAACCAATCTTAAAAGAATGCCACAAAATGAAGAGAGGAGTGAAAGAACCAACAAGGAGACTGAGTGAAATAACTTTCAAGAAGAGAAAAACCTAAAAAGTAGGCAGAGAACATCTAGGGCACTGGGATGAGAGGGGAGCATAGACAGCAGGAGGCTACAACAGCAGGAGGAACAAGCCAAGAGCAAGCCAAACACCCCCACCCCCACCCCACATCTGCTATGCCAGGTTCTGAATCTGAGCCCAAGCCAACATCCAGACCCTGAGCTCCTGCCTACTTCTAAGGGCTGTTCTGTCAGGCTGTTCTGACAATCAAATGACATAACAATTTTAAAGCACTTTGCACAGAACCTGAAAGGTGGCATTATATAAATGTTAACTATTATTATTAACTTTGTATGTATGCCAGATGTATTTTCACATGTATTTGTCTTCCCCATTAGTATGTAGATTCCTTGAAAGTAGAGTTGTTCCATTTTTTTGCATTTGTACTCCCTGTGGCTAAAATCATGCCTAGAACATAGTAAACAATTAATAAAAGCTCGTTGATTGATTAATTGGGAAGAGTAGACACAAATTTAATATACTAGTAATTAGAAGCAGGCTAGGTGACATGTGTCTCCAGTGCTCTAAGTTCCTGGAATCCTTTCATTGTCTTCTCACATTGTTTCTCATGAGATGAAATCTCCTTGCTGGGCCACCACTCATTTAGTCCTCCTAGAACTGCTTCTCTCCTGACTCAGAGGACTGATTCACTATGGAATCCATTGTTAGCTCTCTTCTCTGCTGCCAGGGTTTACAGGACTCATGGTCCCTTTCACAGACTCTCTCTGTGCCCTGCTGGATGCACTGACTCCCACCAGGGAAGTAGTTCCATTGCAAGGTCCATGGCCAATAGTTAATGGAGTGCAGGGAAAGAAAAAGCAAGAAAAAGATGCTCTTCCTTTGTTGCCTTCTGGTAGAAATGCAGGGAGAAAAGCAGAGAGTTCTTGTCACAGTCTGGGTTCTTCCTACATTGCACTTATGTTGATTGATTAATAGAATCAAAACTCCTTAAAGGCAAGAGCTGTTTCACTGTCTTTATACCAGTGACTGACACATAGGAAAGACGAAAGAAATATTTGTTAATTTTTTTGTTTTCATGTAATTGAGATACCATAACTCCTAAGATACCTGCGATTAAAAGGCTTTCTACTTAGAATGCCACCTTTCTGATACTCTTGGTAATTTGGGGGATCTTTGCTGGTTGAGAGCTTTCCTATGATATCGTCAGCCCAATTAGAAGAAATGAACATTGAGAAAAAATTTGGAGACTCTTCACTGGAAGATCCCTTGTTTGGGATCTCACAGAAGTAGTGAATTTTTAAGCCTTTCTGTCATTTCTTTTCCTATTCATTTGTGTGTCTTGCCCTGCTCTTTCCTACTTTCACTCTCAACCTTCACCTTCAGTTGAATGTAACCTCCTTGGAGGGTAAGGACTGCCCAACATCTAGTATACTGTTTGGTGCATAATAGGTGTTTAATAGGCAGGTAGGTGGTACAGTGAATACCACACTGGATCTGGAGTCAGGAAGACCTGAGTTCAAATCCAGCCTCAAAGATTACCTGTATGACTCTGAGGGAGTCACTTTACCACTGTTTCAATTTCTCCATTTGTAGAATGGTGATCATATTAGCACCTACCTCCCAGGATTGTTATGAGGATCAAATGGGATAATAATTATAAGGTGCTTAACACAGTGCCTGCTACATCTTTATATCTACATATAAATATAGATTGATAGCTACATATGTATGTATGTATAATAGCTGTTGTTTAGTCATTTTTTCAATCATGTCCAACATTTCATGACTTCATTTGGATTTTTCTTGGCAGAGATACTGTCATTTCCCTCGTTAGCTCATTTTCCAGATGAAGAAACTGAGGCAAACAGGGTTAAGTGACTTGCCCAGGGTCATATAGCTAGTAAGTGCTGAGGCCAGATTTGAGGAAGATGAATCTTCCTAATCCCAAGTCCAGAGCTCTATCCACTATACCAGTTGCCCTGCTATCAACATATTAGTTATTATCAATTCATTAATGTTTATTGACTTGTTAATAATTCATCAATATAAGCTTCCTTATGGTAGGGATCATGCTATATTTTATCCTTGTACCTCTATAAGATTATAACCTGTATTTAGATAGATGCTCTACAGGGCTAGCCCACCAGTGTATACACATACATACAAATGTATGTCTATATGTAAAATATATTTCCATATATTTTATGGAGAAAAGGAGAAAGAAAGAAAGAAAGAAAGAAAGAAAGAAAGAAAGAAAGAAAGAAAGAAAGAAAGAAAGAAAGAGAAAGGAAGGAAGGAAGGAAGGAAGGAAGGAAGGGAGAGAGGGAGGGAAAGAAAGAATATATATAATATTGTGTAATATGTATGTATATATGCACTGTACACATATAGACTGTGTACAATGTGTAAATATACTCCCTCGCTATATAGACAGTATATATCTTGACATACTCTAGTATATAGTGATGGTTTTGTGACATCTATACACATACATGTTATATTGTCTGTACATATACATAACATACACATACATTATATGCATTATATGCACACACAGTTCCTCTATATACCGTGTGTATCTGTGTATGTAATGTGACATATCTTGCATGTCGTATGTCCTGATACACCCATACGGGTATCCCTTACCCATCGTGACTTTCCCCATCGCGGTTTCTCGTTGAGAGTTAGCATAAGAGATTAAATGGGAATTTGGGGAGAGTTTTACAGGAGCCACAGGTGACACGTGAAGGTCACAGCAGAGGACGCAGAGGTTTAGAAACTCAGAAATAAATAAAATACACGCCTGGTGTAAAATAATATCAACATATTTTACCTTTTAATTCCATAAATGTACTCAATTTCTTTTCCTGGAAACACCCCATAAAAGAAGAAGAAGGAAAGTCCCGACTTCTTCCGTGGTGTGAAGGGAAGGCCAAAATATTTTACGTGGATTTTTCCAGCTCTCAGAGTCCCCCTTAACCCTGGCGATGATCTAATATCACACATGAAACACATTCAAAGATGTATCACTGTTACACATGACACATGCTATGTATTACATTGTGTGTTGTTGTACATATATGCACACATACACACAGAGTGCGTTTCTAAACATGTATACATACAGCATTGGCCTTACCGCAGGCCCTCAGCCCGTGGCTGAATGAACGCTGGAAGGTGACCTTCAGGAGCTGCTCAGACCCGTTGCTACTGTGGACATTCCGTACAGGTGAAGCGGCCACTCGAGCTGCCGGGCATTCCAGACAGGCCAGAGCCTTCTGCATTCCATCACTGTGAACCTCCCCTTGGCTCTCTCCGGGGCTCCCCGGCTTGTCCCCGCTTGCTGCCAGGGCCCCGAGCCCCCGGCTCTTAGGGTGCCTCCACAGCTTTACGCTGTGCTCTTGACCAGCCCCTGCCGCACTCTGGAGCCCAGCTTCCCTTTATCTCTAAGCAATGACGAACTCCTCCCGTTTCCAAGGCCTCCTTCCTCCTGAAATCCTTCCCTTCTAGTCAACAGTAAGAACCCCAAGATTCACGACCCAACAAGCCTTCGGCGAGTGCCCAATACGTGTCAGGGCCTGGCCAGCTTTTGGGGATACCGAGACCAGAGCAGTGAGAGCCTCGTGGATTTCCGGCTGGAAATGGTCTGACGTGACCTTCCCTCACTTTATGGGTGAGAAACCCGTGATCCAGGGGAATGAGGTGTCAGGGCGATGGAAGGAACCAAGGGGGAAATCATGGGGAATAACATGGCAGACAGAATGCAAACCCGAGTTATAGAGTTGATCCCGAGATGAAAGAGGCCTTGGAAGCTCTCTGGTCCAGCCCTCTCATTTCTGAGACGCAGAGCTGTAAATAGAGTTGTCCAAAGCGGCTACCCTTAGAGCAGGATCCGAACATGAAAGATCTGTGTGTGGGGATGGCGGTCCAGTACGAAATCAAAAAGATAATTTAAACAAGAAGTCATCCTCCTCCTCCTCCTCCTCCTCCTCCTCCTCCTCCTCCTCCTCCTCCTCCTCTTCCTCCTC
>NC_058133.1:502193266-502223034 GCF_016433145.1 Gracilinanus agilis | reverse complement strand
GAAAGAAAGAAAGAAAGAAAGAAAGAAAGAAAGAAAGAAAGAAAGAAAGAAAGAAAGAAAGAAAGAAAGAAAGAAAGAAAGAAAGAAAGAAAGAAGGGAGGAAGAGAGAAAGAAGGGAGGAAGAGAGAAAGAAAGAGTGAGAAACAGAGAGAGAAAGAAACAGAGAGACAGAGAGAGAAAGAAAGAAATCTAATGGGGGGAAACAAGACACAAAAGGAAGCTGATAAGAGAGGGATGTAAAGGGTAACTGTACAGAAAAGAGGGCATGATGTTTGATCCATTTGGAATCAAGAAATAAAGCAGAGCAGCTAATGGAAAATAGAGAGAGTTTAATACCCCTCCCTCCAGCCCTCCAATCAGGGTGGCTGGATAGCTGAAGGCGTGGAGAGGGTATTGAGTATCAAAAGCTGAGTCAATCCCCATGGTGATGAGATTTCAGTTGAGCAGCTTATCTAGGGGGAAGGCATGATGTTCTTGGAGTGTGGGGTTGAAACCAGGCAGAACCACCAATGGAAATCACCTTTTAATTGGTCTTTGTACCTTAAGGCTCTCCTCACTGCAATTCCATCCTCCACTGTACTTATCCTAATGCAGAAATCTGACTATATTATTCCCCTCACCAGTGCCAACTCAGTAAAGCTGGGTGTCTCCTTATTTTCAGAGGGATCAAGTTATAAACTCCTTTGTTTGGCATTTATAGCTTTGCGCAATCTGGCCCTCTTCCTACTTATCTAGTCTTCTTTTACTCCCTACCTCATGCTCTAAAGTCCAACCATATTGGTTCATTTACTGTTCCCAACCCCCACATAATAAGAATAAAGAAACTGAGTCCCATAAAGGTTAAGTGATTGGCGCAATGCCACACAGCTTGTATCAAAGGTAATATTTGAACCCAGATCCTTAGACTCCAGCACCATCACTCTTCCCACTTGATAGATGCCCATATATACATGTCAGCCTCACAAAGATGAGATTTGCATTCTCCTCTCCGTTGGAGGGAGAATACAGGAGCTGTGAGCTCCTGTCTATGAAGGCACTAGAAAAAGCCAAGCCATGGCCCATATTATTTAGTCCCATCCTTTGTCCATGGCACCTGTGTATGCACACCTGGCTAAGCCTAGCAGCTTGGTACTGGAAGTCTCTCCTTGCCCAGTCCAGGGTGGGGCCAATTCTACATCCAGGGATGAACAGAATCCCAGGGGCCTCATGTGGTTCCCAGAGAAACTGGAGAGCACCATAACAAGGAGACTGGGGGCCCAGAAGGGAGAATCCCCAGGCTTCTCCCTCCCCCCCCCCCAGGAGAGCAGCCAGGGACTACAACAACAGCAGCACCCCTCGGAAAAGTAAGTTACAACTGGAAAACACAGACTTAGGGACCCCTCCACCCCTGCCATTCTGAGATCCCAGGCTCTAAGCTGCCAGAGAAAGGATGGAGGGACTGCAGGACAGGCTCTGAGAACGGGACATCCCTTGGGGTTCAGTGCCTGGGCCAGAGGCTACCTGTGTGGGATAGATCATGGAACCAGAGATTCAGAGCTGGTAGGAACCTTAGAAATTACTTTGTAACCCTCTGACTTTTCAGAGAAGGAAAACTGAGTCCCAGAGGATGGAAGGGACTTGCCCCAAATCACCCATTTGTTAATAACAGGGCCAGGATTCAAATCCTGCTCCTCTGACATCCAATCCAACTGTCTTTTCACCACCCTCCTGTGCCCCAGGGTTATGGTCCTGGGGCTGTTGGCAATAGGGGCTCAGAGCTGTAGTGAGGCTCAGGAGGAGGGAGGAGGGACTGACTCTACATAGTACTAAGGCTTAGTGTTAGGATTAAGGGGTCAAGGCGGTTAGGTGAGGGTCTCAGTGTCAGGAACTGTCCAGTCAGCACCACGCTGTCCAGAGACAGACCCTGGGCCAATAAATCACTAAGATAACCCTTTCCTGGTCTCGGGAGAGAACTTGATCCCAAGCATAGTGGATTATGTGATGAACCTGGAATTGGGAGGACCACAAATTGGAATCCTGCCTCTGGGACTCACTAGCTTTGTGACCCTGGGCAAGTCAGTTTGCTCCTCTGCCTCAGTTTCCACATCTACAAAATGAGGATAATAATAGCACTTAGCTCACATGATTATTGTGAAGATTAAATACATGTAAATCACTTTGTAAATGTGGAAGAACTAACCGATGTTAGTTGTTATTGTTTCTCAGGTCCTCCAGCCCACCCTGGGTTGGGTCTGCTGCATTGATCTCATCTCCTCTCCTCTGGCTGCTACATCAAGCCTGTTTCCCTGTAGAGTGCAAGCAGCTTTACTCATTGGCTTTATTTTCTGGAGGATAAAAGCAGAGATATGGCACATCCATCCTGCCCAGGACAGGCAGGACATTCCCCCAGGAAAGAAGCCCAGCAATTAAAACTGGCTTTGTTTGTCATTCCCCCTGGAAATGAGGGCCTGGGGGAGGAGGGGGACCTTGATAAGGTTGAGGCCAAAGGCCCAATGGACCAGAGAAACTTGTGGAGGGAAGAGTGGAGGAGGAGAGAAGGTGGAGGAGGAGCTGACTGAGCACAAAGTGAATCTCTGGGACTTGGTTTTCCCCCCTATAGAGTGGGATTATACAAGGTCAAGCCCTTTCTCAGGATGCATAGCAACAATACCTTGATGTGGAGTTTGGGCTTGACAGCTGGGTTCCAAAGGATCCCAAGGGCACATTCAGTCCCCCGCCTCTGGTCACAACTGCACCTTAGCTCTTCTTTGCCATGACTGCTCTGGGGTAGGGATGTGGGTGTGTGAAAGAAGGAAATGGAATAACAGGATGGCAGAGGAGCTGATAGATTAGCTGTGGAGAACAAGAGAGAGTACCATATTTTTAAAAATGAATAATACTAGGCAGAGTTATTAAGTCTTGGATTGGAGGCTGGAGGGATTGAAGAGGCTACATAGTCTACTCCATCCCTATAAAAGACACTCCCAACAAGTGTGATCATAGACCTCTTGAGAAGAGGAAACTACCACCTCCCATATCAACCCATTCCACTTTGGGACAGCTCTGAATGTCAAACTTTTCCTTCTATCAAATTGGATCTATCTCTCTATGACTTCTCATTGCTCCCACTGCCCTCTGGCATCATTCAACCAAATCAAATCCCTCTTCCAGGCAATTCCTTCAGCTTTCATGTTCCCCCCCAACTCTTTTTTTTCTCCCCTTTCTCACTTAATCAGTTGCTTCTGGTATGGCATGGCTTCTCATTCTCCTAAAACCCAGGCCATCCTCTTCTTAACCTTTTCCACTTTTTCAAAATCCTCCCTAAAATATGTTGCCCAGAATGGAAACTAGTACTCCTGATATAGTCACAAACCTGAGAGAAGACCTCAAGAAATTCTCTGATCCAACCCTCATCTGGTAGACTCTTACTATTCCCATTTTGCAGATGCAACAATTGATTCCCGGAAATCAATGACTTGTCCAAGATTAGAGAGAAAATAAACGGGGTGAGAAGGGGTTAGTAATGGGTAGGAGATAGGAAAACTAGTAAAACCAAAACCCAGTTTTACAAGGTTCAGAGGAAAGAAATCAGGAAAGGTCATGGAAGAGGCAGAACTTGAGCTGAATCCTGAAAAATGGGTATGTGTTAGGCAGGATGTGGAGAGCTGAAGAATGGAAACATTATTCCAGAGGTGGTAGACCGAGTGCACCAAAGGGGTGGAAGGTGGATAATGATGGCAAGTTCAGAGATCATAGGATCATAGATTGAGAGCTTGGGGTGGGGGTCTCCTGGGGCCTTTGAGTTCAACTCTCCCATCATGAGAAAACAGAAGCCCAGATTGACTAAGTGATCTGGCCAGTGGCAAAGTTAGGATTTTTCTGACTAGGCTAGAACGGAGGGTTCTCAGAAGAGGTTGTAGGAGCTCAGACTGGAAAAGCAGTGTGGGTTCAGATGAGAGGGGGTCCATGAGTGCTAAAGTAAAGCAGTTTGGGTTTTGCCACCTAGCCAGGAAAGGGTCTTAACTAGGGAGCCTGAGGGGCATAGGGCAGTGCTTCCAGAACAGGAGTCTGGCAGAGGAGGCTATGGGGCAACCAGTAAGGTAACTGGCTTCTATGGGTTGCCTGTATGTCCCTGTGAGGTCTAAAAGGAAGTGACTCCCCTCAAAATCAATAGGACATGAAGGAAGGAGCAATGGGGAATCTGAGTTTGGGGGGGGTCTAGCCTAGTGGTTAGGGACATCCAAGTCTGGAGAGCTCCGTGCTCCCCAAAGGGACTCAAGAGAAACAGAAGTCCCTGGTAATCCAGCCTGGTAACTCTGAAAGCTCCATATACTGCTAGAAAAACAAAAGAAATCTCTCCGTAGACTGTTTGCTCTGTGCCACCT
Organism: Gracilinanus agilis; assembly: GCF_016433145.1. Classification (NCBI taxonomy): domain Eukaryota; kingdom Metazoa; phylum Chordata; class Mammalia; order Didelphimorphia; family Didelphidae; genus Gracilinanus; species Gracilinanus agilis. The sequence goes on along the minus strand of NC_058133.1, from coordinate 502,218,670 downwards.
GGGCTATTAAATTGCCTCCTGTTTACCAAAGGATGATCCCAGTTTTTTCAGATGAATTCTCTGCCTTCTGCTCCCAAGGATCCTGCCACCAGACAAACACATTCTGATCATAGATGGGATGGGAAGGGACTATCCAGTCCAAGGCCCTCCCTGAAAGTGAAGCCTAGAGAGGGGAAGGGGCTTACCCAAGGTCCTACAATGAGGCACTGGTACAACTGCCGGCTCTGTGCACCCTGGGGTCTTTTTGTCATTCCCTCTATTTCCTGTCCCCCATTCCTAGAATCCTCCTCGGGACCACCTCTTGGCTTTCTTGGCTTCCTTTAAGATTCAGCCCCAATCCCACTTTCTGCTTGGAGCCTTTCCCAGTTCCATCCCTCTTTTTATTCGCTCTGTGAGGACTTTCCATTATGCTGGAAATCTCTTGTGTAGATCCATGAGATGGCAAAACTTCTTGACAGCAAGGACTGCCTTTTGCCTCTTTTTTGAATCCCCAGAGCTTAGCACAGCACCTGGCACTAGGGCTTAATAAATATTTATTAAAATGAATACATAGTTATTGCTTGGCATGGGGAGGCCAGGGATCCCAGTGAATAGAGTACTCAGCCTGGAGTCAGGAAGATTCATCTCTGTGAGTTCAGATCTGGCCTCAGACACTAGTTGTGTGACCCTCAGCAAATCACTTAACTGTTGGCCTCAGTTTCCTCATCTGTCAAATGAACTGGAGAAGGAAAGGCCAACCACTCCAGTAACTCTGCCAAGAGAACCTCAAGACCTGTTGGCCTCAGTTTCCTCATCTGTCAAATGAGCTGGAGAAGGGAATGGCCAACCACTCCAGTAATTCTGCCAAGAAAACCCCAAATGGGGTCACGAAGAGTCAGACATGACTTAACAGCAATTTGTTGTCTTCTCCATTAATCTGTGAACTCCTTGAGGGCAGGACTGTTGTTGCCTTTCTTTTTGTATCCCCAGCACTTAGTATGCCACCTGGCACATAATAGATGGGTCATAAATGCTCCTGGGCTGACTCTTCTGAAAAAGCAGTTACTCTCTGTCATCTCCACTCTGCCATTCCACATTCCTCACCTCCTTCACTTTCTTCATCTCCCACCTCCAAACCCTAGCCTGTGTGAGTTATCTCTCCCCTAAGAAGGGGACTCCCTCTTTACTTCAATCTATTAAATATATGTGTGTGTGTATATGGTTTTTAAAGTCTTACCTTCTGTCTTAGAATGGATACCAAATATTGGTTCCAAGGCAGAAAAGCAAAAAGGGCTAGGCAATTGAGGTTAAGTGACTTGCCCAGGGTCACACAGCTAAGGAAGTGTTTGGGGCCAGATATGAACCCAGGACCTCCGGCCTCCGGCCCTCACTCATATATTTTTCCCCTCTTTACTCTTACTTATTTATTCTTATGAATTCCTAGTTTTTCAGCTCATTTTTCCTCAGTTCTTCAGCTTTTAGTGTCCTTCCTCCCTGAATCATCTTGCATCTCTTCTGCATCTATCCATAGTACCTGGTAATAATGATAGCTACATTTTCTTTGGGCAAATATTGTCTCATTTGATCTTCATAACAGCCCCTAGGAAGGAGGTGTTATCATTATACCCATTTTTCAGATGGGGACGCTGAGACAAACAGAGGTTAAGTGATTCGACCCAGGATCGTACCACTAGTAAGTGTCTGAGGTTTGGATTTTAATTCAGGCCTTCCTGTGTCCAGATACGACACTTCATCCACTTCTCCACAGAGGCTAATACTTACAGTTGAGCGACTGTGTGGACTGCTATGGGTACATGAGTCCTCCCCAGCCTCCCTGCCTTTCCCATCCAGAGGGAATGTTTTCATTTTTGTCTTCGTATGTCAGCGAGCTGCATAAACGTTTGAGGATCCATTGATCCAGAATTTAGGGTGATTTGGGTTAGTCAGGCGCCGGCCTAGGCTGGGCTCCACTGAGCTTCCCGGGACGATCAATGCTCCAGAGGAGAGATGGCGAGCCGTCGCAGACCCAACCCCTGGAGAGATAGACCCGAGCCGCCATTCTGCCTTTGACCCTCACTGCCCAACCCTTCTGGGCCGCAGCTTCTTCATCTCTCCCCTGAGGAATAACTGATCAATAATCAATCATCGATCATCATATCTTCTAGCAGGTCCCTCATGGCTTCTCCGGAGACCAAGGAGACCAGCAGCAATGGAGATCTGCTCTCCAAAGAGGTAGGGAGCCCTTCCTTCTCCTTCCCTCCCTTGACCCCAGAGAACAGGCCCACAGCAAGGAGGCCGCCACGACGGCGGGCTAAGACCTGGAAACTTGGGGCTAGATGTGAGAAGCTCTTCTGAATCTCCAGAGTCCGGGCTAGTTTCCTTCTCATCGTCTTGTTAAAGGTAGCTCGAAATCTCCTTCCTCCCACTCTGGTTTAGAGTCAAGGATGGGGGCTCGCAGGCCAAGTGTCAGGGACTAAGGGCCAAGCGGCGGCCTGGCATCTCCGCTCCTGGGCTGGCAGTCCAATGCCTGGGAGGGTTCGGTGTCAGGGCTGGCGGCCCAGGACTGAAGACGAGGGGCCCCCGGGGGAAGGGTGAAAAGCTCGCTCAGCGTCAGCGACGGGATGCCAGGCTGGAAGTGCCCAGGCTGGGTCACGAATGAGGTCTCGGGGCCTGAGCCGCAGTGCCGTTTCAGGGAGGAGAGCTCCGCGCCAGGAATTCCAAGAAGTTCAGGAATCCGTTCCTTCTCCAGGCCGAGGGAAGGCCCCATTGACGGGCACTGACTCTCCGCCCGGCCTCATGGCCAAAGCGGGTGTTGTGGCACCCCTCGAGCCTGGCGAGACACAGAAGAAGTCAGGGCCGTCCCCTGCCTCCTGGGCCATCGCCAGCCGCTGGACTGAAGCCACTGGAATAGGCAGTGAGGCTGACCCTCTGCCACTCTGCCTCACTGAAATCCGGTTTATGGAAGAGTCAAAAGACGCCCGGGATGTCGTCGGCCCTCTTCAGTACGAAGGATGACGGCGGAGGAAGGAGGGGGAAGGGGTCGCTCCCCCCCCCCCCATCAGTCTGGCCCCTGCCCTGACAGGCACACTGATGCCATGTTCTAGCTCATTCCTATAATGCTCCAGGAGTGGACGATGGGGGGGGGGGGGCGCACCGGATAAGAGGTAATTCTCTGCCGCTTACAGAAAGGGAAACTAAGGCACAAAAGAGGTAGGCCGCTCATTATCAAGCATTTATTAAGTACCTAATTCATTTAGTGGATGGAGAGCCAGGCCTAGAGAGGGGAGGCCCTGGGTTTAAATCTGCCTCAGACACTTCCTAGCTGGCTGACCCTGGGCAAGTCACTTGACCCCCACGGCCCAGCCCTTATCACTCTTCTGTCTTGGAGACAATATTTAGCATTATTAGTATATTAGAAACAAGAATTCTTGATTCTATGGTGGAAGGTGGCGATGGGGAGGCCCATGGGCCGAATGCCTAGCCAGGAAGCCCAGCGCTTGGGGCTACTGGAGGAGGGTTAGGGCTGGGCCGGCTTCCTCCTGTTCCTCCCCTAGGCCTGGCCTGAGATCTGGGCTGAGAGCCCAGCCAGGGAGCTGCCCCAGAGGCCGCCCCCTCCTCCGCCAGGCTTTGTCCACGGGAAACCTGACCTCCCTCCCAGTTGTGGGAGAAGCAGCCTGATCCGGCCTGCTTAGGAGGGGAAGCGTGTGGGCTTACATGGGCACAGACACACGTGGGCTCACACGGGCACAGAAACACGTGGGCTCACACGGGCACAGACACACGTGGGCTTACACGGGCACAGACACACGTGTGGCTTTACATGGTCACAGATACAGGTGAGTCTGCCTGGATACAGACACACGAACATACAGATTCACATGAGCTTGTTTGGGCGCACAGACCTACAGACTCACAGGACACACAGATGCCGCCTGGACACAGGCCCACAAAACATGCACCACACATGAATTTGTGCAGCCGAGCAGACCTCCAGGCTCTCATGGCTGCAGGTGAGTCTGCACAGACATGGATGCACAAGTTGGCCTCGAGACCCCCCAGTACCCGGAGGTCTCGGGGCTCCCCAGGGCGGCTTCTCCTCTGCCCAGAGCATCATGGCGGCTGGAGGCCTTGTTGGAGAACTGCTGCTGGGCCCCTGTTGGTGACCCTTGCCTGAGCCTGGGGGCCAGCGCTTGCCTCCCCACCACAATGGAAAGGAGCACATCATTTCTGGCTTGGCCCCTCACACCGTCTCTGGGGCTTTCAGGCTTCTGCCAGAGTCCCAGAGCAGGAGGCCCCTGAGGGAGGCTCCCAGATTTCTGGCAAAGCCTCTCATTTGATCTTGGAGCCCGAGGCCTGGACAGATCTCAAGCTCACACAGGTAGGCAGCATCAGAGAGAGAATTTGAACCCGCGTCCTCTGCCTCAGATCTTCCCCTCTTCCCACCTCGCTGTATCCCCAACCTGATCCATCAGTCAACAAGCACTGATTAAACACTGACGCTGTGCTAGGGGGTGCGGCCAACAGGGCGCCAGACCTGAAGTCTGGGAGACTCGAGTTCCAATCCAGCCTCAGACACGTACGTGGAGTGACCGTGGAGTCTGGGCCAGCCGCTTCATGCTGTTTCTCCGTTTCCTCATTCATAAAATGAGCCGGAGAAGGAAGGGACAACCCACGTGGGTGTACGAGTGAAGAAAACTCCCCAATGGAGTCACAAGGAGTCAGACGGGACTGAAAACCATCGGGAAGGAGCGCTGCCCCTCCGCTAAAGGCCACTGACCAGAGAGCGGGTGGTCATCCTGCGGGGTGCTTCGTGGCTGCAGGATCTCAGGCAGCCCCTTTCACCTCAGGGGCCTCAGTTTCCTCCTCTGTCCAATGAGCCGGAGAAGGAAATGGTGAACCCTTCCAGGACTTCTGCGGAGAAAACCCCAAATGGGGCCCCGGAGAGTCGGCCACGACGGCCACGACTGAACACTGTGTTCGAGGCATCGGATGGAAAGACAAACGCAGTCCGTGCCCTCGAAGAGCTTACGTTCTAAGGAGAGCACATCGTGGACACGAGACATCTACAAGGCTGATGGGAGATCATCTCTTTGCAGAAGGCTGACGGAGCTACAAGGACAAGGAAAGTGAAGTCGAAAGGGAGCCAAGGAAACCAGGACGGGGACTCCTCCAGGCAGAGAGAGTATAATCGGACCCTTGAGAGAGAGAGGGGGTAAGATCAAGGGAGAGAGGAGAGGGGGAAAGAGGTCCAGGGCAGATTCTTGGGGATGCCCACTGTTAGGGAATCGAACAATGAAGTGGAACACCCAAAGGAGATGGAGAAGGAGCAGTCAAATGGGTGCGAGGAGAACACTGATGCCTGGTTGACAAATCAAGAAGAACTTCTCTGGGGGAGCAAGAAGGAAGGGCATAATAGTTTGAGTGTGAGACTTCGAGGATCAGTCTTTCCCTCTGAGGGGCTGAGAGTTCTGGTTTCCATTTGACTTCAGATTGCAGGGTATCCATGGGGTGTGTGTGTGTGTGTGTGTGTGTGTGTGTGTGTGTGTTTGTGTGCGCGTGTGCATGCACTCTAAATGAAAAGGTGCCATTCCAGAGCCTTGAGAACAACAAATAAGAAGGATTAAGAGCTTTAGGTAATGACTGAGAACCACAGGAATGCTCCAGATTTTGTGAAGAAATAGGGAGTGACAGCCAGTCACATGGCAGCTCAATTCTACCCCACAGGTCGTCAAAAAAAAAAAAAAAAAAAGCCTGGATTAACCCTTACACCTACATTTCAGGCTCAGAAAAGAGGCCTGTTCTCCCTGTCATTGACTGGTTGAGTCACGAGGGCCTCCTGGCCTCAATTTCCTTGTCTAATTGGGTTAGACAATCTGGAAGAATCCTCCCCCTCTAGGATTCCAAGACTCTTGCACCCACTCATGCCCTTACTCCATAGGATCTTGACTCCCATTTCAGTTGAGGCCCCAAAATGTGAAGTGGGTACCCGAAAGCCCCAGGGCACCTACATGTTGGAGCTGTGGCTAAAGGGCCAAATTGCTACAAGTAGGAGAGGGCATAGAAACTCTGCTTAGCTGTTTGACTCTGCTTCTCTTCTAGTGTGAAACAACATGAATAGAATCATTCATTCCACAAAAAATTCTCTGAATCAGTAAATGCCAGACTGTGCCAGACATTAGGCTTTCCTTCCACGAGCTCCTCCTATTCTTATCACCAGGACTGGATGATTTTCTTCACCCTGAGATACATGGAGTTTCTGCTATCCTGCCCCTATAATGCTGAAACTACCCTTGATTCCCCCCCCTCTAGACTCCTCTGACCCCTCTAACAAACAAGGAGATTCCAAGACTTGAATTATCCTCTAGCGATCTTTTCCCCTCCCTCTAATTGTGGGTTTCTAGCAGTAAGGACCATCAAGGGTATGATGAGCCCTCCCATCCCCATTAAGTCCAAGACTACTCACAGACATTGAAATCTCTCTGGGGAGATGAGATATCTGCCCTGGGAAAGCTCTGGGTCTTTAAGGGTCAGGAGGCCTAGACCATAATCCTGACTCTGCCCAGGACTCTCTATGTGACACCAAGTCCCTTTCCTTCTGTGGCCCTCAGCCTCTTCCTCTGTAAAATGAAAGAGTTGGCCTAGAGAGTGTCAAAGGTCCCTTCCACTTGGTGCCATTTTGATTCCTTCTTCTCTTTCCATCTTGTTAACTTCTCCTTCTAACTAAGTACCAAGGACCCTCCCCAAAGCTCGGTCTTTGGCCCCTTAATCTCCCATCTTTACTTGCCTTTGTCTCAAGACTTAATTTCTGTGGTGACAGCTCTTGTGGTCACCTTGTCTCTGAGCTTTCACATTGGGTTCACTCTTCCCACATGTCCATTTGCCTGCTGGACATCTCCATGGGGATGTTCCATCGTGAAATCAAACCCAAGACTGCCTCACCGTCCTACTTGGGTAACCCTTCTTCAAAGCCCTTTTCCTGGGACCAGAGGGTTTAAAGCGAGAAGGTACCTTAGAATGAATAAATAAAAAAATGTAAGTTCTTACTACAGGCCAGGCTCTGTGCTAAGTGCTAGGGATACAAATACGAAAGGCATGCTTTTGAGGAGACAAGCTATATAAGGGAATATATATGTTATAGGTAGCCGGGTAGTGCAGTGAATAGAGTGCTGGGCCTGGAGTCTGAATTCAACCTCAGACACTTCCCCCCACCATTTTTTCATCTATTCCTTTTATTTTTTTCAATTACATGTAGAAACAATTTTAATGATATTTTCTGACATTTTTTGATCCAAATTCTCTCTCTTCCCCTTCCTCAAGATGGTAAATAATTTGATAAAGTTTATACCAATGCTGTCATGCACTATATATTTCCACAATTCCCCATGCTGTGAAAGAATAAACATATCACACATACAAGAAAAAAATCATGAAGGGGAGCAGCTGGGTAGTTCAATGAATTGAGAGCCAGACCTAGAGACAGGAGGTCCTGGGTTCAAATATGACCTCAAACACTTCCCAGCTGTGTGACCCTGGGCAAGTCACTTGACCCTCATTGCCTAGCCCTTACTGCTCTTCTGCCTTAGAACCAATACACAGTATTGTTTCCAAGATGGAAGGTGAGGGCTTAAAAAAAATTCATGAAGGAAATAAAGTGAAAAGTAGTCTGCTGCAATCATCATTCGGACTCGATCAGCTCCTTCTATGATTGTGGATAGCTTTTTCCATCATTTGTCCCTTGGGGTTGTCTTGGATCCTTGCATTGCTGTTAGAAATTTAGTCTTTCACAGATGATCATTGTATAATATTTCTTGCTTGGATACAGTGCTCCCTTGGTTCTGCTCATTTCACTCTACATCAATTCATAGAAGTCTTTCCAGGTTTTTCTGAAATCATCCTGTTTCCTTATTTCTCATGGCACAGTAGTATTCCATTAGAACCATATACTAGAACTTGTTTAGCTATTTCCCAACTGGTGGAATTTCTAGTTCTTTGCCACCACAAAAAAGCTGATGTAAATATTTTTGTACATAGACCTAGTAATAGTATTGCTGGGTCAAAGGGGATGCAGCATTTGATAGCCCTTTGGATGTGGTTCCAGATTGCTCTCCAGAATGATTGTATTGGTTTACTGCTCCACCAATAATGTATTAGTATACTAATTTCCCCATATCTACCCTCCCCAATGTTTTTCACTTTCCTTTTTGGTTATATTAGTAGTCAGATAGGTGTGAGGTGGTACCTCAGAGTTGTGTTCATTTACATTTCTCTAGTTAATAATGATTTGGAGCATTTTTTTTCATATAATTATTGATAGTTTTCATTTTTTTCAATCAATTGGGGAATGGCTAATATTCTTATAAATTTGACTCAGTTCTCTAGTATTTGAGAAATGAGGCCTTGGGCAGAGGCACTTGTTATCAACATTTTTCCCAGTTTTTTGTTTCCTTTCTAATCTTGGTTGCATTGTTTTTATTTGTACAAAACCTTTTTATTTTAATGTACTCAAAATGATCCATTTCACTTCTTATAATGCTTTCTTTGTATTGTTTGGTCATAAATTCTTCCCTCCTCCATAGGCCTGACAACCAAACTATTCAGTCAGTGTTTCCCTAATTTGTTTATGGTATCACCCTTTATTTCTAGATTACATAACTATTTTGACTTTCTCTTGGTCTATGGTTAGAAATGTTGGTCTAGAACTAGTTTCTGTTTTCTAGTTTTCCCAGAAGTTTTTGGTCAAATAGGGAGTTCTACTCCCAAAGCTTGGATCTTTGGATTTATTGAACACTAGGTTACTGTGTGTGATTCCCTAATCCAGTGATTGGCAAACTTTTTAAAGAGGGGGCCAAAGGAAAGGAAATGCTCATCTGTCGGTCTGTTTCTAAGGCAACTCTTTCCAAGTTTCATTGCATTGTATCCTACTCATTGTATTCATCAGATTAGGAATAATGTTGCTAGGCTGGATCGAACATTTCAGGGGGCTGTATCTGGCCTGTGGGCTGTAGTTTGCCAGCCACTGCTCTAACCTATTCCATCAATCCACTACTCTTAATGAGCACCAGATTGTTTTGATGATTACCACTTTATAATACAGTTTGAGATTGGGTACAGCTAGACCTCCTTTATATATATAATTGTTTTCATTAATTCTTTTGATATTCTTGACGTTTTGTTCTTCCAGATGGTTTTATTATTTTTTCTAGCTCTATGAAATAACTTTTGGTAGTTTGATTGGTATGGCATTGATTAGGTAACATAATTTAGGCAGTTGCCATTTTTATGAACTTGGCTCAGGCACCCATGAGCAATTAATGTTTATCCAGTTGCTTTTGTCTGACTTTATTTGTTTGACGAGAGTTTCGTAATTGAGTTCATATAGTTCCTGGATTTGTTTTGATAGACAGATCCCCAGATATTTTATATTGTCTACAGTTAAATGGAATTTCGCTATCTCTTACTGTTGGACTTGATTAGTGAAAATTGATAAGAGGAAGAGGCTAAAGAAAAAAGATGTGGGAAGAGAATGCATTGGAAGCATAGAGATGGCACAGGCAAAGGCACAGAGGTGGTAAATGGGATGCCAAATATGGGGAGTAGCAAGGTGGCTATTTAACTGGATCATGTAGCTTAGGGAAGGGGAGTAACATAAAATAATGTAGAAATGTAAATAGAACAAGACTGGATGGAACTTTATTATTTTTTCCTACAGGCAGTTGGGAGTCACTGAAGATTGTTGGGCAGAAGAGACAGGTCAAGAGGTGGTTTAGAGAAATTCTTTGGATGGGCTGGATTGGGGAAGATGCTGGAGGCAGAGAACAATTTAGGAGAGATGTGGTGAAGTGTTAAAGATTTGTATGTGAGGGTGGAGGATGAGGAAGGAGGAAGAGGTCAGAATGGCTCTGAAGTTGTGAACTTGGGTCTTTGGAATTAAGCTGATGACCCCAAAAGAAACACGGAAGAGTGGAGGAGGGCAGGGTGGAAATACTGAGTTTGACAGATCCACAGGACATCCAGTTGGAAATATCCAGGAAGCAATTGGAGATGAAGGACTGGGGCTCAGGAGAGAGACGAGGGCTGGATGTGTAGATTTGATACATTTAAATATCCATCGTTGAGAGACACTTCTGATTGTCCTTCTCTCCCCTTCCTCCCTTCTTCTCTTTCCCTCCCTTCCCTTCCTTCTATTCTCTTTCCATCTTTTCCCTTTCCTTCCTCTCCCTTCCCCTCCTTTCCCTTCTCTTCCCATCCCTTCCCTTCCCCTTCCTTATTTCCTCCTGAGCAGAGGCATGACTTGTTTAGGTTGGTGCTTGGGAAAATTGATCCAGTAGCGTCATGTGTGGTATAGTTTACAGGGGACAGTGAAGAGCTTGGAGGTGAGGATCTCAGCTGGGAAGCTGTGGAAATCCTCAGGGGAGGGCTGGCTCTCTATTCCAACCTGAGGGTCGTTCCCTGACTAGGTCTCATGCCCCTAGGCCATGTGGAGCACACCTGGCTGTGGATGCTGCTGCTGTTTCGTGGAGGTCCTGAGTGGGGTTTGTCTGCTCCTGCTCGTGACTGTCCTTATCACCCTACTCAGATACTTCCTAGGTAAGGAGCACTCCAGAGTTCAGGGGCTCAGGTGGAGATGTCAAGGAAAAGGGTAGAGCGGCTAGCCCTAGGGAAGAGGGTGAGAGCTTAGTGTCTGTGGTTGGGGGGCCCAGTGCCTGGGAAAGTCTAGGGATGGGGGGCTCAGAATCACAAATGTTGGCTCAACGCCTGTGTTGAATTTCCAAGGGACATGGTCCGAGGACTCCAAGAGAAGTCATGTGGGGGGCAGAGGCTTCAGTAGGAGGCAGTGTGCAGGAAGAGAAAGGGAACTTCTTCAAGGATAATAGGGCCTGAGCAGATACCAGTTATGTGAGCCCTGTGGGGAAAGCTCTCTTAGCTTGGCCTCCTGGGGATAGGACCTCTGAGAACAGATCATTTTCTCTAGTCTCTCCCTTTGACCAAACAAAGCCTTCTGGTTTCTTTCACAGAATTTCCTGTCATCATGGAAGGATTTGGCATTTTCCAAAGCGCCAACACCACCTCTGTCCCTAGGGAGTCATGAACCAAGGTGACTCCAGGCAGGTTTGGACTCATCCACCAGCAGCCTCTGAGATCTCTGGAGAGGACCCTCAGCATACACCAGAACCACAGTAGAGCCGGATACCCTTGACAGAGGCCCCAGAGCATTTGATGAGCCAGCCTTTAGCAACTCTGAGGTCTCTGTCTGATTCTCTAGGCCCCTGACCTCCGGCCATTCACAAGTGACTTAGAGAAAAATATTGGGCTAGGAGTTTGAGGAACTGGCATAGGGGCAGGTGTTTAGGGTTTAGATAAGCAGCCCCAGATGTGATCCTTGACTTTGCTATTCACTATGTGACCTGGGTAAAATCACTTCTTCTCCTTGAGCCTCAGTTTCCCACTCTGTCAAATAAGGACCTTAGTTGGCCTCTAAGGTTCCTATAAGCTCTGATTTCCTGTCACCAGGCCCATGGCATGAGGGCTAGCCTAAGCAGGCCTGAGTAGGTGGAAATCAAAGGGCCTTTCTGAGGGACCAGGCAGGCAACAAACGTTTATTTTTGCAGGCAGGCAAAAATACTGGGGATTGTGGTATGTGCTGGCTCTGGCTTTTAGGACTAAAGTTCTACCCACCCTACCAACTCAGCTTGGATTCTAATGATAAAAGGAACCTAGAGCCCTTAGAATTGGGCTAATGATGCCCTGGAGATTCCAGGGACAAGGTAACTATCAAGAGAAGGGTGGTGGTCATTGGCCAAGAGTCTTGGTCCTGTGCTGGCTCCAGAGCCAAGTAGCCCTTTGTGCTTTCTGTTAGGGGACACTAATGTCCTTCTGGTTCTGAGGCTGGGGAAATGAGAGGGAGGGGAAGCTGGGGTCCTCAGGGGACTCACATGCCCAAGATCCTACTTCTTCCTTACAAGCCCCAGTCACAGCCTGGTAACCTCACCCCCAGCTCCATGCCTCTAACAGTGATTCCCAAAGTGGGCGCTACTGCCCCCTGGTGGGTGCTGCAGTGATCCAGGGGAGCAGTGATGGCCACAGGAGCATTTATCTTTCCTATTAATTGCTATTAAAATTTAAAAAATAATAATTTCCAGGGGGATAAGTAATATTTTTTCTGGAAAGGGAGCAGAAGGCCAAAAAAGTTTGGGAACCACTGCTCTAACACTATCCAGGCCTGCTACATTCATTGCTCAGGCTCATCCTTCTTCTCCTTTCCTCCCATCAGAATCTCCCCTTCTCAAGTAGCCCTGCCTCTCTTCAAGGACTGCTATGTCTTGGTGATTCCTTGCAGATCTGAAATAGCCTAAGGGAAAGGGACTTGGGCCTTCTGGTGTGGGGGAATCAGTCCTCTACTCCAAGGCCAGCCCTTCAAGCCAAAGGCCCACAAGCCTACTCTCATGGATCCTGAGGGGTGTTGGGAAAATTAATTAAAAAGGCACAACTAAGATGAGAAACACAGAAATAGGTCCAAATCAATGGCTTCTGTGTGTGCTGAGAAATGGTTAAGGAGCCAGAGTGAGGGAAAGAGGAAGGTCCAATGGTCACAGGTCCCAGTTGATGCTAAAGCCAGATTTTTAGGCCATGATCTCCCTCTCTAGGCCACTTAATGTAGTGCATCTTGGGAACTAGCCCAAATCCACAAAGAGCCAGCCAGGAGAGAAGTCTTCACTGGTTTGGGTCACTGGGCTCCATTCACAGCTATCTGGTGCATTTCCTCAGCTCTCTGACTTGTTGGTATTAACAGCATGCTATTTTACTCTCAATTAGACAGCCTGGATGGGCTGTGAGCCACCCTGGAGGATATCAGGGCTGGCTGAACAGAAGTTTTTCCCACCTTTGTGGGAAAAGGCTTGCTGGAGGCAGTAAGCTTCCCTCTTGCCCATGTTCTCTCCCCAAACTAGGATGGCTTGAGCATTTATGCCAATGCACTTAAGTTTTAAACAAAGGGAGAAGGCTCCCAAACATGGAAGAGGTGGGATCGTTTTGTCCTCTTCCTTACATTTCCTGTGAATCTACTTTTTCAAAAAATCAACAGATCAAGGCTGCAGTCACTCATGATTCTGAAGCAACAGGAAGGGGAACAGAGGGCTGGAAAGGGAGAGTGGCAGGGAAGGCGTGTCAGTAATGCAGTTAAGGTCATTCATACCTGAATGTCTTTCGAAAACTCCCATTGGCCAATATGACAAAAGACAAAAATGGTAAACACTAGAGTGTCTGTGGGAGACAAACCCTCTCCTATGTTGTTGGTAGAGCTATATAATTTGGGACGACTGCTTTGGAAAATTTTGAATTTTACCAGGCATATGCTTCTAGGTCATCAGTCAGAGGGAAAGTCCCATGTAAATCTCTCTATATATGCATGTCAATGTGTATTACACAATACATGTATGTGTATACGCATCTATCTACAGATAATCTCCCCCTCGGTCATTCAGTGAGCACTTATGCATTGGCCAAGAAGTAGATGCAGGAGCAGCTAGGTAGCATGATGGATAGAGAGATAGACCTAAAGTTGGGAAGTCCTAGGTTCAAATCTGGCCTCTGAAACTTCCTAGCTGTGTGCCCTTGGGCAAGTCACTTAACTCATTTGCCTACTCCCTTGCCACTGTTCTGTCTTAGAACTGATTCAAAGACAGAAGGGTCAAAAGAAGAAAAAAGTAGATGCAAAATGGGTAAAGCTAATTAGCCAAAGGCAGACTAAATTGTGGCATATGAATGTGCTGGAATACTGAGTCATAATGAGAAAAGAGGAATTTGGAGCTTGGGAAGATTTGTATGAATAAAGCTAAGTAAGCAGAATCAGGGGAACAAGTGATATCATAGCCACAATGTCAAGGACTTCAAAATTGTAATCTGTACGGTGTCTTAATCCTGAGGCCAGGAACTGGTGACAGGGAAGCATCTCTTTTGTTTCTTAGCAGAGAATGAGCAGACATCTTGGAAGTGGTCGAAACGTTCAATATTTTGCTTTGTTGTCATTGTTACAAAGGGGGGAAATGGGAACATGACAGTGATGACATCAAAAAACACTTTAAAAGGAAAAAAGCTTCACTCTTTTCAACTGGTTCAAATAACAATACTTTGTTTGCTGCATCCAAAGATGCACGGTCACATCTCTTGCTGCTTCCCCTAATTGTCATCACTCTTGGTTTATGGGGGATTAAGGTGAGCAGTTACGTGATGTAGTGGTTATAGGACCAGGCCAGAAGTCAGGAAGACCCAAGTTCAAATCTGGCCTCAGACATGTAACAGCTGTATAAGTCTAGGCAAATCATTTAACCCTGCTTGCTTTGGTTTCCTTTTCTGTCAAATGATCTGGAGAAGGAAAGGATAAACCACTCCAGTCTCTTCGCCAAGAAAATCCTATTTGGAGTCCCAAAGAGATGGAAATGACTAAACCAGTGATGGGCAAACTTTTTAAAGAGGGGGCCAAAGGAAAGGAAATGCTCATCTGTCAGTCTGTTTCTAATGAACTTTTTCGAAGTTTCATTGTATTGTATCCTGCTCACTGTATTCATCAGATTAGGAATAATGTCGCACAACCGGATAGAACATTTCAGGGAGCTTCATCTGGCCCGCGGGCTGTAGTTTGCCCATCACTGGACTAAACGATAAAGGGTGAGATGGGGGACAGTGGCAGACAACTCATCTTTTTTGTAGTGTTTTTCCTCCTGGAATGGACCACTTGATTTATGAGGGTACCCTGACCCCTCAGTCCCTAATACCTTTTTTTGAGAGCTGCCCCTTGCAGGGCTCTAATCTGTCCCTTAAATCTGAGAAAGTAGCCTCATACTCAACTAGATGCAGGTTGCCTCATGCTAGCGTGAGGGCAAGCTTGGCTCACCTTCTTTTTTGGGAAGGCTGGCCTCTCCCCACCATAATTAGTACTCAACCCCCATTAATACAGCCACCAGCCTGATAAGGAATTGAGATGGGGATGACGAGGAACTCAACTCAGAAAATGTGACCCAACTGTCTTGAATCAAGGAACCTAAAGCTGTTTCTCCAAGAGCTCCACCCAGAAGGCTCTCTATTACACATCCTTGTAAGGGACCCTGCAGCACAATGAGGACAGAAGCCCCTCTCTCCCCTTTGGCAGATGTCCCAGCTAACAGGCTTCACTGCCAAATTTCAACCCTTAGAAGTTTGTAGTTGCCCCTCTCCATCTCCCTCAACTCCAGAAGGGCTTCCCATCTAGTTGAGGATAAACCTGTTCATAAGACAAGTTGGAATGAATAAAGTACCCATCATACATCCCCACTATTCCCAATCTTTCCTGGAAGATAAAACTGCAGTTGGCCAAGCCTCTAGCAGAGAACCATGACCTTCTCAGGCACACCACTTTCATCAATAGATGCCTGTGGGTGGTAGATTAGTCCATAACAGCCTTCACTCCTTCAAACCACTCTATACCCACTGGCCGGGGCTCAGCGTCCCACCCTCCTATCAAAAAAATAAAAAATAAAAAAAATCAAGCAAGTGTCAAGCACCTGGGTTGGAGCTTTATGTTTTTAATAAAAAATAATTAACACAGTACATTGGTCCAAACTCCAGGGATCATGCTTTACTATAAAATTTACATTGACCTAGATCATTAGCTCCAGGCCAGAAGAGGTTTGGGAGAATATGGTGTGATGGTCTGAGAAATGAAGAAAGGTACCCCAGCTTGGAGCTTCCATAAGGGCAAAGGTACACACACATATATACACACACAAGGGTTATTGGGCAAAACACCAAAGAGAAAAGCTAAAGAGATGCAACCAGTGACCACATAGGAGTTTTAGCCCAGAAGGGATAGGCTGCTGGGGTGGCTTCACCCATGAAGTCTCCTTGTGGCTGTTCTTGAGGAAAATCTTAACTGGTCAAGGACTCAGAGGTGGTGAGTTGAGGCTGCTCTCCTTGAGAGTCCGTCAGTGGATCTGGACCCTTGCCCCCTCCGTGGGCGCTGAGACTGCGCAGTCGCCCAAGGTCGGGTGCCCTGGCCCTTGGCAGACTGGAGATTGTGGCGAGCAGCTCCCCTGGGAAGGGCAGGAGACATCGGGGTAGAAGTTAGAGGAGGCAGGAGCACTGCCCAAGTGGCTCTGTCCATAAAACTGGCCAGAAGCCGGGTGGTGGTAGGGAGGTGGGGCAGGTGGGTTCCGGGGATCATTGTTTGGCCAGGGTCCCAAGCTCTGGGTGTTGTCATACTGCTGCATCTGAATGACCTGGAGGGTCGGCATAGGGTAAGAGTGATAACTCTGTGTAGGGTAGGATCCTGGGACTGGATTAATCCTAAAATGGGCCAAGAGAAAGAAGGAGTCATTACATTTGACACTGACAAGTACAAACAGCTCCAAAAAGAAAAGGAAAAAAAGCCCTTGGGTACTGGGATGTATTATTTGATGACAGAGAGATAGATATTCCAGTACTCAAAGGCTTTTATATAGACACAGATATACATAGATATAGCTATGTCTATATGTTTTGCTGAATACAGTCAATTTTACTGACTACTCCTCATTGCCAAATGTAGAGAACAGGCAGTGTCCATAAGGGGAGGGAGGCCCAGAGAAGGGAGGTACTTCCTCAAGGTCCCACGAGCCAGTAGTGGAGCAGCAATCTGCAAGGCAGGTCGTTGGATTCAGGGTCTGTGACTAAGCCAAACGATGAGCCCCAATACCTCACGAGGGTCAAGGAGAATGGAAATCTTGAGACCATTTTGAGGCTCAGTCTATTCATATGCAACCCAAGTTTCTGGTTGTGGAAAAAAAGAAGAGCAATAACAAAAATTCAGCTACAAACTTAATTAAAGCTGGTCATTTTAAGGCTTCCCTCCCTCCAGGCTCATTCCTGGAGTTAGGAACCAAAAGTAAAATGGACAAATTTGTTCTGCTCTTCTTGTTCCCCTCTCCAATTCCCACAGGGAGATGGTCTCATGACCCATACCCAGGAAAGGACTCAAGGAACTGCCAAAGTTCCTGATGGGAAATGAGGAATGGGGAGTCCTGAACTCAATGCCACATGCCCCCATGCTGAGGAAATTTGGTCCATGGCGGTGGGGCTTACAGAAAAAATTAAGTGGTACACATGCTTGGCCCTTTTGGCAGAATTTGAAAAAAGGGTTGCTGCTGGGGTGAGACAGAAGAAAAATTCCCCAAACATTATAGCCTAAAGAGGATCAAAACAGGGAAGGAAGAAAGTTGTTGGGAAAATATTTTGTCCATTCCCACTTCTTGATCTCACATTGCTAACCAACTTGCCCACCTTGAAACCCGTCCCTGTTTTGTTCTTTTCTTCAGTGCTATAAATGTGACCCAATCCACCTGATGGAAAAGGGATGGAGGCAGCTCCAAAGGGAGCCAGACACAAGGGAAATTTCATCCTGCTTTGTCCACCTTATGATTTGTTTCAAGTTGTACTTGAATATTTCTGAACTTCCCTCTTCTCCCTCCTCTTTAGAGGGCTATCAAGGACTAAAACACCCTTGCACAGATTTCCAAAGCCCCATTCCAGAGTTAGGCCCCAAGTTCCCCATCCATCCCCATTCCCCTTAACCAGAGGCCATACCAAGCACACCTTCAACAAGAGGTGACCTCAGAGCCCTGAGAAACAGCATTAAAAGGTCAGGTACTTACTTCCTGTTCTGGATAGCTCTTCTTTCAACAGAGGATCCAGAAACATAGTTGAGCAGCTTGGCCCGCCTCAACAGACTGAAGGGGAACTTCTCATCTAGTTTCAGAGCAACTGACTCAGAGAGATCAAGGCACGAACAGTACCCAAGACCATCTGAAGCAGCAGTTAAGAATAGTGGAAGCATTCATGTAGAGGCCCTAAAATGCTCCCTCTCCCAGGAGAATCACTCATATTCACTTGGTGTTTTAAAGTTTACTGGAAAAGCAAATAGAGGGCTAAGCTTAGAGTCAGCAAGAGCTGGGGCTTCAAACTCTACCTCTGACAGGGTTGAAATCTCTTGAAGCCTCAGGTAACTCTCTAAGGCTTGTTCTCCATATTGCAGATGGTTTATCATCTTCACGGCACACAATGAAATCCTAGATCTTTAGATGTCCAAACTTAAGAGGTTGACAAAGTGCTATGACCCCTAAGATTACAAGGAATGTCTTATCTCGACCACAACCAGCTTCAACTTCTCTGCCTGGGACCTGCCAACAGTGGAGGGAAAAGATCAAAGCTTTCCTTTCCTCTCAAACAACCCTACTCTATCTGGCCCACAAAGGACCACCAAGGCATCTGGGTTCCACTATCCTCTCACCAGATTATATAAAGAGCTCAACAGTAGGTGACAGAATAGCTTCTTTAGACCCTCAAATAAGGCAACAAAGCAGCCACTACTTTTAAAATTCTTTTTTATTATAAATTTGATAAACATTAACCTGTTTCAATGCACACATTAGTGCATATGAAAATGTAACTTGCTATTCCATATAGCCTGGGTTTTTATTTTGTTTGTTTTAAAACCCTTATCTTCCATCTTAGACCCAATACTAAGTATTAATTCCAAGACAGAAGAGAGGTAGGGGCTAGGCATCTGGGATTAAGTGAGTTGGCCAAGGTCACACAGCTAGGAAATGTCTGAGATGATATTTGTTGCATCTCTAGGTCTGGCTCTATGCATTGAGTCAACTAGCAATCCCTTATCTGCTTAATTTTAATCTTCTCTCAACTCTGATGGGTAGAAAGCAGGAAAGAGATCAGAAGAGTAGGATGGAGCATAGGTGCTAGCCCTATTTAATAAGCTCACAGATAGATAGATAGATAGATATATCTAAATCTAAATCTAAAATGTCCAAACACTTCAAGTCCCATTCTCCACTCAGGCGGTTTTAAGGAGCACTATTAGTTGAAGAGGGAAGAGTGGGCATAAGTATCACCTTCCCTACCTCTCCATCACATCAAGGTCTGTTCTGTGTACATTGTCAATCAGTTAGGACTTGTGACCCAAAATATCAGTTCTCAAATTTTTTGGTGCCAGCACCCTTTTCTACTCTTAAAAATTATTGGGGGGGGAGGGCAGCTGGGTAGCTCAGTGGAGTGAGAGTCAGGCCTAGAGACAGGAGGTCCTGGGTTCAAACCCGGCCTCAGCCACTTCCCAGCTGTGTGACCCTGGGCAAGTCACTTGACCCCCATTGCCCACCCTTGCCAATCTTCCACCTATGAGACAATACACCAAAGTACAAGGGTTAAAAAAAAAAAAAAAAGAAAGAAAAAAAATTATTGAGGACACCACAAAGAGCTTTTGTTTATATTTATGATTATATTATATATTTTATTCATTATAATATATGTATTTATTATATAAAATATGATCTCAAGACATTTCCTAGCTATGTGACCTTGGCCAAGTCACTTAATCCCAGGTCCCTAGACCTTATCTCTCTTCAGCCTTGGAACTGATAGTATTGTTTCTAAGATGGAAGCGATGGGTTTAAAAAACAACAATAAAAAATTCCATATACTATTATATAATTATTTTAGGAAATAGATTTTATTATAGATTATATATTTTTATTATTAGAAATTAAAACATCTTCATATTATTATAAAAACTTTACTTTAGGATCCCAAGAGGGCCCTGTGCCACACTTGGAGAATGACTGGCCTCCATGGAGGAATTTACCCTAAGGAATCATTTTATAGAAGAAAATTATAGACCAGGAACAAATGATTGGGAAGTTTAGTTATGTCAGTCGAACTTCCCTGAGGGCAATGGAACATCCTTGCCCTAAAAGGGTGAGGGAGATCTGATCAATGTAGTCTGTTAAGACTATTCCTAGAAAGAGGGGAGAGAGAAGCAGAGGCCTGTACACACTCTATCCTTGGGTATGCAATGAGCTTTGAAGAATTCATGTGGGGGAGAAAGACCTTGGAAAAAAAATAATTACACAGGAGGATACCATCCCTTCCCATCTCCTTTGGCAGGCTTGCCCCCACAATCATTCTCTTGCTATTAAATTCCTCCTTCCTGGAAATGTGTATTCGCAATTGGAAACTGAATATGCTATAAGACTCTCAAACTCCACATGGCCTAAACAGAACTCACATTGGAAGTTCCCTAACTTGTGCCAAATGCACACAAATGCACACAAACTTCAGTGTCATCTTCAATTCTGTCTTCTTCCTCACCCATATGCAGTGATCATTTTATTCCCCTGTCCTCTTATTTCCCATTAAAGAGTTGCTACCTCAATTCAGGCTCCCATTGCCTTTCATTGGTCTCCCATGCATTGTCCCCTAACTTTTCTAATTTACACTCCTTGTTCCAAGGGTTCTCAAAATACTCCCTCCAACACCCTAACTTCCTAATTCAACTTGCCTTCATTTCTCATGGCCTACTCCTTCCCCTAACCACAGAGAGATGGTAAGTCATACCTTTGATCTTTCCATCCCCCTCAAATGTTCCACATTCATGTTCTTGAGCTTTGAAATTCCTTTCTCTAATCATAATGTTGTGATTTCACTTCTCCCTCTCCCCTCTCAACCCTGTTCTTGGACCTCACAATCTCTAATCCTGCTACCCCTCAGTTCTTTCCTAGGCCATCAGCCTTGCATGTGCCGAACCATCTTCTCTCCCCAACCCTGGCCCCTTGCTGAGCCAGTGCCACTCTGCACTGTCCTTGGAGTCCCTTGCCAAGATCTCATTCTGCTAAACTCCACTCCTCTCCCCCCTGCCCCCCGACCTTAATATAACCCTTCCTTTCTGTGTTAGAATGAATTGAAACTAAGTATTGTTTCTAAGGCAGAAGATGGGTAAAGGCTTAGGCAATGGGGGCAAGTGATTTGCCCAGGATTACCCAGCTAGGTAGTGTTGATGGCTAGATTTGAACCCAGGCCCTCCTAGGCCTAGTCCTCTATCCACTGTGCCACCCAGCTGCCCCTTAAACTCCAGTCTTATATCCCTCCATTCACTGCTTTTGCTCCTACTCATATGCCCACACGTGATCCAAGCTAGAGAAAATCACAGAACTGTGCTAGCTGGGGTCCACTACATATTTGATGTTACATATTTTGAACTGTGGAAAGGCAATCCTTTGAAAGAAAAATCCTTTTTCTAAGCCTCCTAATCCATTTACTATCCTACTCACTACATAATTTAGCTTTTCTAAATTATTTCATCCCTCCTCCAAACCTTAGTCCCCTCTCCTCGTTCCCTCTTCACCTCAGATGCTTCCTACCATTATCTCCAAGTAGACCTTCTTGTCAAGGCAAGTGACCCCACTCCATCCCAGCTTCTCCAGTCTGTCACCTGTTCCATCATTCCCACTCTTACTAATCTTCAATCACTCCTTCTGCTGATTGCTTCTCTACTGTCTATCCACATTTGACACATCCATTCTCACTATGGTTCTTTCTCTCCTCCTTCTTGTGGCTAAATTTCTTGCAGAGGCCACCTATGACAGATACCTCCACTTCCTTTCCTCGAATTCTCTTTGTAACTCTCTGGCATCTGGCTTCTAAGCATATCATTCCTCTTTCTTCTATTCCTCATTACTACTTTTTCCCCAGTTACCAAGCATCTCTTAATCATCAAATCCAATGACCTTTTTTCAATGCTTAGCCTTGACAGTCTATGACATGGTCAATTATCCTCTTTTTCTTGACTCTCTCTTTTCTCTAAACTTCCATGGTACCACCCTATCTTGATTCTCCTCCTACCTAACTGCTCCTTGGGGCTCTCCTTTGCTGGATCTTTTGACTGAACAGACCCACTAATAAATGCCCCCAGGCTTGGGCCTGTGCCCTCTTCTCACTATATACTATTTCATTTGGTTATCTCATCATCTCTCATATATTCAATTATTCCCTCCACACTGATGATTCTCAAATCTACATCCAGTACTTTCCAGTACCTCACTCCTGACCTCTACTTTTATATTCCCAACTACCAAGATTGTATATGTAGTAAATATCTTTTCTTTTTTATACAAGACCGTGTTAAAAAAAAAAGACAAATGCAAAAGTTATCTGTCACTACTTTAGTAGACATCCTAATTAACTCAACATATCAAAAAATGAATTTACTGTCTTTCTCCCCAAACCCTTCCCTCTTCCTAAGTTCCTCATCACTGTTGAAGGCATGAACCTCCTTGTAGGCACTCAGGACTGTCACCCAGGTGTAGTCCTCAACTCCCCAGCCCTCTCACTGGCCTCACATCTTTGTTAAGTCCTGTCATTTCTACTTTTGTAACTTTTTTCATATTCCCTTCTCTCCTTTGATGGTTCTCAATTACCTAATATTGCATTAGTTTGCTGGCTGGTCTCTCCCCCACTCCAATTTGGCTATCGAACTTATCTGCCTAAGAATAAGTCTGACCATATCGTCCCCCACCCCCATTCAGTGAATTCTAGTGGCTCCCTGTTATCTCCAAGATGAAATATAAAACTCCCGTTTGGCTTTTTTAAGCCCTTCATAATCCAGCCTGTTCTTCCCTGTGCATTCTTCTCTCACCTTCCCTCTTTCTCCTCTGACCTCCTTGCTGTTCTTCCAACAGGATACTCCATCTCCCATGGACGTGTTCCCATACCTAGTACACTCTTTGCTCCTCATCTCTAACTCCTGGCTTCCTTTAAGTTTCAGCCAAGGTCCCACAGAATTCAAAAAGCCTGTCCCAATCTTTAATCTCAGTGCCTTCTCTCTGAGACTGCTCTGTTTGTCTGTGTCTTCAGCTTATGTGTCCAGTTGTTGGCATGCTGTGTTGTCTTTTTAATTAGCCTGTGAGCTCCTTGAAAACAGGGGCTGTTTGTGGAGTTTACCTTTTTTTTTTGTAGCCTTGGTATTCAGCATGTACCTGGCACATGCCAGGCACTCAATAATTGCTAGTGACTGACGCTGAAGACAAACTGATCACCCTAAAGCTTAGGACTGACCCTGCTCCCTCTAGGACTAGATACATGAACTCTTGGTTGGCATTTAAGGTCAGTCACAATCTGGGTCCAGGCTCCCTTTCTACTAACCACAAATACACAGGCAGAGTCTTCTCTCTCCAGGCTCTACGCCTCTGGATAGACGATCCCCTATCCCGGGAATGCCTGCCTCCTCCCCAGGCTTCCTTCCTGAAAACTCCAACACTGCCTTTTCCAAACTCTTTCCAGATGCCTTTGGCTGCTGGTCTGTCTCCTATATGTTGTTTCCCCTGAAAGAAAAAACTCCTTTAGACCTGGAGTGGTTTCATTTCTATTTTCAAGGCCTAGCACAGTATCTACTATCTGAGAGGTGATTAATAAATGCTGATTGACCAGCTCGGAAGAATTTCCTTAAAAGCTCTAAAGGCCCTACCTCATATTTGCCCAATATCTTTCTCCTTAATATGTCCCTTTCATAAATTATCTGTAAAGCAGGAAGGAAGGTAGTAGACTAATTCCTGTTTTCCAGTGGGGAAGGAAACTCTGGACTAGAGAGATTAAGTGAATTCCTAAAGGCTGCCCACTAACTGTGAATCAGTGAATCTGGTCTGTTCTCTCAGTCTATAGTTCTATCTGTCTAACAAGTCTGGCATGTCCAACCTTTCAATAACCCCACTTTTATAAGGATACAAATAAAGCCAATGGAGAGTCCACAAATGTTGCTGAGGAAAGAGGTTTGGGGAATAAACCAGGAGGCAAACAAAAGGATCCAAGGTATCACGGAGGCAGATACAGGGACCCCAAAGAATAACGTTCTTCTCATTCTAGTGCGGATGGAGCTGACCCCTAACATGGCAAAGGCTACTGGAGTGAAACCCCTGGGGTCTTCTACTCCTCCAAAGCCAGCCAGAGCCCATAGGGTTTCAAGCAGGACGAAGAGAAGGGCAGAAAAGAAAGCGAAGACCAAGGTGAAGAAACTGTGGCGCACAGTGCCCACACTCTTCTCAAAGCTGCCAGCAAAGCGCCAGATGATCACGATGCCAGAGAGCAAGGAGAGGGGATGCTCATAGACCAAAATGTAGGTTATCAGCCTGTAAACTGAGAAGGCACTTGGTTTAGGAATACAAGGACAGGGCTGTTTGGAAGTGGGTGAACCAGATTATAATCCACCTCAGGAAGGCAGGTGAACCCTAAGGTTCAACATACAGAGGTGACAAGGATAATGAGGACTCAAGACAAGGGCATGAAGTCCAACTGTGACTGAGGATTGAAAGCAGGGACAGATCAGTTCTAAGGCAGCTTCTGTCTTTGACTAGTCAAGTCTTTTAATCTCTAAAAACCTCAGTTCCCTCAAGTGGGGCAAACAATGGGAACTCTGGATTTGCAGGAATGCTTTACCATCTTTTTTACATTAAAGTTGTGATGCTGACCTACCTCCTAGGGCAGTATGAGGTTTATTTACTTATGACTGCTTCAGGGTGTACTGAATGGATAAGTCACCTAACCCTTTGTGGGCTGGATTCCTCCGCTGTTATTCTGACCCCTCCTCACATAGCAGCTGTTTAAGGAAGAAAAAAAATCACCATGAAATATGAGGCAGCTCTCAAGGCCAAAAAAATACTTAATTAGCGGTACAGGTTGAGCTACTATGAATTTTTTTCTAGAGTGCTTGGTCCAAGTTTGCAAATATCCACTGGCTTAGCTAGGACAAGGATCTGTGGGGAAAAGGGATGGTAAAATTCACCAAGAATTTCCAACTTCTTATCCATTTTTACTCTCTCCACCTGCAGCCCTGCAGAGTTTTCTTTAAATCAAAATTCTTATTTCCTCTTATCAATAGAAGGGGTGAGCTGTAACTAGGGAAGGGCAGAAGTTTAGGCTGATACTTTGCACTGGGTGTGAGGCAGGGCAGCCTACCTCTGGTATGAAGCGGATAATAGGTACCTGCACAGGAATGATGAAGAAGTGGACTCCTACTCATTCAGTCCTTTCAAAGTTGAGGATGGGCAAAGAGAATGGAAGGGGCAGTGATGATTTCATTAAAGACAGGAATGAAGTGGCCTTCCTGAGGGGAGACAGGCATGCTGGGCTGGAGGGACATGGACAGGTGGGGGACAGGAGGGCTAGTTCTTACTTCCGTGCAGATGGAGAGAGAACGTGGGAGACCGGGACGGAGTGGGAGAGGGCACATGAGATGTAAGATATGAGGTAGGGGAGGGACGCAGAGGAGAGATTGACAATGCAAGGAGGGACTGGGTGAATCCAGGTGGGACAGGGAAGAGACCTAGGGAATGGGGGAGGGTAGGAGGGAGGAAGGGAAAGAAAGGAAGAATAAGTGAGAAGGGCCAAGGACAGGGCGTGGATAGGAACTGGAGAAAACTGGTTTCTGGGTGGAGGGAAGGTCAGGCCAGGGTGCGGGAGGTCGGGAGTGCCCGGATGTCGGGAGGGGAAGGGGCGTGGACGTGCGGGGGCTGGGTGGGGGAGGGGCGTGGCAGCACGAGGGCAGGTGGGGTTGGGTTGGGGCGGGGCGGGGGCTGGTGG
>NC_058133.1:502177988-502188400 GCF_016433145.1 Gracilinanus agilis | reverse complement strand
CGCCGTAAGGCCGCAGGCCGCAGGGCCAGGCCCGAGGGGGGCAGCGGCACCTCGGGCTCCCCGGGCGGCGGCGGCGGGGGCGGCAGCAGAAGTCGGGGCGCGGACACGAGCAGCGACAGCAGCGCCGTGAGGAAGGAGGCGGACGGCACCTCGGGGCACCGGCCTCCCCCAGCCGCCACCCCCGCCGCCGCCGCCGCCCCCGCCGCCATTCTCCCCGAGCTCGCGCCGCGACCACTTCCGCCTTTGGCTCTAAAGCCCCTCTTCTGCTTCCGGGCAGCCGGGCCCGTTGCCCTGGCGACCTGGGTGGGGAAAGCCTCTCTGAAGCTCCGCCTCCTCGAGGCGGAGCGACGCGCACTAAGCTCTATAACGTAGCCTGATGCGCGGCCGCAGAACCGGGCTCTTGGCTGTGCTTGAAGTACCGGCCCGTTTGCCGAGGGAACCTGCGCCTGCGCCAGGTGAAACAAGACAAAGAGGAGAAGGCCAAACGCCCCCTAGGGGCGAGATGCGACGTGCACATGCTGAGCCTGCACCTGGCGCCCTCCCGCGGCACAAGGGCGTCTGGCTCAGCTCAGCCGTGCACAGATTTTATCCAGGTGTTCTACAGAACCTTCTCCCCCTCCAATATCTCAAAGCGCAATATTGTTACTGTTAAGAATATTCGTGGAGGGGAGGGGCAGCTGGGAAGTTCAGTGCATAGAGAGACAGGAGGTCCTGGGTTCAAATACGAACTCGGACGCTAGCTGTGTGACCCTGGGCAAGTCACTTAACCCGGTGCCTAGCCCTTGAGTAAAGGGAACCCCTTCTTCCCAAGGTGGTGAACTTTCTGCTCTTTGGAGCCAGCTCTAGGAGCATGACCCGGAACTAAGGGTCACCAGTCTGAATCAGAGAGACTTTGATTGGTTCCTGAGATGTGATAGACCAGCGCACAGGGAAAGGAAGTGAAGTGGAGAAAGGATTATTATAAAAAATGAGACCATAGCAGAGGAGGGGGTCTTCTCTGGAGGTCTTTAGCTGGAGGTGGAGGGGGGCACAGTTCTGTGATAGGTGTTGGTGGCTCCAGCAGAAGACACTCTCGTGGGCTGGTAAGATTAGCGTGGTAGGTTAGGAAATTTTTTTTTCAATTTCCTTCCCTCCTTATTTCTTTCTTAGACCATATTTCTATTAAAATTAAATTGTTAAAAGCTACTATCATCCTTGTGACTTAAGGGTTAATTATTTTATAAATGGCGACCACAATAATCTTTTTTAAAACTAATATATTTCCAAACCAATTTCTGAAATATTATATCTGGCATATTAATTTTTCAATATTACACCCTCCAGGCTCTTCTGCCTTGGAACAGATACACGGTATTGATTCTAAGGTGAGGTAAATTATTTTGGCAGTAGAGTTCAGTGTTGAGAGACCCAAGTCAGGGAGACCAGTTAGGAAACTGTTGTAGTAATTTAGGGGAAGAGCAATAAGGATCAGAAAAAGGTGGTAGCTTTGAGGAGATCAGATGTGACACATGCTATGGTGATAGTCATAAGATGGAGATTGAGGAATCCAGAATGATGTCCAGATTGTAAACTTGAACCTCTGGAAGGGTCGTGATGCCTTTGACAGAAACAGGATAGCTTGGAAGAATGGAGGGTTTGAAGGAAAATAATGGGATCAGTTTTAGTCTTTAGGATGTCCTGCCTGAACTGCCCCTGGTGATCCAGAATCTGGTGATCTAGAACTACAGCGCAGGGAAGAAATAGACTGTCTGTAAGGATACAGGAGTCATTTGCATAGAGATGACAGGGAAACCCTAGGACTTGTTAATGTTACCAAGAAAGAAAGTTTAAAGGGAGAAAAGCACAAGACTCTGGGCAGACCTTTGGCAAATGCCTGTCCTTGTTGTGAGCCAGCAAAGGAGCCTGAGGGGTAGCTAGAGAGCAAAGATGACCAGAGGAAAACTAGCAACGGACTGCCCAGGTTGTTCATGCCACTTTAGCTAGGTGGTGTCATGGAGAAATCCCTGGACCTAGACTCAGGAAGGCATAAGACCTTGGACAAGTCAAGTCGTCTTGCCTGCCTCAGTTTCTTCATCTGTAAAATGAAGATAATAATAGGACCTATCTTTCAGAGTTGTTGATAACAGCCAACTCCTTTTAATGTCTTATTTCCTGTTTATTACATACACACACGCATACATATACAGCTTGCTTTGATGTCTCCTCCATTAGATTGCAAATTCCTTGAATTCTTTGTATCCCCATCACTTAGCACAGTGCCTGGCACGTAGTGGGTGCTATAATGTTGGTGGGTTTAGGGGATGGGTTGTGATGATGACTTAGGGCCAGTAACAGAAGATTAACCTGTTTGGGGAAGGCCAACCAAGCCCAGTGCAGGCAGAGCCAGACACTGAGATGACTCACACAAACTAATAAGATGTTAAATAAAAGTTTCTTTAATTAACAAGGGAAAGGGTTAGAAGGGATTTGGATATAACTTAATCACTAAAGCCAACTACCTAAGCTCCCCCCACACACACCCAGATCTAAATATCTCTACACAAAGTGTAGAGATTTCTTCTGAATGATTTCCCTATTCTACTCCTCTCCTTGCAATCTAAACCCAAATTCCTGTATAAGGTTAAACTAATACTAACCCCCCCCCCCTTGATGATTCTAAGAAAAGGGTCTGTGTAAGTCTGGCAGGGCCCAAAGATGGACCAAGATCCAAACAGATCTAGGCCAGGTCTCACAACCAGCTGCCAGATGTCTCGGGATCAGCACAGGAACTCAGCTGATGTCAAACAGCTAACAGGGAAACAGGATAACCAAGCAGCAGGTAGGATGGGAAGATAAGGCAGAAGCCACAGGGAAATAGCCGTCTCCTTAGGTCAACCCCAGAGAGAAAAGCCGCAGCCCAAGCCCCAACTGTCTCTCCCCAACAGCTCAGCTCTCCTCCCAGAATTCCAGAATCCTGCACTCTGCTGGCCCGAGCTTCTTCCCTTTGCAAACGTAACTTTTCTTATAAAAGTGCTTAACAAAATGTGTATTTATTGATGTGTAAAATTATTTGCAAACCATAAAGCATTACATAAATGCTATTATCATTAATAATAATTATTATAATATATACATAATCTATAATATATATTCTACACCTCCAACTATTAGTAGGTTCTTCCTGACATCCAATCTAAATCTGCCCTTCTCCAGCTCGTGCCCTTTCCTCCTGGTTTCACCCTCCGTAGAACCACTCATTTGATCTACATGTAACCACCAGGGGGCAGCGTGCACTAGCGAAGTTGTCTATTTCTCTTCATCCCTGTCATGAAGGCAAATGCTCATTCACCAGCAGCATTCTGAGTATCAGCTGAGAGCAGGGCTTCATCACCTTTCCTGTGCCCTGGACTCCTTTGGGAGGATCCATTTGGTAGTGTCTGGTGAAGTCTGGGGACCCCTTTTCAGCATCATATTTTTAATTGCATAAAATAAAATATGCAGAATTACAGACAGTCAGTTGCATTGAAACACAGTTATCACAAACTTTTCCCCAAAGTTCCCAGACCAAGGTTAAGAGCTCTCGATTGGGCACTAAGTTTTGCAGACTATACCTTCACTCGCTGATCACAGAATAATAACTTTACCACTGTAAAGGATGTAAGAGATCCTAGAGACCATCTAAGTCACCCCCATTCATTTTACAGATGAGGAAACTGAGTCTCAGGGAGGCTAAGTGACTTGTCCAAAGTCCCACAGATAGTAAATTGTTAATTTAATTGGACTCAATAAAAATAAAATGCCAGGGATATATCTGGGATTGTGCTGGAGCCAATTTAAATTTTTCAGTATGATGTGGTTCGATGGGGACATGATTGGGGATGTAGACTCTAAATGATCACTCTATTGCAAATTTTAATAATATAGAAGTAGGCTTTGAACAATGATACATGTATAACCCAGTGGAATTGCTTGTGGGCTCAGGGAGAGGGGAAGGAAGAGGGGTGAGAAAAATCCTGAATCATATAATCATGGAAAAATATTCTAAATTTTAAAAAAATTTTCAGTGTGAGCATCTATACCTCAGAAATGAGAAAATTACAAATCAAGACTTGATTTTTTTTATTGTTTTGTTGATTATCTAGATCAGTTGGTGTTAAACTCAGATAGAAAGAGGGACCACTAAACCACACATAAGGATCCCTGGGGCCACATATTGATATAGAAAACACTCATGTTTTTGTATTTCTTTTTTTTTAAAGTACATTAACTCATTAAAATCAGAGGGGGACTACATTTTAAGCTGGTTCAGGCTGCCCTCTTCGTTGTCCATCACTCTTCTCTCCAACATTTCAAACCCTTTCTGTGCAATTTTTTTCACAACTCAGGAGTGTTGTGAGCCACATTTGGTGGAGGACTGCATATTTGAGGTCTCTGATTTAGACCAGATAACTGTAGTTGGCCAACCCTTGGTCTGGATGTAACAAAGTAATGGAGAAGATTTCAGTGATTCAGATTAAATTGTAAAGTATGTCATGCATGCATTAATTTTTAATTCTTAAATAATAATTAAGAAATTAACAAAATTTTTAAAAATAATTTTTTTAAATTCTAAGACCTTCCGTCTTAGAATCAATACTCTGTATTAGTTCCAAGGCAGAAGAGCAGTAAGGGTTAGGCAATGGGGGTTAAGTGACTTGCCCACGGTCACACAGCTAGGAAGTATCTGAGGCTAGATTTGAATTCAGGACCTCCCATCTCTAGACCTGGCTCATAAGCCACTGAACCACCTAGCTGCCCCCCTACATACATTTTTTAAGTGAGCCAATAGTTAAAAATTTACAAACATCTTTGGATATAGCTCAAAAGCAGAAGCCACCTCAGTTCCACCTGTGCTTCTCTCAAAACCCATTTTCCTTCCCCTCTTTCTGGCTCACACTTCAGAATGAAATAAACAGAAAGATCAGGCGCTTCATATAAAATCCCTGGCCATGGGTCTGCTCTCTATACAAGTGAATTGTTCTCACTTCTTTTCAGAAAGGACCAATGACATCCAGGGTGAGGTCTTGGCCCGTTCATTGGATTTAAGCCAGGCAGAGCTGCACAAAGTCATCGGCCTCGCTCTCTCTCCCAGAGTCATCAAAGTCCAGCAGGAAGACAAAAGTCAGGCTGGCTGGTCGTGCCTGGGCTGCAGGAGATGGCTGGCATCTTTGATGTCTGACCAAGGTCGAAGCACTCCACAGAGCCTGCTTCGGGCACTTTCCAGGCTGTTGGAATAAAGCGTTCCTATCCACCTATTCCACCAGGGAAAGTCTTCCCAAGCTCAGAGCAGATGCCCTTCCAACTCACCGAAGGGGCTGATGCCTGTTGGTCACCCTCAGTGGAGTTTAGCTCATCTGCTGAGATGGTTTTCTACCAGGATGTGACCACTGACTGTGCTACAGCTTCTTGGGGCCACAAAGGAGAGCTAAGGGGACAGGAAGACATCGAAGGTGGAGGAGCAGCCCTGAAAAGGGGTCAGCAACCCTCCCAGCAGAGGTGCCAGTCCTCCCTGCACACCCCACAAACCCCACACAGATACAAGTCAATAGAGCAGAGGTTCCCAAACTTTTTTGGCCTCCCGCCCCCTTTCCAGAAAAAATATTACTTACCCCCTGGAAATTAAATTTAAAATTGTAATAGCAATTAATAGGAAAGATCAATGCACCTGTGGCCATCACCACTTCCCTGGATCGCTGCAGCACCCACCAGGGGGCGGTGGTGCCCACTTTGGGAATCACTGCACTAGAATATAACAGAAAGGCCAAACTAGGAATAGCTTTCAAATCCAGAAAGTAAGTGTTTGGCCAAGGGACCAGGGAGAACCTTGATGGCCGTAGTTCAGAATGTGCCTTGGTCTTTGCATCATGCTACCAGACAATTGTGAATTTTATGTCTATACATAGGTGGTTGCAGGCTCACGGATGTAAACTGGAAAGGACCTCCATAATACTAGCTAACGTTTATACAGCACTGCCTACGTGCCAGGCACTGTGCTAAGCACTTACAATTATTGTCTCATTTGAGCGTCGCCACAACCCTGCAATGATTTCCATGTTACAGATGAAAAAAGGGAAACAAACAGAAGTTAAGGAACTTGTCCGAGGTTGCAGCTAGGAAGTATCTGAGGCCAGAGTTTAGTTCCAGGCCTGACTCTGTCTACTCTTTTACCCATAGATACCCCATCGATGGCCTCGGAGGTCATCCATTCCAGAGGTGTCAAACTTGAGTGCTGGCCTGGATCAGATGAAAAGGAAATTGGAAAATATTTAACAAAATAAATAAAAAGACAATAGAACACAGATAACACAGAGATGTGGTTTTCCAAGTCAATATGTGGCCCCCAGAGATCTTTATGTATGTTTTAGTGATCCATCGTTTCTTTTTGAGCTTGATACTCATTTCAACTTTCTCATTATACAGATGAGAAACTTGACATACATTCAGGTTAAATGACTTGCCCAAAATCACACAAGTAGTTAATAGCAAAACAGAGATTCAAATCCAGATCCTCAGATCCAGATATGACAGTGAAGTAAAGAATCTGATTAGTAGAAACTACAGGAGACATCCATTCTCTCTCCTCCCTCTCTCTCTCTCTCTCTCTCTCTCTCTCTCTCTCTCTCTCTCTCTCTCTTTCTCTCTCTCTCTTTCTCTTTCTCTCTCTCTCTTTCACCTTTCCCTTCCATCTTAGAATCAGTATTGTGAATGGATTCCAAGGCAGAAGGGTTAGGCAAGGGTCAAGTGACTTGCCCAGGGTAACACAGCTCAGAAGTTCTGAGGTCAGCTTTGAACCCAGGACCTCCCATTCCTCAGCCTGGCCCTCTACCCGCTGAGCCATCAAGCTGCCCCCTCATTCTCTTTTATAGTCTTATCTATCCATGCTTAGCTCACAGTTAATGGAAAGACTTTGTGTGGGGCTTCCAGGAATTTCCCCCAAATCTTGTAAACAAAACCTTTCAGGGTTTCAGGTTCAGATTATTCCCTAATGATAACTGACTAAGAGATGAGAGTTACATTCTCCAGAAATTCTTTCCATGATCTAATGAAAAGGAGTCAATTGTTTGGATTCCTTAGTTCATTCTGATGTAAAAGGACAAAGGAACTTCGCTCTGGTAGCAGCAATGGTGGGCCAAAGCTTGGAATCTCCCCACCTCCATGATTGCTAAGTGCTTCCAGAGGTCTATGGGAGCCTCCTGCGATTTTCTTGGCTCAGACTCACTGCTGGGGACATAAAAGAATTGAGAAATGTTGATTCATTCTAATCTAGCTAGGAAAGAGGACTGAAGGATTTCTATCTGAGATTGAATAATTTCCCCCAGGGCTCTTTTGTAAACCTGAAGTCATCATTGTTGTGGATCTGATTTCCATAACATCTTTTTTTTTTTTTTAGACACTTACCTTCCATTTTAGAATCAATACTAAATATTGGTTCCAAGGCAAAAGAATGGTAAGAACTAGGCAATTGGGCTTACGTGACTTGCCCAGGGTCATACAGCCAAGAAATGTCTGAAGTCAAATTTGAACCCAGGTCCTCGTCACTCCAGGGGCCTGGCACTCTATCCACTGTGCTATCTAGCTGCCCCCCTCCCTTTTTTTTTTAAACTCTTACCTTCTCTCTTAGTATCAGTTCTAAGATAGGCATGTTCTAGGCCAATGATGGGCAAATTTTTTAAAGAGGGGGCCAAAGGAAAGGAAATGCTCCTCTGTCAGTCTGTTTCTAAGGAAACTCTTTCGAAATTTCATTGTATTGAATCCTACTCATTGTATTCGTCAGATTAGGAATAATATCTTGCAGCCTGGTAGAACATTTCAGGGGGCTGCATCTAGTTGTATGTCACTGGTCTAGGCAATCAGGCTTAAGTGACTTATCCAGGATCAGATTGCCAGAATATGTTTGAATCCAGATTTGAACCTAGGTCCTCCTCACTCCAGACCAAGTGCTCTATCTACTGTGCTACCTAGCTACCTCTCCTTCCCTAACATTTTTATAAAATTTATTTTTATTTTATTGATTATGAAAAATTTTCTATGGTTACATGATTCATGTTCTTTCCCTCCCCTTCTCCCACCCCCCCCCTCCAGTAGTCAATGAGCAATTCCACTGGGTTTTATATGTGTCACTGATCAAGACCCATTTCCATACTATTGATATTTGCACTAGGGTGAACGCTTAGAGTCTGCATCCCCAGTCATGTCCCCATCGACCCATGTGATCAAGCAATTGTTTTTCTTCTGTGTTTCTGCTCCCACAGTTCTTCCTCTGGATGTGGATAGTTTTCTTTCTTATAAGACCCTCAGAATTGTCCTGGATCCTTGCATTGCTGCAAGTAGAGAAGTCATTTACATTGTTTTGTACCACAGTATATCAGTCTCTGTGTACAACGTTCTCCTGGTTCTGCTCCTTTCGCTCTGCATCAGTTCCTGGAGGTCATTCCAGTTCACATGGAATTCCTCCAGTTCATCATTCCTTATAGCACAATAGTATTCCATCACCTGCAGATACCACAATTTGTTCAGTCCTTCCCTAATCAAAGGACATCCCCTCATTTTCCAGTTGTTTTTTTTTTTTGCCACTACAAAGAGCACAGCTATGAATATTTTTGTATAAGCCTTTTTATCTATGATCTCTTTGGGATGGATATAAACCCAGCAGTGCTATGGCTGGGTCAAAGGGTAGATAGTCTTTTAAAGCCCTTTGGGAATAGTTCCAAATTGCCTTCCAGAATGGTTGGATCAACTCACAACTCCACCAGCAATGCATCAGTGTCCTAATTTTGCCACACCCCCTCCAACATTTATTACTTTCCTTTACTGTCATTTTAGCCAGTTTGCTAGGTGTGAAGTGGTACCTCAGAGTTGTTTTGATTTGCATTTCTCTAATTATGAGAGATTTAGAACACTTTTTCATGTGCTTATTGATACTTTTGATTTCTTTACCTGAAAATTGCCTCTTCATGTTCCTTGCCCATTTATCAACTGGGGAACATAACATTTTAATATGTGTCGATTAGCAAGTGTTTGCGTAATGAAAGCCCCAAAAGAAGCAGTTACAGCTGGATCATTCCAGCAGATGGCAGCAGGTCAAAGGAAGATCATTGAAAGGCTCCCTTTAAGGTAGAGAGGGATGGCTGGAGGGGTGGTGGAGCCCAGCAGCAATTGAGACTTGGGAAGTGGAAAGACAAGAAAGGCTCCAGGACAGCCCCAGGAATGCAAGGTTGTCTGAAAAGGGTTCTTTCTCGCTGGTGGAAGAATCTGTATGAGAATGTATCCTGTAACATATGCCACAGGATGGAGAATGACCCTACAACTTGATTTTTCCTTGTTATTTATTCCCTAAGTGGCACAGTGCAGAGAGTTTGGTACACTAGGAGTTAGGAAGTCTTGCCACAAGACTTACTAGCTCTGTGACTCTGGGAGAGTCATTTTAACCTCTCAGTCTCATTTTCCACAGCTATAAAATCAGTTATATAATAGCACCTATCACACAGGTTTTTTGTGAGAATATTGCAAATCTTAAAGTGCTATATAAATATGAATTTTATGTTTATTAATATAGTATTCTTAATACTATATTAATAAGTATTATTATTGCTTTTCTGGTTTTTTCCCTAATTAAGACTTTTACTTTTTTTTTTTTTTTTTTTTTTACTTATGGCACATTTGTAGAGAATGTTCCCAATGGGGGCTTCACCTGTGTATAACTATGGTTGCAAAAATTATCTCCAAACTGAACTCGGCATGGCAAGTCATTTCAGAGCCGTATGGGAACCATGCTCCTCATTTATGCAACAAGCATTTTTTGAATTCCTACTAACTACTAACTTCCTGTATTTTTTTAAATGTAGATTGGACTCTTTCCTATTGAAGAAGGTTAAAGACAGAGGAATAAGCTCTAACTTCTCATTTACCAGAAAGATATACCTTCAAAGAATAAGTGTAATTCAAGCAAAGAGAGAGAAAGAATTCAAAGAAGCAAGAAAGAGGCTTCACCTGTGTCAGATTGTTGTTGCTCAGTCATTTTTAGTCATGTCCAACCCATTTGGGATTGTCTTGGCAAAGATCCTGGAGTAGTTTGCCGTTTCCTTCTCCATCTCATTTGATAGATGAGGAAACTGAGGCAAAATGGGCAAAGTGATTTACCCAGGGTCATACAGCTGGTAAGTGTCGGAGACCAGATTTGCTCTATCCACTGCACCACCTAGTTACCCACCCAGGATATAGTAGGTGTTTAGTGACTTACTGAATATAGTGTCTTTCTCAGTGAAAGCCAGTTGCAAAGGATAATAGTCAAAAGGATGATCTGAGCAACTATTAGTTCATCCTGTGTCACCTAGCTACAGAGAGGGGGAAAGGGAGGGAGGGAGTGGGGGTAGAAAGGAGAGAGGGGAGAGGGA
>NC_058133.1:502154647-502177912 GCF_016433145.1 Gracilinanus agilis | reverse complement strand
GGAAAGGAGGGGGGGAGAGAGAGAGAAGAAACAGAGACAGAGAGACACAGAGAGAGAGAGGATGGTTGGAAAGGGGAGAGGAAGGGAGGAAAAGGGAGAGAGGGGAGGAAAGGAGAGAAAGGGAGAGGAGAGGAGAAGAGAGAAGAAGAGAAGAGAAGAAAAGAGGAGAGGAGAGGAGAGGACCATGGGATTCACAGGAAATACGAGATTTTTTCTGAAAAAAAAGTTTTTTGTACTCCGAGGAGTGTCTGGGTCTAAGTGCCATGAGGACAGAGATCATTCAGTACTAGTCAGAGAACAAAGAGATGGATGCAATCATTTTATGATGCTTGCTGAGGGATATTGTTTCTTGGCATGTCCCACACTGGTTTTCCCAATGTCAAAATCCTTATGTGACTGGGACACAGACAATAGAGGGTTCTGCTATTTTTCTCACACACCTCCCTTCCAGATATAGTGCCTAATATTTTCTTTTAAAATACTTTACTGATGCTTTTTTCCTTTTTTTAAAACATTTATTAATATTCATTTTTAACATGGTTACATGATTCATGCTCCTACTTTCCCCTTTGCCCCCCGCACTCCCCCCACACATGGCCGATGCACATTTCCACTGGTTTTGTCATGTGTCCTTGATCAAGACCTATTTCCAAATTGTTGGTAGTTGCATTGGTGTGGTAGTTTTGAGTCCACATCCCCAATCATGTCCGCCTCAACCCATGCATTCAAGCAGTTGTTTTTCTTCTGTGTTTCCACTCCTGCAGTCCTTCCTCTGAATGTGGGTAGCGTCTTTACCATAAATCCCTCAGAATTGTCCTGGGTCATTGCATTGCTGCTGGTACAGAGGTCCATTACATTCGATTTTACCATAGTATATCGTCTCTGTGTACAATGTTCTGGCTCTGCTCCTTTCACTTTGCATCAATTCCTGGAGGTCTTTCCAGTTCACATGGAATTCCTCCAGTTTATTATTCCTTTGAGCACAATAGTATTCCATCACCAGCATATACCACAATTTGTTCAGCCATTCCCCAATTGAAGGACATATCCTCATTTTTGAGTTCTTTGCCACCACAAAAAGTGCAGCTATAAATATTTTCATACAAGTCTGTTTATTTATGATATCTTTTGGGGACAAACCCAACAATGGTATGGCTGGATCACAGGGCAGGCATTCTTTTATAACCCTTTGAGCATAGCTCCAAATTGCCAGCCAGAATGGCTGGATCAGTTCACAACTCCACCAGCAATGCATTAATGTCCCAATTTTGCCACATCCCCTCCAGCACTCTCCCCTTCTTTCATTTTAGCCAATCTGCTAGGTGTGAGGTGATAGCTCAGAGTTGTTTTGATTTGCATTTCTCTAATTATTAGAGATTTAGAACACTTTCTCATGTGCTTATTGATACTTTTGATTTCTTTACTGAAATTTCTGAAAATTGCCTATTCATGTCTTTTGCCCATTTATCAATTGGGGAATGGCTTGATTTTTTATACAATTGATTTAACTCCTTGTATATTTGAGTAATTAGGCCCCTGTCAGAGTTTTTTATTATAAAGATTTTTTCCCAATTTGTTGTTTCCCTTCTGATTTTGACTACATTGTTTTTGTTTGTACAAAAGCTTTTTAGTTTAATATAATCAAAACCATTTAATTTACATTTTGTAATTTTCTCTAACTCTTGCTTGGTTTTAAAGTCTTTCCTTTCCCAGAGATCTGACAAGTATACTATTTTGTGTTCACATAACTTGTTTATAGTTTCCCTCTTTATATTCAAGTCATTCACCCATTCTGAATTTATCTTGGTGTAGGGTGTGAGGTGTTGATCTAAAACTAATCTCTCCCATATTGTTTTCCAAATTTCCCAGCAGTTTTTGTCAAATAGTGGATTCATGTCCCAAAAGTTGGGCTCTTTGGTTTTATCATACACTGTCTTGCTGATGTCATTTGCCCCAAGTCTATTCCACTGATCCTCCTCTCTATCTCTTAGCCAGTACCATATTGTTTTGATGACTGCTGCTTTATAGTATAGTTTAATATCTGGTACTGCCAGGCCCCCTTCCTTCACATTTTTTTCATTATTTCCCTTGATATTCTTGATCTTTTGTTATTCCAAATGAAATTTGTTATAGTTTTTTCTAATTCAGTAAAGAAGTTTTTTGGTAGTTTGATAGGTATGGCGCTAAATAGGTAAATTAATTTGGGTAGAATTGTCATTTTTATTATGTTAGCTCGACCTACCCATGAGCAATCAATGGCTTTCCAATTGTTTAGATTCAGTTTTATTTGTTTGGAAAGTGTTTTGTAGTTGTTTTTGTATAATTGCTGTGTTAGTTTTGGTAGATAGATTCCCAAGTATTTTATATTGTCTAGGGTGATTTTAAATGGTGTTTCTCTTTCTACCTCTTGCTGCTCTAGTGTGTTGGAAATGTATAGAAATGCTGATGATTTATGTGCATTTATTTTGTATCCTGCAACTTTGCTAAAGTTGTTGATTATTTCTACAAGCTTCTTAGTTGATTCTCTAGGATTTTTTAAGTAGACCATCATATCATCTGCAAAGAGTGATAGCTTAGTCTCCTCATTGCCTATTTTGATACCTTCAATTTCTTTTTCTTCTCTAATTGCAACTGCTAGTGTTTCTAGTACAATGTTAAATAATAGAGGTGATAATGGGCATCCTTGTTTCACTCCTGATCTTATTGGAAAGGCTTCTAATTTATCCCCATTGCATATGATGTTTGTTGATGGTTTTAGGTATATACTGTTTACTATTTTGAGGAAAGGCCCTTCTATCCCTATACTTTCTAGTGTTTTCAATGGGAATGTATATTGCATTTTGTCAAAGGCTTTTTCAGCATCTATTGAGATAATCATGTGATTTTTGTTTCTTAGACTGTTGATATGGTCAATTATGTGGATGGTTTTCCTAATGTTGAACCATCCTTGCATTCCTGGTATAAATCCCACCTGATCATGGTGGATGATCTTCTTAATTACTTGTTGGAGTCTCTTTTCTAATATTCTATTTAAGTTTTTTGCATCTATGTTCATTAGGGAGATTGGTCTGTAGTTTTCTTTCTCTGTTTTTGGTCTCCCTGGCTTTGGAATCAGTACCATATTTGTGTCATAAAAGGAATTTGGTAGGACTCCTCTTTTTTCCTTTTTTTAAAATGACACCTTAATTTTTTAGGATGCTCCTTCTGACACCCCTTTTAACAAGCTTAGTCACACCATTAACCCATCACTTTTTTGTAGAGAGGTGGCACACATACTTCCTTGCCTGCCCTCTGAAGTCACCATTGGCCCCTGCACAAATCAAAGTTTGGAAGTCTTATAACGCTTTCTCTACATTACTCTCACTTGGTTCTGCTTATTTCTCTCTATACTAATTCACAGAAGTCTCTCTGACTTCTTCATATTCTCTATTGCTTTCCTTCTAATTTTTTAAATTGATGAATTTTGTTCCTACAGCACTTTCATTTGTGTATATATATATATATATATATACATACACACACACACACACACACACACACACACACATATATATATATATATATATCCCTCTTACACAACCACTGAGTCATCCCTTATAATGGTTCTTTGTAAAGAAAATGCATGAAAAAGGGAGAAAAGAGTTTGGCATAGTGAGTCACCATATCTGAAAGTTGATGCAATGTGCTCTCACTTTTTATGGCAAGAAAATATTTCATGATATTGGTATAGAGGAAGCAGATGTGAGGACCTGGGTTCAAATCTGGACTTTGCCATTCACTAGCTATAAGATCTTGGGTGAGTTGCCTGACCTCAGTTTTGTCCATTATAAAATGAAGGGGTTGGACCAATGATTTCTGAGTTGTTTCCAGTTCTAAATCTATGATCCTACATCCCATAGTTTATCATATGATATCCTATAACATCATAGCCTGAATTTGTTCAGTCACTCCCTAATCATTAGGCACTTTTCTCCTTCCAGTTCTATGCAACTACAAAAATGCTGATATGACTATTTTTGTATGAAGGAGAACTTTCTCTCCATCTTTGACTTCCTTGGGCCATATACCTACGAGTATTCTGATGGAATCCAAGGGTATTTATAGTTTATTTATTTCTTTTAATATAATTCTAAGTTGTTTTCTGGAACCCTTAGGCCAATTCAGTGTCCTCGTGATCAAGATCCCCTAAATAGCTTCCTTCCCACAAGTGGTACTGGGAATTCACCTGTTTTCCCATAGGATTGCCAACATCTATCATTTTCATCTTTTGTCATCTTTCCCAATCTATCTTGGGAAAACAGGATGGTACAGTGGATAAAGCACAAGATTTGAAGTCGGTGGAGTAGGATGTGAAATCTGCCTCTGCTTTACAACCCTAGGCAAGTCATTTCATCCTTCTGGGTCTCAGTTTTCTTACCGGTAAAATGAGCAGGTTGACCTCAATGATGCCTAAGATTTCTTGAAATCTCTGATCCTATGATGGGTACAATATCGTTTTTGCACTTCTACTCTTATTAGTGAATTGAGACATTTAAAAAATGTGGTTACTGAGCTCTTGAATTTGTTGTTGTTGTTTTGAAAACCAATTGTTCACGTCTTTTGCTTGCTTTCTCTCTTTTTTTCTTAAACCCTTCTATCTTAGAATCAATATTAAGTATCAGTTCCAAAGCAGAAGAGAGGGAAGAGCAATGCAATTGGGGTTAAGTGACTTGCCTGGTGAGACACAGCTAGGAAGTACTGAGTTCAAATTTGAACCCAGGACCTCCCATCTACAAGCCTAGCTCTATCCACTGAACCATCTTGCTGCATTTTGATCACTTTTCTATTGGGGACTCTACTCTGGTTTCCTAGACCAAGGCCAAGAATCTCTTGTGAAGAGAACTTGGCTTAATTGTAACTTGTTCCCAGTGGTATTGACTTGCTGGCATATTATCTTCTAGTAGCAGAATTATTCACAGGGTCGGGGTAAGATATGCAGTCAGAGGACTGTGATGGCTCCCAGCCTGGGACTACATGCACAGAACCTGATGATCTTTTCCTTTGTCTAAAAGTATTGAGTTCACCAACTGACTTTCATGTATGTTATTTATTGTTCAGTCATTTCAGTCATGTCTTGACTCTTCATGACCCCATTAGAGATTTTTTGAATTTTGAGTTTCAAATTCTGTCCTTCCATTCCACCCTTCTCCAACCCATTGAGAAGGCAAGCAAAATTAGGTCAATTAATTATACATGCGAAATTATGAAAAAATACATTTTCATACTGGCCAGGAAGGAAGGAAACAAGAAAATTATACTTTAATTTGCACTCAGAATCCAGTTCTCTCTCTGGAGGTGAATAGCTTTTTTCATCATGTAATACGTAGAATTATCTCAGATCATTGTAAATCAGAGTAGTCAAGTCTTTCACAGTTCATTATCATCACATTTTTTTATTATGCACAATGATCTCCTGTTTCTGCTTTTGTTCATATAGGTCTTGCAGTACTTTTCTCCTCAAATCCATCCTTCTCCTCATTTCTTAGAGCACAATAGCACTCCATCACAAATATATGTCACAACTTGTTCAACCATTCTCTAATTCAACGGTCGGCAACCTTTTTGGTCATGAGAGCCATAAACACCTGTGGAAGGAGGAGGATGGAGGTGGAAGGTGCTGGAATATGGGGCGGGGGCTGAAGGGCCCCCTGGGGCACATCCTGGGGCTCTGCCCGGACTGGCAGGTCGGGAGTTGGAGCCAGATATGGCTCGAGAACCATACGTTGCTGACCCCTGCCCTAATTGATGAGCATTCTTTCAATTTTCTAGGTCAGTTGTTTTTCTGATGAGATATTTTACATTTTCTTCTTTTTTCATTCTTTTGACTGATATTTTGATGTCTCATGGAATCATCAGTTTATAGTTACTCAATTTCATTTTTTAAGGAATTATTTTCTTCAGTGAACTTCTGTAGCCTTTCCAATTTTGCCTATTCTGCTTTTTTGGAAATTCTGTTCTTCAGTGAATATTTATACCTCTTTCACCACTAGACCAATTCTGTTTTTTGAGGTGGTGTTACTTTTATCAGTATTTTTTGTGCCTCTTTTACCAAGCTGTTAATTCTCTTTTCATAATTTACTTGCATACTGTCATTCCTTTCCCCAATGTTTCCTCTACCACATTTATCTCTTTCTTTAACTCTTCCAGGAATTCTTATTGGGCTTTGCGTTCTTTAAGTTTTTGTTTGGACCTGTTTTTACATAGTTGTCTTTTGAGTTTATGCCTTCATCTTCCCTGCTACCATAATAGCTTTTTAATGGTTAATTCTTTTTTTGTTGTTGTTTGCTTATTTTTCTAGTATATTTCTTGATGTTGAACTTTATGGTAAAATTGAGATCTACTCACCTGGGTGTGGGAAGATATGGTACCAAGCTTTAGGATTTTTCATGCTGCTTTTTCAGAGCTAGTTTTTGGGGGTCTGTAGGTTTTCTGTGCTTCCAAGGTGGTATGATCCAGGGAGAGGAGTGATCACTGCCCTCCTGGAATGTGCTCTGGTTTTTATCCAGGAAGATGCCCTGTTCCCCTGCAGCCACAAATATTAGTACTCTTTTTGGTCCTGGAACTGTGACCAGCCCTTCTGTTCTCCTTCAGTCATAGGTGATAATACTCCTATTGGCCCTGGATCTGTGACCAGTGCCCCTACTCCCTTGTGACTGATCACAAGCACTACTCTCTCCCTGGAACTAAGACCCAGAACTGCGTATGGACAATGGAATTGCCAGTCAACACCAGCTGCACCCAGAACTAATAAAGGGTATTGTATAATTTCTTTCTGAATGGTAATCTGACCCCCTCACCACCTCTGGGCTGAGAGTTCCTGAAACTGCCAATGTCCCAAGTTTTCGTAAGTGGGAAAAATGTCTTCTTCTAAAATCTCATTGTCTCTGTAGCTCCAAAATTTGATTTAAAGAGTTATTTTGAAGTTCTTTTGAGGAGAAAGTTGGAAGAGTTCAGCTGGACTGTTGCCTATACTCTGTCATTTTGGCTCTCATCCTCCAAGTAAACACTGAACCATTAATTATTATGCTTTGAGTCTGGGCAGTTTACCAGTTCTAAATTCACCTACCCTTATCTAATTTACATCCCTCTCTGTTGTTCACAAGAATAGAAACTTTATCAAATGCTTAGATAAAATCTAGGGAAAGTATTTACAGTCTTCTGTTCTAATAGTCAAATTCTATCCAAAAAGGAAATAAGTCTAGTATAACCTATTCTTGATAAAATTATTTTGCCTCTTTGTGCTCATTGTTTCTTTTCCTAGATATTTATTAATCATCTCATTAATAGTGTTGTGAGGATTATTTAGGTATTAGTTTATATATAGTTAATGTGGACCTAGCAGGAAGGGCTGGAGAATTCCACATGGAATGGGGAAGCAGGAAGTGGCTGGCACTCTCTGAGAAGGACTCCATGGTGGGAGTTACAAGCAGTAACTGATTCCCTGGGAGACCTCAGAGCTTGTGGAGTTGCACCCTGATTCCCTAGGATCCTGGAGTGTGGTGAAGGTTGGAAGCAGAGGACATCTATACTGCATAACAGCACTGAGTAGGGAGTGATCTGTGATCTGGTGGATAGCTTGCAGGCTCCTCTCCCTACTGGGCTGCTTTGGACCATCAGTTCTGGAGGAATTGGTTCTTGGCTTCCTGAAAACATCTCTGGACTCTACTGTGAGGATTCCCACTCCAGGCCTGTTATTCTCTGGGTCCTGCCTGGCTTAGGTCTTAGTTTAGTGTAGTCAAGTCCTTCTCCTGCCCCTGTGGTCTGCCCTTAGCTTATTAGTGTAGAATCCCTTAACCCATCATTTATTATTGTTTCCCTCAATTAAAACTGTTATAAACTTTTACCTTTTGCCTGCTGGTTCCATAGGTCCTTGCCTAGGGGGCTGAGTGACTGTTGGCCTAACTGCCATTTCTGTTGACAGTTAACTCCTTGGTACTAAACCCTGGTCTCCCTATCCTGTTTGGTCCTGTCCATCAGTCATTCCTGTCTCTCTCACCCCAGTGTGAACTCACAAATAATAATAGTTAACATCCCTCCAAACCTCCATTACAATAAAGGGGCAGAGTCAAGATGGTGGCATAGTAGCTGGACCCTTCTAAATCTCCTTCCAACCAATCATTACAAAGAGTCTCAAAAAGACAGAAATCAAAATCAGATGAGTAAAGGGACTCTCCCACTGAATACAGCATTAAAGGTAGGCAGTGAATGGAAATTGCCATGCTATAAAAGGGAAAAAACTACACTAATCAAAGCACAAGCTGATCAATCCTCCCCCACACCATCTATCATGCCAGAGTTAGAGTGAGGGCTGGGAAAATCTCTAAATTCTCGGGGGCTGGCTGAAAACACCACAGACTTACCTCTGAGGGCAGTACTAAGCCTTGGCAGTGATCATTGGCCATAACCAAGGCATCAGGGACTGGAAAGATAGCCTCAGGGCAAAACACTTTAAAGTTCACACTAAACAAAGAACATCACAGATCTACCTGCCCTCACTAAGGCTTCTGACAGGGAAGGGAAGATGCTACCAAGACAAAGCCCTATGAGACAGAAGCTAAGAAAGCAACCACCACCAACATACAGGAACCCTA
Source organism: Gracilinanus agilis (assembly GCF_016433145.1). Lineage (NCBI taxonomy): Eukaryota > Metazoa > Chordata > Mammalia > Didelphimorphia > Didelphidae > Gracilinanus > Gracilinanus agilis. The sequence goes on along the minus strand of NC_058133.1, from coordinate 502,169,282 downwards.
ATCCACTAGTGGCAAAAGGAATAAGCAACAGCATAAAAAAGCTCTTTATCCTGTATAATTTCTATGGAGAAAAAGAGCAAAATACAGAAGCAACACAGAAAGTGAAAAACAAGCAAACACATCCAAACTTTCCCCCCAAAATGGAAATTGGTGATAAGCTCTGGAGGAACTCAAAAAAGAGTTCAAGAATCAAGTAAGAAAGAAAAAGGGAAAATGGAGAAAAGAAATGAAAGTAATAGAAAAAGAAAATAACAGCTTAAAAGACAAAATTGCTCATATGGAAAAAGTGGCACAGAAATCAAATGAAGTAATAAGCAATTTGGAGACCAGAATTGACCTGCTGGAAGCCATGAAAAGCAGGATAGACCAAACTGAAAAGGAAAATCAAAAGATCATAGCTGAAAATCAATCTTTAAAGACTAGAATTTGGCAAGTAGAGGCTAATGATCTCATGAGACAGCAAAATGATAACACAAAATCAAAACTAAAAGATAAAGCAAAATCAGAAGAATGAGAAAATAGAAGGAAGCATGCAATATATTATTGACCTGGAAAACAGATCCAGGAGAGACAATTTGAGAATTATTGGTCTACCTGAAAGCCTGGAACAAAAAAATTCTTGAAATCATATTACAAGAAATTATTCAAGAAAACTGTCCTGATATTCTTGAACAAGAGGGGAAAATAGATATTGAAAGAATCCATAGATCACTCCCTACATCTCATTAATAATAATAAAATCTTCCATTTCCCCAGAAATTGAAATCAAGCTTCTCAGATTATAATTTGTAGACACTATTCTCTTCCCATTTTTGGAGATTGGGACATGTACCTTTCTCTAATGTCAAAGCATCTTTCTTATTCCCCTAAGTCTGTATTTTTAAAAATTATTGATATCTTCTGTTTTTATGTCACATTCATTCCAAATAGATCTTTTCCTTCTCCCCTACTGAGGGAGCCATTACCTAAAACACAGAACAAGTAAATGGAGGAAGGAAAGTGGTTCAGCAAAACTAAACAATATATCAAGTGTGCCCAAGGCTACACCTAGCACACAAATGGCTAAGATTCAAACCCATGTCTTCAAAACTCCAAATGCTGGGTTCTTTCCCTTGTACCACAATGTCTAGCATTCTTGTTTCAGATCTGGGAAAAGTAAATCAGGTAACAACTATGTTGTTCTAGCAGTATAAAGATGGTCCTTATGTATATAACCTGGGAAATCAGCAAACCCTTGTTCCAACAGAATAACATACTCCTTGGCAAAAGGACTGGCTTAAGCGGATGTTCCATGGCTAGAACAAGAAGACAATGCCTGACTAGACCATACCTGCTGTCCACATTGAAGGTTTTCCTGGGACCTCCATCGGAGTGACTTGGAGATTTTTGCCATCATATAGTCCCATTTATTAGAACAAGAGCCATATCCAATAGATAAATAATCAGGGACAGCTAAGTGACTGAGTAAATAGGGAGCCAGATTCTTGAACTTCCTAGCTGTGTGACCCTGGGCAAATCATTTAAATCCCATTGCCTAGCCCTTACCACTCTTCTGCCTTGAAAATGATACTCAGTACTGATTCTAAGACAAAAGATAAAGGGTTTTTTTTTATAGACAAATAGTCAAAGGATATGAACAGACTACTCCCTAAAGAAGAAATATAAGCTACCAATGACCATGTTAGAAAACAACAACCACTTATAAATCACTAATAAGAAAAATGCAAATTAAAGCAACTTTGAGGTTCTACTTCATAGTCATCAAATTGGTAAAAATAACCAAAAAAGGAAAATGACAATAGTCACAAGGACTGTAGAAGTACAGGCACCTTCATGTATGATGTTATGAATTGGTCCAACCATTCTGGAAAGTGATTTATAACTATATCCCAAGATACTCATTTTGTCTGCCCTTTGACCCAGAGATACCATAAAGATATCAGAAAAATGGAAAGAATCCAATGAGAGAGATAGAGAATAAGGGAAAAGCTTTTGCAAAGGTTTGTGTTTGACTTTGCAGAGCTGGGTTGACTCACACACAGAACTGAATAGGAGAAATTCCAAAAAGAGTGGGGAAAGGATATAAAGAAACTCACAGAGACAATTGGGGGGAGTGTTCCTGTCTCCTTGAGAGTTTGGAGGGAGCACTTCCTGCTGTTGGTGACCTGACTTTCTGGGGGAAACCATTTTGCTCTGATCCTGGGATTCTTCCATCAACCATCTTATCTCCAAGAGAGAGATCCTATCCACTCAGATTTCTTCTGTTCCCATCAACCAGTTCCCGTGTTCCAGGAGCCCAAGAGATTTCATCTTGTTGAGATGAAGCCAACCAGTGCTCAGAGTCTGCCTGGAGATGTGGTTGAGGCCATATTTGACTGAGCCCACCAGGGGGACTTCATCATCTGCCTCACCCCTATCTATTCCTGCTGAACTATAATTCGTCCATCATCAATATTTGGAGGTCCAGTAGGTCAGGAAACTAGATAGGGTTTGGGGAGAGGGTTCTAGACAGTTAGAGTAGGACAGGGAGCCTCAAGATCAGAAGAGGGGTTCATGAGAGCCCCATAGATTGGAGGGAGGAGAATTAGAGACCTAGTGTTAGGGACTCCGCTCTCTGGCCCTCCATCCTTTCCCTGTGTTGAACTATTTTAATAAATCAAGCTACTATTTTTACAAGATTAATAGCAGTTAGATCGCATGTTACTGTCATTCCCGCGGAGAGGCCTATCAGATTGGCCTACTGCCTGTTACAGACAGACCAGAGTACTTTACTGGACTACCATCAGTCTAGGTCCAGTCTAGGTGAAATAGCCTTATTTCACCATGAAAACGAAAGTATTTCTAGAACTAGAAACAAAAGTGGGTGTCGATTAACTGGGGAGTGACTTGACAAGTTGTGATATTTGAATGTAAGAGATTATGATTGTGCCATTAGAAATGATGAGTGATGAAGTGATGAATTCAGAGAAACTTAGAAAGACATACCAGAACTGATGCAAAATGGTCTATTGTAAAAGATTTTGGGTGTCCTCTCATTGGAGGCCTTCAAGGAAAGGCTGAGTTCTTGTACTGAGTAGGAGGTTGGACTAGATGACTTGTAAATCCTTTCTAACTTTCTTGGCTTTGGTTTCTCCATTTGTAAAATAAAGATAATAATTGTTAGTGTTCTGGGCTGAATCAAGTTAGTAGGTTCATTGGAAGGAGGAAAAAAACCACTAATAATTGTTGTTGTTTAGTCATTTGGGGCATGTCCAACTCTTTGTGACCCCATTTGGGGTTTTTCTGGGCAAAGATACTGAAGTGGTTTGCCATTTCCTTTTCTAGTTCATTTTACAGATTAAGAAACTGAGGCAAACAGAGTGAAGTGACTTGCCTAAGGTCACCTAGCTAGTAAGTGTTTGAGGCCAGATTTGAACTCAGAAAGATATCTTCCTCACTCCAGGCCAAGTGCTCTATCCACTGGGCAACCTAGCTGCCTTACTAATAATTAAGCTCCAATGAAGAGTACGGTCCCTTTCCTTGTGGGACTACTCAAGCAAAGGATGAATCAATACTTGACTGTTGTAAATTCTAAAATGTAGAATGAATTGAATTGACAAGATGGCTCTTGAGGTCCCTTCCAGCTCTGAAATCTTGTGATTCTGAATTAATGAGCCAACATGAACAAAGAGACAATTTAACTAGTGTTCAATTTCCTCCTTTAGGGGTGTGTGTTTGTGTGTGTGTGTGTGTGTGTGTGTGTGTGTGTGTGTTTTCTAGGCAGTTATATAACTACTATGGTGGGTCATTGGGGTTAATAGCTATTTCTGGGGAAAGAGAAGTGAGCAAATATTAGGAGACCATAAGGTCATTTTGGACCAGTCCTGTGTCCAGTCTTCCAAAAAATCTAATGCAATTGTTTGCTTTTTTTTGAAGAAGTCTGGAATTCAGGAAAAGCTAGATCCTGGAGTCTTTGCCAGATCAGATTAAATCTTGGATATTTTATTCACTGCTGGGCCTCACACTGAAGAGGTTCCAGAGAAACCAAAGTGTGTCCAGAAGAAGGAGATCTTCTTGATGAGATGACTGGAAATTGCAATCATTGCAATTGGATCGAGTGCTGGATTGGGAGATGAAAAAGTGGGTTCAAATCCCACCTCGAAAACTTCCTCGCTGTGTGATATTGGCAAATCACAGTCAGAGATCTCTGAACCTCATCTCCTCATCAACAAAATAGTAATAATAATAGCATCTCTCTTATACTGAGAGACTCGGACGACACGATGTCTGTAAAATACTTGGCAAATCTCAGAGGGCTCTATAAATGTGAACTCTTTCTTATGTACACATAAGGGATTGTGTTTTTTCTACCTTACACTAGATGTTAACTGTTTACATAGGAGTTGGGGTTCCCCCTCCTCTGCCCCTGTATACATAGGAGTTGGGGTTCCCCCTCCTCTGCCCCATATTTGCAGGATAGACAGAAGAATCATAGGAGGTGGCGCCACAAGGGACCAGCAAAACCCAGGAACTTTTGAACTTCCCAGAGAAGGAAGAACCCAGACGTGGAAGCACATAAAGGGGGGAGGCTGATTGCAAGGAAAAGGTGGTGCTATCCTCAAAAGACCACAGTACCAGAGCAATTGGAGTTCTGGTCTGCCCATCCAGATGGTACCTGCCTCATTGGGCTCTGGGAATTAGTCATTGTATCTTCATGCCTACTTCAAGTCTCTCTCCCTTCTCTCTTCCCTTGGCTCGCTTCCTAACTGGCAAGTCTGTCCTTGTCTTTCCCCATCCAGTAAACTCTCTAATTCCTTCATAATAAAACAGGAAATGATGTTTGATTTTGAAAGCCTTTTGCCACCTGGGCCCTTCCTACTTTTCCAGTCTTCTTCCAATTTTCTCTCCTCTACTTATTTTGTGATCGACAGATACTGGCCTCTTTGTAGTTCCTCAAAGAAGATACTATCTTCCAATTTCATGCCTTTGCACTGACTGCCTCCCATCTCTGGAATTTTCTCCTTTCTTATCTCTGCTTCCTGGCTTTCCTGGCTTTCTTCAAGCTTCCACTAAAATCCTATCTTTTATTGGAAGCCTTTCCTGATCCCCAGTGCCTCCCCTCTCATTTATCTCTAATTCATCCTGTATACCTGCCTTATTTATACCTGCTGCTTTCCACCTTGTTTACCCTATTAAAATATGGGCTTTCTTTGTATCCCCAGCTTTTAGTGTAAAACTGGAACATAGTAGGTGCTTAATAAATGTTTGAAACTCTACGTCCTCTCTCCCTGCATCTTCACTACCCAGTGAATTGTTTGCTCTCAACAGTTTCTAGTTCTTTTAAAATTTGATTCATTTGGGGACAGCTAGGTAGCTCAGTGGATTGAGATGCCCAAGCCTGGAAATTCGGAGGTCCTGGATTCAAATGTGGCCTCAGGCATCTCCTAGCTACGTGACCTTAGGAAAGTCACTTAACCCCCAATGCCTAACCCTTACCACTCTTCTTCCTTAGAATCAATATTGATTCTAAGGGGAAGTTAAGGGTTAAAAAAATAGATTCATTTGTTGTTTGTATGTTTTTGTAATGGGTTTTGTCAACAGATAAAGATATACCAAGTTTTTATTGTTCTGAGTGTTTGCTATAGAGGAGACAATGCTATATAGCATTTTAAGGTTTGCAAAGTACCTTACAATTATTATCTTATTTGATCCTTATGACAATCCTGGAGGGTAGGTCCTATATTATCTCCATCTTATAGATGAGAAAACTGAGGCAATAAAGGTTAAGTCATTTGCTAGGGTCACATAGCTGGTAGTGTCTGAGGCCAAATTTGTGATCAGGACTTCCTGAGTCTAAGCCCAATGCTCTATCCACTGTGGCACGTAGCTGCCAAGTGGGATGTGAATTTAGGTCTCTGATTTCCAGGCCAATGTTCTTTCCATACTTTTCCTATAACCTTGTAGGCAGAGATTTGACCTCCTTCCCCATTCCTCACTCACCCCGGCTGGTTTCTCCCCTCCTCAGCAGTATAAGTAAGATACCTGCTACCCAGGGCAAATTCCAGGGCTGAAGTCAGGTGGAGACAGGTGGGGTGGGCTGGGAGACGATGGAGTGTGGATATATGTGGATGGACCTTTGGAGAGATCTTTGAGATGTGCCAGGACGCCAAGCATGGGGAATCCAGAAGACCACTGTGGTGATAAAGCACCCCTTCCCTATATTAGTGCTCTAGAACAAAGTCCCCTTCACCATGCCCTCGTTATAGCTCTGCGTCCCCCACGGGGGACAGACTTTTGCCTCCTTAGGTTGGTAGAATTACCCAGGGTTCTCCTGAGCCAGACTCAGTCCTAGGGTTCCCATTGGGCCCTAAAAGCCTAGCCGGGGGAGACAGCTAGAAGGGACTCGGGATTTGGAATCGGAGGACGGACCTGCATTTGGATCTTAGCTCTGTGTGCTCCTGGGTAAATCCTTCATGTATCTGGGCCGCAGGCTCCTCACCTGTGAAGTGGTTTTCTACCACAAGAAGAGCTAATATGAATAGTTTGGGCCTATAGGGGCCTTTTCTTTCAGGCTTTGATCGTATGGGACTTGTGCCCAACTCCCTCATTTTACAGAGAAAGAAGCTGAGATCCGGACAGGGGAAATAACTGCCCAGATGTTGCAATTAGTAGCAGGGATTGGATGTGAATCTGATTTTCCCCCACTCCAAACCCAGCCCCCTTTCTGGTCTCTGAAGAGGAAGCTGTGACTTGTCTCTGGAGGAGCCTTTGGGAAGTCATGATTTACACCCACAAAAAGTCTTAGAATTCCTGGTTTCCTTCAAAGCTCAGCTCCACCATCTTCTTCAGCCTCCAATACTTCCTGATCTCCTTCAGATGCCCCAGAAGCCTTCCCACCAAGGTTACCTGGTGTCTCTCCCAGGAGTTCTCTGGCTACAAGTATCTAGAGAGGTCTGGCTCCCACTTTTAAAAAAATTTATTTAATTAATTGATTTAGAATATTTTTTGGCTCCCACTTTTGATCTTTAGCTCCTCGAGGGCAATGCTGTTTCCCATTTGCCTTTGTATTTCTGCCGTCTAACAGAGCTGGTCCTTAAAAAGAACATTTTGTTGCATTTTATTGAGAAGTCTGTCTTCCCTTTCCTTTCGTCGTAAGAAGGCAGCTCAATGGGACAGCGAATACTGTTGTTGTCATTTAGTTGTTTTTCAGTTATGCCTGATTCTTCATGGCTCTATTTGGAGTTTTCTTGGCAAAGATACCAGAGTGGTTTGCCACCTCCTTCTCTAGCTCATTTTATAGATGAGGAAACCGAGGCAAACAAGGATAGATGATTTGCCCAGGGTCACCCAAATAGTAAGTGTCTGAGGCCAAATTTGACCTGGGTTCCAATCCTGCCTTGTTACCTGCTATCTGTTTCATCTTGGACAAATCACTTAAACCTTCTCAGCCTCCGTTTCCTTGCCTATCAAATGTGAACGATCATGATAACCCCTTCCTAATGTTCTTGTGATGAGATAACCTCTGTGAAGTATTTTACGAACCTTAAAGTGTCCTATAAATGCTACCTAAAACTATTATAGGATCATGAATCTAAAGCTGGAAGGGCCCCTGGGGCCATAGTCCAACCCCCTCATTTGTCAGATGAGGAAACTGAGTCTCGGAGAGGTGATACGATTTAGGATCTCAGCTCTAGAGCTGAAAGGGGTCTCTGGGCCAAACTTACTCATTTGACAGATGAGGAAACCTGGTGAGCAAATAGAAGAGTCAGCACACAAAGGCAGGTCCCCGAACCCCAGCTTCCTCCCTCTTTCCATGGTACCGTGTTTCAAAGGTGTCCCAGCGGAGGCCACACAGGTTTGAAGACCAACAAGATTTATTATAATACACGAGGTTACAACTTTAGTCCCAGAAGGAGGACCTCTGAGGCAGCCTCTGTAGAGTCAAAGACCTGCTGGACAAGTTTCCTCTCTTCTTGTCTCGGACCCAAACGCTTCAGGCCTATCTCTGGCAATGGGTCTCCGGCTCCACTGGGGCTGCTGAGCTGCTAAACAGGAAGCAAGACTGCCAATAGCCTCGAGTCCTTGGGTGTGGGCTCAAGTTTGAGTAGGGACCTTCTGGGATTTCAGGGAAGCCACGTATCTCTGAGTCCATTTTGCTTTGGGATCAGCACAGACTTTCTGTCCTCTTTTGGTGGTGAATCTATAAGTGGAAGAAAACAAAAACCCACCATCTTTTGACTACCTTCCCATCCTAGGTTCAACACCAAGGCGGCACGGCCTTAGCTTTGCAGTTTACAAATGCTTTGCTCATAATGGTCCTTTAGGGAGCTGTCCTGGATTTGCAGTCCTAAATCACCTATTCTTCCCAGGTCTCAGTTTCCCCTTCTGTAAAATGAAAGGGTTGGACTGGTCTAAGGTCTCTTCCACCTCGAGACTGATGATCTATGACTGCATTGCCATAGGAGGGTCCCCCATCCCTGCTCCATCCTACCCCCAAGCCTTCCCAGAATACATTCACTTTGCACATTGTATGAACAGAGATTTTGAACCTTTGGACTTCATCCCCCAGAAGTCCCTCAGTATTTCCCCAAATTCCCTTTAATCTCTCCTGTACCTCCACGTTTGCGTGGTCACGCTACTGTTTTATGAGTTCTGTACTCCTCTTCCTCTCTCCTCTCCACTAGCTCGGTCTGGGAGCCTTGCCTTTACTCTAGCTTTTTGTTTTAATAAATCTTATTAAATATAATCATTAGAGTATTGAATATTAATTTTAAAACAAAAAACAAAAATTAATTCAAAACTTTTTTAAAAACATACTTTAACCCTAACCCCAGAGGAAATAGTAGACCCCCTGCCACCTTCCTAGGAATAGCTGTAGTTTCTTGGAAATGCCCCCTAAGGACAGAGGCTAGATTGGGCTGCATCACTGATACACCCACCAGGCCTAAACTTAGAAAGATTAAGTGACTTGGGATCATAGGATTCTTATCCCCATTTTGCAGATATGGGAGCTTCTGCATAACAGAGGAACAGAGAAGGAATGTGACTTGCCCACTGTCACACAGCTAATCAATTTTGGAGATGGAATAGGAAAGAATGAGTCCATCAATGAGTCAGGCACACTAAGGCTGAGAGACACGCATCCTGCCTGAACATAAGGTTGCGTTCTCTCCTGCACCTCTGAACCCCCCGTTTCCCCATTCTCCAGGCCAGGAGAAATACTTACATGACAGCGGAGAGGGAGCAGCTGCTCTTGGTCACTTCAAAGGTCTGTACCAACTTCCAGGCGATGGGCCGAGGGCTGTACGTCTCACAGCAGTACCGGGGGATGTTACTGCCGTCTAAAAAACAAGTCAGACAGAGTCTGGAGATGTCCCATCTCCCCCCTTGGCGCTGGCACCCAGCCCTGCGAGGAGAGGAGCCTTACGTGTGGCAGCCTGCACTTTGGAGCAGAGGACACCGACCAAGAGGACACAGAGAACTAGCCGGGGAGCCTTCATGATTCTTCGGTGTCTGTTCCTTCAGTGTTCGCTGTCCCAGCTTGACAGCGTGCCTGAGGCTGAGATTCTTTTTATTAGGGAACGAGCTCCCTAAAGAGATTTCCTAAGAATTTTGTGGTTGAAAAAAGCATGAGGTGATTCCTTTCCCCGGCTTAGCTAAAGGGCTCCATCCCTTTCAGGTATGAGTGGCCAGCAGATTCCCCGAGTCAAAAAGAAGGCGTGGAAGTGGGCAAAGGGGAACCATATGCCAGAGCCAGTGCAAGTGCTGGGAATAAAAAGCATATGGTCTCGGGGCCCGTTTTCTCGGCTTCTTTGCAGTGCCATCCAGCATCCAAGCCAAAGGACTTTTGGAAGGCAATCGCAACTTCTGGAAAGCCCAGGATGGGGAGCCCTCATCAGTCCTTATTCAAAGCAGTCCCCCCAGCCTTGCCAGATTGTTTCAGAAGGCTTAAAGGTTTGTGTTTTGGATAGAACGATAGACTGGGCATCCAGAAGATCTGGCCTCTCGGTTCTGACAAGTACTAGCTGGGAGGCCCGTCTGAGCCTCTGAGGTTCCTTCCCAAAGTTCCCATGGGTCATGTCCTTGAGCAGAGAAACAGCATCATCAGGCGTGTGCCTTACGAAATGATTCTGGAAACTCTGGGCATGAAGGTCACTGAAGGGAGGGAGATCTGTTAGGAGCTTTTGCAATAGTTTGGGCAAGAGGGGATGCCACCTGAACTAGGTGCACATAGAGAGAAGGGGATATGTGTGGGAGAGAGGTTGCACAGATCAAATTGATGAGACTTGGCCATTTCTTGTGAGGGATGAGGGAAGAGACCCTAACCCTCCATAAATAGAACCCGACTGCATTTACTGGGACCCAGACCTGGCCTGTAGAGTCATTCAAGGTGTTGTTATCATTCCAAGATGCTCTGCAAAAATGGGAATAGCTGGAGGCAGCTGGGTGCCTTAGTAGATTGAGAGCCAGACCCAGAGATGGGAGATCCAGGGTTCAAATGTGGCCTCAGATACTTCCTAGCTGGGAGACCTTGGGCAAGTCACTTAACTCCCATTGCCTATTCCCTCTCTTCTGCCTTAGAACCAATACACAGTAAACAGTTAAGTAAGGTAAGATGGAAGGTGAGGGGTTTCTAAAAATGGGAGTAATTCCATGCAAGCCATCTGCATTAATGGCAATACCTTCACATCTCACCTCACACTGATGAGATGCCGAAAGTACTTTGTTCCCTCACCAAGCCACTGAGGTCTCCAGGTTGGGAGAAATTAGAGGGGGCCAGAGATGGGGAAGGAACGTTCCAGCAGAAACCGAACTGGTCTTCTGGGATTACTCCCAGGTGAGAGCCTGCTAACATTTCATGAGGCTCTCCCAGCCTTCTTTCCTCTTCTCCCATGGTCAGTGGGCCTCTCCTCTCTGCAGAGCCCTTCTGGTGAAGGTGTCCATCCTCCATCAGCTTAAGGGGACCTGCCTCTTGGGATGGTCTCCCCATCTCCAGGCTGAGATCATATTGGGATCCAGGTCCCCAAAGACAGAATAGGAAGCCAGGCAACTTGCAGTCAGGCCTCAACTTTGATATGGGGGGTACAGGCTTCCCCTAGACACCCCAAAACCCCAGAAAGTGTCCCAGGTCAGAGATTACATAAAAGAACTCATTTTTCCTTGCATTCCTAGAGTGCTGAGGGAAGGTGACTTTGAGCATTCTTGACGAGCACCTCCCAGCTTGCTCCTGATAGGCATCTATTTTATATTCCAGATATCTGATTGTCCTCTCAACTGAACAGTTCACCCCTTTTGATTTTGAGGCATAGGATATAACCATATGACCCATCGTGGGCTCCAGAGACCCAGTAACGGGCCATCATCGTTCCATCTCTAGTCACGTAGGCCCTGTTGTTGGAAGGGTATGTAAAGCCCAGAACACATCTCCTCTAGGAGGCAGCATTCCACCCACTCTGCCTCCCTCAGCCATTCCATTTGACTTATAGTCAAACGAATAAATCTCTTTTATTTATTTATTTTTTAAACCCTTGTACTTCGGTGTATTGTCTCATAGGTGGCAGATTGGTAAGGGTGGGCAATGGGGGTCAAGTGACTTGCCCAGGGTCACACAGCTGGGAAGTGGCTGAGGCTGGGTTTGAACCCAGGACCTCCTGTCTCTAGGCCTGACTCTCACTCCACTGAGCTACCCAGCTGCCCCCAATCTCTTTTATTTTTAAGCTAGCTATTAGAGTCATCATTCTTGACAAGGGCAGCCCGTCCAGATCCAGAGCTTTATCTTCCAGTTCTCCCACAACAAGTTTCACTGTTCACTTGCCTTTGGGTGGGCCCCTAAACCTCAGTTTCCCCACCTCCACCCAGCAGCAGCTTCGCTTGCTCTAGCATCTCTGAACCAACTTTAGACAGGAGAGCTGCACCAGAAGCCAAATCTCCTCTTCTCCCACAAGTAGCCTCCCCACCAGCCCAGAAGCACCACTTTAGGAATTAATGACTTCCTGAGACTAAGAGCAATAAAGAATCATATTAATGTCCTGCTTTAAGGGCTATAAAGTGCTGCACGAAATGAGTGGAAAGTGACTTTTGAGGGGGATGAAAGTTTCTGAGGAAGGAAGCTATTCAAATAAAAAAAAGAGCTACAATTTCTAGTGTGCCTTTATTTCTATGTTTGTTCAATCACTCTCTTTGTGACCCCATTTGGATTTTTCTTGGCAAAGATACTGGAATGATTTGCTACTTCCTTCTTCAGCTCATTTGAGAGATGAGAAAATTGAGGCAAACAGGGTTAAGTGACTTGCACAGAGTCACACAGCTAGTAAGTATCTGGGGCTAGATTTGAACTCAGGAAGCAGAGGCTTCCTGACTTTAGACCCAGCACTCTACCCACTGCACCACATACTGTCTCATTTGTTTCTCACAACAACTCTACTCATGGGGGAAGTGCTATTATTAGCCTCATGTTCTAGATAGGAAACAGAATCGGAGAGAGATGATATGACTTGCCCAAGGTCACATAGTTTGGGAGTGTTTGAGGCATGATTTGATTCCTGTACCTTTTACCCACTTTGCTACAAAGCTGGGAAGGGAGCCTTTTGGCAAAACCTCTCAAAAATGGAATAATTCCCTCTTCTCTGAGCTGAGAAAATTGGGCTTTCTGATAACATATCAGAAAGTGTCTAGTGAAAATATGCCGGTAGACCTTCTTCCAGCCCCATTAACCAAAGTTCAGTTTATTCCAATTCAATAGCCATTTATTAACAGTCAGGAGGAAAAGGCATTGGGCTGGAGTTGCAGATACAAGAACGGAAGGAGATAGAGGTCTTGACCTCGAGGGGCTTACATTCTAGGAAAAGGGATTCGATAAATACACAAATAATTATCATATAAGTTATAATACAAGAAGTTCACAGAAGTGAAGGTCTCTCCCCTCCCCCCATAAATGTTGTGATTCCACACCCTCAACCTATCCCGACTGCTCCTTCCTGGACCTCTATTCCATCATCTGTCAAATAAGAGCACTGGCCAAGGCCATTTCCAGCTCTGCCCTAGGTCTACGATTCGACCTCTGACAGTTGTTAGCTGTGTGACTACAGGCAAGTCACACTTCCTTTCTCCCTGCCTCAGTTTCCTAATCTGTTAAATGAATCACCCCCTTGCCCCTCTAATGATACTACAAACTATGAGGAGATAGCTTTCCAGGTCCCCCCAACTCCAAACTCCAGGTGCCCCACTAATGGATCTGTCCCAGGCAAAGCTCACTTAGGATCTGGCCCAAGAGCAAGGAATCTCTCCCTGATACCATTTGAATACCGCTCCAGGCACATCTGGAAGAGAGTGGAATCTAGTGTCTTGAATATTCTTTTTTCCATCCATTTTATTTTATTTTTAATTTCTATCCACTTAAAAAATGCTTTCCATCCATTTTCCATCTTATATTGTCTTCCAGTATGGAAACTCCTTCCACTGATGCAGGTGGCAATTTGCCTTAGAAAATTGCCTGGGGGGTACTTAGAAGCAGAGTGACTCCTCTGGGTCCCACAGCCTGTATGTGTCAGAGGTGGGACTTGAATCTGGGTCTTCCTGACCCTAAGCTTGGCCCTGCATTTATCTACGAGGCCGTGTTCTCTCTCGCTCACACAAGTCAATCAACAGACATTGGTTAGGTGGATGGCTCTGTGCCAGGCACTCGGCTAGGTGCCCAAGATGAATCAATGCACGGGGCTGGAAAAGCAGCTTTTGAATTGGGGCTCATCGAGCATTTCTGGGGAAAGGATTCCACCCTGGGGCCATTGGGAGCAGTAGAGAAGGCATCTCCACTACTGTGGACTACCTTGGATTCCTCCCAGCGAAATCCTCATCTGCCCTCCTACCCCGACCCCCGCCTCAGGACTGGAGCCATTGACTGCAGAGCCGAGGGTTAGGATGGAAAGACAGTCTACACTGCCGGCATACTTTACAAAGCAGAAAGCACTTTATATATGGTATTTTATTTGCTTGTGAGCAGAGAGGACATTAGCACTGGGAGGGATCTTAGAGATCAGCCAGGCAGGCCATAACTGGAGGCAGAGGACCTGGTTTGAATCCTGGCTCTGCCACCTAAGGGACATTGGCTGAGTCTCTCATCCTCAGATTCCTTCTCTCGGGGGTAGTAAATGGACATTTGGGAGCCTGGGAGATACAAATTACCGGCTGTTCATCCTGATTATGGCCTAGCTGAGAAGAAGAAAGGCCACCTCCTCCACTCCCCCAGGTAACTGGCCAGTAGATTCCACTCCTCCCTCCCCTCCTCACCCCCATCTAGCTATTTATGCTGGTGCTATTGGATGATGGAGTCCTGAGGGATTTTTTCAAGGCCTTTGGTCGAACCGTCATGGAGACCTTGGCCTTATTGGTGTCTATCATCTTCATGTAATCCTTGACCCACTGCTTTGTAGGATCAGCACAGATTTCTCGTTTTCCTTTGGTGATAAAGCTGTAGAGGAAGGAACAACAGATGATCAAAATCAGAAGAAAACTTGGAGATCTTCAAAGTCAAATAATCTAATTTCATAAAGGAGGAAGCAAGCAAGAAAAAGGAAGGAAAGGAAGAAAGAAAGAAAGAAAGAAAGAAAGAAAGAAAGAAAGAAAGAAAGAAAGAAAGAAAGAAAGAAAGAAAGAAAGA
>NC_058133.1:502119542-502154347 GCF_016433145.1 Gracilinanus agilis | reverse complement strand
AGGAAGGAAGGAAGGAAGGAAGGAAGAAAAAGAGAGAAACAGAGAAAGAAAGAGAGAAAGGAAGGAAGGAAGGAAAAGAGAAAGAAAGAGAGAGGAGAGGGAGGAAGGAAGAAAGGAAGGAATTAAAGGATTACTCTTTTGAGGAATATATGATAAACGGAGAAAGGAAATTTAGAGATGATCAAGAAATGGACCGTTATGAAAGCTAAAACTATTTATCAATATAATTTTGGTAATTATGATGATGATCTCAGGATTATAACCTTGAATAGAAGAGAATACGCAGCACCTATATAAAGGAAGGGAGGAAAGAGAGGAAGGTGGAGGATACAAAGAGGGGAAAGATAAAGAAGGAAAGGGGACTAACTTCCCGGCTTCTGTGATTTCAAGGTTACCACTCCTGGTCACCATATTTAACCCAGATTAAAACAAAAAACTTGGAATGTAATGCCATATCATTGGACCCTAAAAATTAAACATACATGAAATACTTAGTATTTCAGAGGATATGAGTAGTAAGAAGCTCAGTGCTCTGGCCCATAAAGGCTTCATAAACAAGATAACGGCTACAAAATTTCACAGGAAACAGATGGAAAATAAATTCCAGGTTATAGATTTGGGAGGGACATGAGAGTCTACTGAGTCCATTTTACAAATAAGAGATGTTGGCAAAGAGAAGTTAGGTGATTCCCCCAGGGTTACACAGCTAGAAAGTACCTGGTAGAAAATTTAAACCCAGATCTTCCTGATTTAAGTCCAGTACTCTATCTTCTACAGCCCAGATTTCCTGCTTTTGTCCATCACTCACTAGCTGTGGGACTTTAAGCTCCTTCCCCAGTCTGAGCTCGTTTTTCTTCTCTGCAAAATGAAGGGGTTTAAATTTCCCCTAAGCTTCCTTCCAGGTTTAGGAATCTACAGTTGCTTCTTTTCTGCTGGGAATATGAGGAGCCGCAGAGCCACATAGGGTAGGTGTCCCTGGGCTCCTCGGTCTAGTCTCTTGGTAGTACACAACCAACTCTGGGGCAGAAGATGCCATCATATGCTGGCTATCTGTAGTCTAGAGACTCAATCAAATGATCAACATTTACTATATACTTACTGGGCTCTGGCACTAACAACTGACCTTGGCTAAGTCAATTAAACCTCTTTTTGCCTTGGTTTCTCCAAATGTAACATGGGGATATTAATAGCACCTACTTCCCAGGGTAGGTTGTGAATATTTGTAGAGTGTTCATTCCAATGCCTGGCCCATAATGGGCACTGTATCCTTGCTGGCTATTATTGTTATTAGGTGAGTGAAATGGTCCCTGCCCTCAAGGAGCTTACATTCTTTTTTATTTTTTTTATTTTTTATTTTTTTATTTTTAAACCCTTAACTTCTGTGTATTAGTTCCTTGGTGGAAGAGTGGTAAGGGTAGGCAATGGGGGTCAAGTGACTTGCCCAGGATCACACAGCTGGGAAGTGTCTGAGGCCAGATTTGAACCTAGGACCTCCCGTTTCTACACCTGACTCTCAATCCACTGAGCTACCCAGTTGCCCCCAGGAGCTTACATTCTAATGGGGCAATAGAACATACTGACAGATAAGTAAATACAGGGTATATACAAAATGAATTGATAGTGAAAGGTGAGTTCTAGGCATGGAGATAGCCTGTGCCAAGACATGGAAAGGGATGTAGAATATTATGCGGTAGGAACTTCAAGAAGGCCAGAAGGACCAAATAAATGTGGTTGCTGAGCAGAGGATGGATTAGGGAGGAGAGAGGCCAAAGACCTCCTTGGAAGGCAAAGAGACCTTTTAGGAGGCTTTTGAAGGCTTGGACCAAGGTGATGATTAAATGAGGGTAGAGAGTGGGATGGATGGGAGAGACATTGAGGAGAGAAAATCCAGACTGATTGGTAACAGGGTACAGGAGAGTGAAGAGGACAAGTAGGAATGACTCCTAGACCCAAGGCTCAAGCACTCACATCACTCCAGGTATGGAGCAGGCACTCCGGTTGGTCACGCGATAGCTGATCACCAGGTTTCTAGGGATTGTCTTCCGTACGTAGTTCGTGCAACAAGATGAGGTGACGACGGCAGCTCCTGAAATATGCATAAGATCTAAATATGAATCTAAATATCATTTGGGTATAAATATGGGATAAGAAAGAGGGTTTCCTCTTCTTTCTCACTCTACTTCGCTTTAAGGGAAGCTTTGAAGTTTAGAGCCATGACTAGGACTTCAATTCTATTCATCAATAAATATTCATGAAGCACTTACAGTTGGTGAGGGGTGCTGGGAACACAAAAATGAAACAAAATCCTGTCTTTTCCCCAGAAAAGCATATACTCCAGGGTCAGGGTGAATCTGGTCCGTTACAGAACTCAGTCCTGATCCCCATCTCTACAGGGAAGTAAGGCACTTAGGTGGTGCAGTGGATGGAGCACCAGAGCTAGAGCCAGAAAGACTTGAGTCCAGATTTGACCATATACACTTAATAGCTCTGTGACGCCAGTAGGTCACGAAACCGCTCTCTGCCTCAGTTCCCTCAACTTTACAATGGGAATAATAAGAGCACCTACCTCACAAAGTTGTCATGAGGATCAAATGAGATAATGTATGGAAAGTGTTTAGCACAGTGCCTGGCACATAGTAGGTGCTTAAAATGCTTATTTCCCTTTTCCCTTCCTCCCTCTTTTCCCTTCCTTCATTCCTACCTACAAATTAGTTCCTATTTTGTGTGGTAAAAAGAAAGAGTTGCAGGAGGGCAACAAAGTGTCTGGTAGATTGAGAACTAGGCCTATAGATAAGAGGTCCTGCATTCAAAGTTATGTGACCCTAGACAAGTCACTTAACCCCCATTACTTAGTCCTTAGTGCTCTTCTGGCTTGGAACCAATACACAATATTAATTCAAAGATGGAAGTTAATGGGGAGCAGCTGGGTGGCTCAGTGGATTGAGAGCCAGTACTAGAGATGGGAGGAAGGTCCTGGGTTCAAATCTGACCTCAGACACTTCCTAGCTGTGTGGCCCTGGGCAAGTCACTTAACCCCCATTGCCTAGCCCTTACCACTCTTCTGCCTTTGAACCAATACATAGTATTGATTCTAAGACAGAAGGTAAGGGTTTAAAAAAAGATTAAAGATAAAGTCTTAAAAAATAATTCTAGGTTCAGAGCCAGGGAACCTGACTTCTAATCCTGGCTCTGCCATCTTGGGCAAGTCATTTAACTTCTCTGGGTCTCAGTTCCTTCATCTATAAAAGAAGTTTGCTTCTAGTCCTAGACTGTGGACTTGGCATCAGGAAGACCTGAGTTCAAATCTTGCCATATGACCATGGGAAAAGTCACTTCACCTCTATTTGCCTCAGGTTCCCTCTTTGGATCCGACTCTTTTAACACTAGGAGGACCAGGCACACTAATTAACATCAGCTCTTTTTGATATGTTTACTTTAATTTACTATAATTTCTTCTGTGCAAATGCATATTAAATGCAAATAATTACAAGCAGATATAATTTTACTTTGAAATATTTCTTTTCACCCTATGATCCTTATTTTCTTTCTTATGAATAGAAAAAAATGAACTGTATCTATTGACACAATGTGGTCCTTCAAGATATTCTTGAATTTCTCTATCTCTAATGAACTCAAGCTGGTCATGAAAGCAAAAGCCAACATTCTCCCTGAGCTTCTTTATAGTGGCAAGACCTGGAATGCATCAGAAGAGAGAGGAGAAGCACATAGTGGGTGTGGATCAACTTAAGCAGGTAGCAAATAACCTGCTGGACCTAGAATCCAAGGCTGATCCAATGGGGACAATAAGAGCACCATCCTCAGAGAGTTGCTATGGCAACTGAAAAAAAAATAATGCCTGGAAAGTGTCTTGCATATCTTTTTTTTTTAATTGAAATTTTTATTTAATTAATTGATTTAGAATATTTTTCCATGGTTACATGATTCATATTCTTTCTCTCCCCTTCTTCCCCCCCCTCCATAGGCAATGAGTAATTCCACTGGGTTTTACATATGTCATTGATCAAGACCTATTTCCATATTATTATTTGCCTTGCACATCTTAAGACACCATAGAAATAGCTTTCTTGATTGATAGCAGTAATAATATCCTCAAACTATTCCTCCTTCTCTTCTCCCCTGCTGTCTGCCTACCTCTCTTCTCTCCTTTCATTCCCTGACTCTATTTGACTTGCTATGAAATCACAGAATATCAGAAATAGAAGAGCACTTAGAGATCATCTAATCCAACTCTCCCCTTTTACAGATGAGAAAACTGAGGCAAGAAGAGGTAAAGTGATTTATATGACAAATCAAGGGCTTCAAGGACCCTTAAATATCTAGTTCAAACATCTCATTAAAAAAAAAAACAACCAAATCCTTACTTTCTATCTTAGTAACATCTCTAAGACAGACGGGCAAGGGCTAGGGTCACATAGGAAGCGTCTGAGGCCAGATTTGAACCCAAGTCCTCCAGATTCCAGCCCTGATGTCCTATCCACTGTGCCACCTAGCTGCCTCTCGAACATCTCATTTTATAGATGAGGAAACCAAGGTTCTGGTTAGATGGAGATTCATTCAAGGTAGAAAGCAAGGTAATATTGAATCACAACTGGAACCCAAGTCTCCTGACTCCAAGTCTAATTTCTTTCCCCTACTGTATTGGTATAGCAGGGATGCTTTGTTGTATCAATGGCATGACCCATCCTGCTCCCCTACATTTAGGCTTTCAATTCCTCGATCTCACTGCCCCTCTCCACTGGCAATCCCTAACACTTGGCCATTCTACTTAAACCCAACACACTCAATTCTCCAGATTTATTCAAGCATGCCGAGTCTATGCCACCTCACATCCCTGGGCTCTTTGCCCCAGAAGCAGGTCACATATCCACACATTCAGCACAGGGAGAATAGGAAAGGAGAAGAGAGGGAAGGCAGGTAGAAGGAATTCAGTCTTACCTGCTTGAGAGGTAGTCTGACAACAGATAACCAAGAGTATGAGGTGAAAAACCATTATGGAAGCCTTCATGGTCTTGGTAGAGGAGAAGAGATGGAGGACTGGGAATGGTCTAAGGGATTTTTATAAATAGTTAAATATTTGTTCGAAAAGTAGGAGAATCCCAGAGAAGGAGCACTCTCGCTTTTCTGACTCGTCCCTGGCTTCCCCACTCCTTTTATAGTTCTCCAATAAAGAGGAAATAGCTTTTCTTGTGAATCAATGAATCCACAGTGTTTTACCGCCCAAGAACAAGGAAGTTGGAGGTGGGGCTGAGTCAAGGGGTTTATTTTGGTGGACACTGAAAAAAAAAAAAAAAAAAAAAGCTGATCCAGAGGACTCTAAAAGTCATTCCTACAACCAGCAGGGGATGGTCCTTGGCAGGATTTTTCTCCTCAAGATTTGGGCTAGCTCCACTTGATTAATCCATTGGGATTAAGCATCCAGAAAAATCAGCCCTGCCCTTCCTCCTCATATTTGAGGCAGATTCTCACCAGGCAGTTTTAATGAAGTCAAGTTGACTGCTGTTGGCTTGGGAGAGGGTTATGGGCTCTTAAATCTAGAGCTGGAAGTAAACTTAGAGGTAAACAAGAACAACCTGTTTCATTTTTCAGGTGAGGGGAAATTGAGACCCGGAGAGGTTGCCTGAAATCACAGAGATATTAAATGGAAGAATGGAGATTGAACTCTAGACTCTGGGCTCTAAGTGTAGGGCTCCAAATTCAAATTCAAATCCAAAGCTTTCCCCTTTACCACAGACTTTGTGACTGGCTGAAGGAATATAATTTAACCAATTGAGAAATCCTCCTGGGCAGTTACAGAGAGTAAAGACACTCACACCTCATGTCAGAGGTTGTTGTTCAGTTGTTTCACATGTATCCAACTCTTGTTGACCCCATTTGGAGTTTTCTTGGGAAAAAAATCTTAGAGCAATTTGCCATTTCCTTCAACAGCTCATTTGATAGATGATGAAACAGAGGCAAATGGGTCAAGTGACTTGCCCAGGGTCATACAGCTAGTCAGTGTCTGAGGTCTGACTCCAGTGCTCTATCCCTTTCTCCAACAAGCTGCCCATAGGTGTCAGGAGACTCCTATCCTAAACCAACCTCTACCATCCACTGATTTGAGTGACTTGAAGTTGATCTCTTCCCTTCTTTAGGGTTCAGATTCCTTTTCTCTTTACTCAGCCCATAATCCTAAAGGAGGGCATTGCAACAATTGGGACAGTATTAGGTCAAGAAGGAGAAACTACGACAAGGGCACGATATCATGTTACTATGGCCCAAGGAATGATAGGGAGGGACAACTGGGAGGAACGTGGGAAGCCTCTTGGGAAAGGAGGCAGAGGGAAGAAGGCTGAGCCAACAGAGCAATCTCCACGGCTCGCCATAACAACATTACAGGAGCCAGGCAGGAGGACGGCAGAACTCGGACAGCTACCGCGGTCCTTGTTGATATCAAGCTGTCAGCGTGATGGCGGCCGGACCTCCTCTTCTGCTAACCGTCCAACACTGGAGTGTTCCAGGAACAGAACACTCTCGAGGGGGCTTTGTGGGAAGGCAGCTGTGTCTACACAAGATATAATGAGACTGAAATTTAAAAACAACAACTCTCTTGGGAGAATTTTTAAAATAAAGAAAAACAAGGAGGTTAGAACTGTACGATTCTTAATGTCTTGATTTTTAAGTTCTTTAAAATGCCCAGTCCTGGGGACAGTTGGGTAGCTGAGTGGATGGAGAGCCAGGCCTAGAGATGGGAGGTCCTAGGTTCAAATCTGGCCTCAGACACTTCCCAGCTGTGTGACCCTGGGTGAGTCATTTGACCCCTGCCTTGGAGCCAATACACAGTACTGATTCCAAGACAGAAGGTAAGGGTTTTAAAAAAATAATAATAAAATAAAGTTAAATGTCCAGTCCTAGGCTAAGGAAAGAACATAGGCTCTGGAGCCAGAAGCCATGGGTTCAGATCCTGCTTCTGTTATTTTCTGACTATATGATTTCAGGTAAGTCTCTTAACTCTCCTTCATGGACCTCCATTTCTTCTTCTGTAAAATGAAGGGGGCCGGACTAGATGACCTCTAAGGTCCCTTCCAGATCTAGATCTATGATGACATTTTGAGCTATTCTTTTTTTTTTCAAGCCCTTACTTCCTGTCTTAGACTATACTAAATATCAGTTCCAAGGTAGAAGAGTAGTAAGTGTTAGTCAATTGGGGTTAAGTGACTTGCCTAGGATCACACAGCTAAGAAGTGTCTGAGACCAAATTTAAATCCAGGACCCCCTTACTCCAGATCTCTATGTACTGAGCAACCTTATTGGACTATTAATAGAGTTCCTTTTTTTTTTCACTACTACCCAGTGGTGACTATCTGAGACAGCCTTTCCTCACTCACTGAGGTCTCTGGGTATTGTTCCTTCCTCTCCACTAAACAGAGAATGCAGAAGAGAACCGGGCAGGCACCGAGTCTAATCAAGGATGTCAGAGTCAGTGTACAGAGAACCAGGCTGGTTGAATAGAAGAACCCATGTAGGAAGACAGGTTGGGTAATTAGGCAATAGGATAACTAGATGGCATAGTGGATAGAGCACAGAATTTAGAGTCAGGAAGACCTGAGTTCAAATCCAGTCAGTCTCAGAGACTTAGAGTATGACCCTGGGTAAGTCACTTAACCCTGTTTGCCTTGATTTCCTCATCTGTCAATGAAAATGGCAAACCACTCTAGTATCTTTACCAAGAAAACCCTCAAATGAGTTCACAAAGAGTAGGATACGAGTGAAATGACTGAACAACATCTGGGCAGTAGTCTGAGTACAGGCAGCCTGAACTAGTGCATAGAGGGTTGAACTTAGAGTAAAATAAAAAAAAAAAAAGCTAAGTTCAAATACTGCTCTTGATGTAGAGTAGCTGAGCAGATCACTTAATCTCTCTGAGCCTCAGTTTCCTCATTGGTAAGGGTTATTGGGAGGATCCGCCAGGTAACGAATGATAGAATGCCTTGTAGACTTTAAGGTGCTCTATAAATATCAGTGATGGTTCTTATTTTAAATCAACATTATCACTATCTCTTGTATTAAAAATCCTACAAAATTTTAAGGAGGAAGACTGGTCCCAAAGAAGAGGCAGGTGAAGGAACCTTCTTCCCCTTATTTCTTCACAGGGTGGCGAGAGGGGACAGAAAGACTACAGGTATGCCACCCTATGTATAATGTCAGACTCTTTTGGTCTATGTTGGTAATTTTTTATCTTTTTAAAAAAATTCTTCAGTATTAGGGATGGCCTAGGGGCTAAAGGGAAGGTGTAGACATTGGGAAATGTAGACGATAGTGATGTTGATGTGAAAATCAGGAATCTAGAAGACTTGAATTATGATCCTGCTTTTTACCAGCTATGTGACAGTGGGCAAATCATTGAACCTCTCAGGCTCCATTTCTTCATCTGCAAAATAGGATTATTGTGAAATCACACATGTAAAGTGCTCTGGAAACTCTGAAGTGCCATGTAAATGCTAATTCTCCTTATTAATAATAATCTTATTAACGGTTTGATCAATATCCTAATAATTAATAAACTTAGTAATCTAATAATCTTATTAATAATCTTAATAATAATCTTACTGCCAATCTAAATAATTAATAATAATAAGCATATTGTCTAGTCAGGCCGGATGGTCTGATGGAGCATGATCAAAGGAGACACTAACAGTGAGAATCCAGAAATCTAGAGAGAGAGGAAGTAGGTACCCAAGTATTCTTTTTTTTTTTTTTTAAACCCTTGTACTTCGGTGTATTGTCTCATAAGTGGAAGAGTGGTAAGGGTAGGCAATGGGGGTCAAGTGACTTGCCCAGGGTCACACAGCTGGGAAGTGGCTGAGGCCGGGTTTGAACCTAGGACCTCCTGTCTCTAGGTCTGGCTCTCACTCCACTGAGCTACCCAGCTGCCCCATACCCAAGTATTCTTGATGTGGGCTGACAGTGGGCAGTAAAAGACAGTAATAGGAAATTCTCTGAAATCTGGCATTTCTCACCAGTTAGCACTAGTTAAACATCAACTGTAAAACCCATAGTTTCAGCATTAGTTAAGCTTGAATTGTAGATTGTTCAATTATCCACTCGGTGTACTAGATCTGTAATATTCAATACGAGGCATCAGCTTTGTATCTACTCTGTTTTTATTCCTTGCTCATATTGTTCTTAGAAATAATTAATGACCTATAGTGGTCCTCCAATGTACTGTATCCCCTCCCCCAATGTTCCCACTGTAGAAGGGCAGCAAGACCTCTCCCACATTGACAAATGATGACAAGATGGACAATGGAGGAACTGGGATCGCTGGCATTCCAGAAGAATCCCCCAATCTTGCACAGGCTCCTTATTCCCTATGGCAACAAACCCCAAACATACTTCCACTTGAGTTTGTAAAGAGAGATGCTAAGCTACCAGACCCCAATAAATATGCCAACCCCGATCCACAGGGTATGGAAGCTGCCATTCCTTGGAGGAAGCTGCCACCCTATAGTGGTGTTGATATTCCATGCTATCAACCTCCAAAGAGGCTACTCTACCAGCACCTGGCTTATCCGTTGGCCCTAAGGCTACCTGATTAGCCCCCCCCCCCAGACTATTCTACCAGCTATTGGGCTATAATACCATCCATCATTACTTCAAATAAAATTCTTTTCTTACTTCTGGACTGAATGGAATTTGAGCCTCCCATTCTTGGGGAGAGACCCTGCAACAAACTTGGGTGTGTTTCTCTCATATGATTCTGGCTCCCAATTTGAGGTTCTCTCCACTACACCACTCTTCCTCCTCTCTGAAGGGTTGGAATCAGAACTTAACAGTAACAGTTAACAGTGAGAGATTGGAGAGTCAAGGTGGGGAAGAACTGGGAAGAGAAAGAGAAAGAGGAATAAGGTAGAAAAGGAAGCAGCGAGGTGGCTTAGTGGATAGAGCATTGGGCCTGGAATCAGGAAGATCTGAGTTCAAGTACGGCCTCTGACACTTACTAGTTATATAACTGTGGGCAAGTTGCTTCACCCCTATTTGTGTCAGTTCCTCGTCTGTAAAATGAGGCACACTGGAAAAGGTACATGGCAAACCGTTGCAGTATCTTGGCCAAGAAAACCCCACGGACAAAGTTCATAAGGCCACGTAGAATCGAGCACAACTGGAGAACCAGACAATGACAACGAGAGGAAAAAATGAGGCGTGGGGCGTATGGTGTGGAAGGAATCATCAGGAAAAGCATCAGGAAAATCTCTGCTATTTTAATTACAATTATAAAGTTTGCGGTGCAGTGCGAGGGGGCATTATCCTCACAACCATCCTGTGAGGTAAGTATTGCCCCCATTTTGCAGATGAGGAAACTGAGCCTTATGGAGGTAATATGACTTACTCCTTGTCAAAGAGCCCACCAGATCTGGGATTAGAACCCAATCTTATGAGACTCCCAAGTACCAATTTCTTTCCACTACATGGGTGTGCGTGACCTCTGTCTTCTTCAGACTTATTTTATTCATCTATAAAGCAAGTACAGACTGAATGACTACCTGGCAAGGATATGATAGTGGGATTTCTTTGTTGGGTATGGCTCAGATTAGGTAAATGCCGAGGTCCCTTCCAACTCTAATATTTTCAAATCTGCTTCATGGAAAGGAGTTTGAGTGAGGTCAGCTAGGTGACTCAATGTATAGAGAGCCAGGCTTGGAGTCAAGAGACCCCGGTTCAAATCCTGCCTCTGATACTTCCTAACTGTGTGACCCTGGTCAAGTCACTTAACTCCCATTGTCTAGCCCTTACTGCTCTTCTGTACTTCAGTTCTTCTGGTGATGTGAAAACCACTAGCGAATGGAGAAATCTTTTCTAATTTTATTATTATTATTTATTATTATATTATATTACTTATTATTTCTTATTACTAAATGATTTTACTTATTATTATTAATTTTTTTGCTTCTGTTCATTGTTCCTGGTTCCTGCCCTCTAGGGTCAAAGAGAACAGTCTAATTCCTTTTCAGACTAATATATGGTCTGTACTGGCCAGCTTATAGCATCTAAGGGAGATCCCAGCTGTTCTTCCTACTGCTTTCTTTCTTTCCGTCTCCCTGCCTTCCTCCTTCACTTTTTTCTCATTTCAGTCACCCACTCCTTTTCCAAAATCTTCTCCATCCTTCCCCACATTCTCTTCAGAGCTGGGAATGCCTTAACGAATCATCTCATCCAACCCCCTTGCTTTATAGATGAATAAAAGAATGAGGCATGGGGTGTACAAAATGAACCCCTTGGAGATGGGGAAACACTGTTGTCATCCCTTAGGACCATGTCTAGTGAGGTGGGTGGGAGAAGGTTCAATTCATGTTTCCTGACTCATAGCCTGAATCTTTGCACTCACCTAGTATTCATTTGTCCTGAGCCTGGCCAGAGCCACTTCCCTTCAATCATGATAAGAAAACAACTGAGAGAAGGAGAAATGGGAGGGGAGGTGAAAGCTACCTTATATTTCAACTCTGGGGGGAAAGGAACCCAGGACCAAGGAGCTTTGTGTTTATTTAACTAGTCCTGTGACTTTGGGCACATCACTTCCCCCCATCTCCAAGGGAAGATTGGAGGGAGTTGGATTTGATGGCTGCTAAACCTCCCACCTCTAGCTCTATGATCTCGTGAAGGCTGTAACAAGGGGAAATGTAGGGGAAGTGGGTCTGGATTTGGGGTGGGGTGTTTCTTCCTGTCCTTTGGTGGCAAACATTTCTAAATGCAGTCCCCTAAGAGCCCCCTCTTCTTGCCGGGGAAAATCTCAGCTAACTCTGGAGGGTTCATTTTGTACGTATCTTAACAAAAAGTAGCCATTGGAAGAACACTGGCCAGGGCTGTGTGTGAAAATGGAAGGAATTGAGGGGGTTGGGAAAACAAATGGTCATTTGTGGGAATTGAGCAAACCATTCTGACTCTATCTTGTGACTCAATTCTAGAGTAAGATTAATTCCTTTTCTATTCAGTAATGAGTTTAGTCCAAATTCTGTCATGAGTGAAAAGTTTATTTAATTGTGGGAAGTGAGAGAAAAATTTTTGCATTGTTTGAACCTAGCGCTGCATGACTGGATACTGGATGACCTCGATCTGCTGTTTAGAGATCCTTGACCAAAGACCTAGGTTATATTGACTAGAAACCCAATGAGATCCAAAGATTCACATGTGGTGTTTTCTCACAATTGGAATGGTCAATTAGTTATTGTTTCCACATTCCTTTGATTGTTCACAGACTCTTGGAGGAGTGGAATATCTCTTTTATTGATTTCAAGAATTTATATCTGTTAGTTTTCTCTCTTCCAACTTGGAAAGTCTTTAATCTTTCATCCAATTAGAAACCAGATTACCTAATGGTGTATTAGCTCCTTTAATTAATTGGCTGTATTTAATTAATTGTTTTTAATGTATAAAAGTCTGTCTCCTCTGTATTTGGGGTCCAGTCCTAACTGAGGAAAGAGCCTGGTCCCGATTTGTTAGGCAGTTGGCATGCATTGCTTAATAAATTGATATGCTCAGAAAATCAAACCTTTGTTTCCTCAGTCATTTCTCTTTTGCTTATTATATCTGCCTGCTTGTTACAATGCCTGATATCACATTAGATCGTAGACACATTAGAGATTAGATTCAAAGGATCACAGATTTAGAATTGGAAGGACCTTAGAGACCATCCCCTTCATTTTATAAGATTAAATGACTAGCCCAGTTAACCTAGATCCTTTGACACCAGAACTTGGGCTCTTAGCATTATATGCCTTGAGGTGTTTTTATGTCTTCCAGAGTCTCCTGTGGAAATGCAAATGATTGTGGGGATGCACCTTAATGGAGACCATGACAGCATGTGAGAGCAAAGTCATTGAATAGGAGGAGAAGGCTAGGCTAGGTACCTGAGGCTGGGGTTGGGGTGAGAGGGTGGCAGTGGGGGGAAAATGTTATATGTATTTTTTCATTATGTATCATTATATATTTTAATTTCTCTAAGAGAATGGAAGTTTTTTAGGATGAAGACTGTTTTATTTTTGTCTTTGTATCTCCAGCCCTTAGTACAGAGCCTGGCACATAGTAGGGGGTGGGCAGACTCCTGTTTACTCATTGCCCATCCTTAATAAATGCTTGATTGATAGATTAATGGATTGATTATATATCTAATCATAACTAATCCATGTATATAATAATGCTCTCTCTCTCTCCCCCTCCTCTCTCTCTCCTCTCTCTTTCTTCCCCTCTCTCCCCTCTCCTCTCTCTCTCTCTCTCTCTCTCTCTCTCTCACACACACACACACACACACACACACACACTCCTGAAGATGAATCAGGGAGGGGGGCTGCTGCTTCTCTGGTCTCCCCTCTCCCCTATCTAGCACAGATCTGGGAACTGGACATAAAAAAGGAGCATTTAGAGCCTGGCAAGAAGCACCAGTGAAGGGAAGGCAACATACTTCTCTCACATGTCCTGAAGTCTTTGTATCTTGAAGCATATGTCTCTGTGCATGGGAAAGAAAACCACAGTCATGCAAAACTCTTTCTCTCTCCCAACCCAGCAATCCAGAGCCTGGAGCCCTCATGTACCCATTTGGGTATCCACCCAAACTGGCTCTTCTTGGGCAACCAAGCACTCAGGCTACAAAATCTTTTCTCTTTCCCCACTTCCCCTGTCAAAAATTTATATTCCCTCCAGCCTCCTCCACCTGGCTCCAGAGGATCTGACCAAAAAGGTGGTGAATATATTTACCCTTACAAGGATTCCTTCTCTAGTCACTATTCTTGGCATTGTAACTGGCTTGATCTTGATTTAGAGAATGTCCAGTGAGCGATTCTCTCTGCTCATGTAGACAGGCTTTTGTTCTGTAATTTGCAGCTGGTCAGAAGCACTAATAGGTCAGTAGGTGGAGCCATATTGAAACAAGCACTATGTCTGGAGTCAGGAAGACCTGAGTCCAAATCTGGCCCCGGGCACTTAGTAGCTGTGGGATGCTGGGTAAGTCACTTCACCCTGTTTGCCTCAGTTTCTTCATCTGTAAAATGTGCTGGAGAAGAAGATGACAAACCACTTCAGTATCTTTGCCAAGAAATCCCAAATAGGGTCAGGAAGAGTCTGACACAACTGAAAAACAACTGAATAAGAAGCACTGGAACGGTTAAGGGACTTGCCAAAGGTCTCAAAGACAGTATATGTCACAAGCAGGACATGAATCCAGGTCTTCCTGATTCCAAAGAAAGCTCTATATCAATTATGCTATACTACCTACAATAATAACTCCAATAATAATTATTTTCATTATTAGATTGTTTTGTTTTTTCTTTATCGCCTTAATTTCTGAATAGATCCTTCTTTCCTCCCCTTCCCTTCTTCTTCTATTTTTTTTAAAACCCTTAACTTGCGTATTGGCTCCTTGGTGGAAGAGTGGTAAGGGTGGGCAATGGGGGTCAAGTGACTTGCCCAGGGTCACACAGCTGGGAAGTGTCTGAGGCCAGATTTGAACCTAGGACCTCCCGTCTCTAGGCCTGGCTCTCAATCCACTGAGCCTACCCAGTTGCCCCCTCTCCCTTTCCATTCTAATGCATTTTAAAAAAATTAATTATAATGGCAGTGCCTACTTACATGCTGCCAAACAGAGATGGAGGAAATCATGTAATAATGCTGGCCAAGTTCTCTATGTTAGCTAAATTCAACTGGGTCCTCACCGCAATCAGGCAATCTGCCTACCCTGAACTAATTGATTCTATATGACTGTTCCAAACCTTTTCATCACTCCTCATGTTTCTCATACCCCCTCCTCCCTTCATCCTTTTATCAGAGGATGTTGACTTATACTTTACTAAGAAAATAGCCAGTCATTTGCTGTACCCTCTCTCTTCTTTCCTTTTCTCTATATAGCTCAAAACAATTTGACATTATGGGGTGAAGGGACCACCCATATTTTTCAAACACTCACCTTCTGTCTTAGAATCGAACTAAATATAAATTCTAAGGCAACAGAGCAGTAAGGGCTAAGCAATTGGAGTTAAGTGACTTGTGCAAGTCACATAGGAAGTGCCTGAGGTCATATTTGAACCCAGGTCCTCTTAACTCCAGCCCTGGCATTCTATCCACTGTGCTACCTAGATGCCCCTAGGGCAAGCATTTAGTAAGCACTGCCAGATTCTGTGCTAAGGGCTTTATAAATATTGATTTCTTCTCTCTTCTTCCAGTCTCTTTATGTTCTTGTATCTCCAGTACTTCTTACATTGATCTATGAGGAGGTGGCCCTTCTCCTCAATAAGTCCAACCCTTCATCCTTTACCATCTTCTCCAAAGGATTTTCTTCATCTCTCTAGTCTTCAGTCTCTCCCTCTGCTAATTCTTTCCCTGCTGCCTACAAAAGCACCCTCAGTGACTCTACTACCCCTTCAAAATGTCATGCTTTATGTCCTTTCTCTCTCTTAGCCAAACTTCTAGAAAAATCTATTTACACTTGCTGCCTTCACTTCCTTTATTCTTATTTCCCAACTCTTTACCATCTGGCATCTGTCTTTACTCAGCTGCAACTGCACTTTCTAAAGATCTTTAAATTGCCAAATCTAGTGATTGTTCAGTTCTCATTGCAACCCTAACCTCTCTGCTATATTTATTTATTTGGATTTTATTTTATTTTCTGTCATATTGTTCATTTTTGTAAGTGAATAATCATATAATACCAAAACATATACCCAAATAAACAGGTGAAAAATCCTGTGTTTTCATCTGTATTCCTATTTCAACAGTTCTTTCTCTGGAAGTGGATAGCATCCATAGGTCCCTCAGAATTGTCCTGGATCATTGTATTGCTGAGAGTAGCTAAGTCTATCACATTTGATCATTCCATAATGTTACTGTTACTGTGTACAATGTTTTCCTGGTTCTGTTTATTTCACTCTGCATCAGTTAATGTATAAATTTCCAATTCTTTCTGAAATCATCTTGTTCATCATTCCTTAGAACACAATAGTATTCCATCAGCATCATATACCACAATTTGTTCAGTCATTCCCCAATTTATGAACATCCCTTTAGTTTCCAATTCTTTGCCACCACAAAAAGCAGAGCTAAAAATATTTTTGTTTAAGTAGATCCTTTTTCATTTTTTAGTCTTTTTGAGATGCAGACCTAGAAGTGGTATTACTGTATCCAAAAGTATGCATGCTTTTATAGCCCTTTGGGCATAGTTCCAAATTGCCCTCTAGAATGGTTGGATGAGTTCACAACTCCACCAGAAATGCATTAGTGTTCTAATTTATTTTTTAATTTTATTTAGAATATTTTTCCATGGTTCCATGATTTATGATCTCCCTCCCACTTTCTCCTCCCCCCTCCCAAAGCTAACAAGCATTTCCACTGGGTTATACATGTATCATTGTTCAAAACCTATTTCTATGTTATTCATATTTGCAGTAGAGAGATCCTTTAACATCAAAACCCTAATCATATCCCCATCAGACTACATGATTGATCACATATTTTTCTAATGCATTTCTGCTCTCACAGTTCTTTCTCTGGATGTGGATAGTGTTCTTTCTCCCAACTTCCTCTGGATTGTCCTGGATCATTGCATTGCTGCTAGTAGAAAAGTCTATTACGTTCGATTGTGCCATAATGTATCTGTCTCTGTGTATAAGGTTCTCCTAGTTCTGCTCCTTTCACTCTGCATCAATTCCTGATGGTCTTTCCAGTTCACATGGAATTCCTCCAGTCCATTATTCCTTTTAGCACAATAATATTCCATCACCAACAGATACAATTCGTTTAGCCGTTCCCTAATCGATGGACACCCCCTCATTTTCCAGTTTTTTTGCCACCACAAAGAGCATGGCTATGAATATTTTTTAACGTCTTTTTCCTTGTTATCTCTTTGGGGTACAAGCCCAGCATTGGTATGGCAGGGTCAAAGGGTAGACATTCATTTAAAGCCCTTTGTGCATAATTCCAAATTGCCCTCCAGAATGGTTGGACCAATTCACAACTCCACCAGCAGTGTATTAGTGTCCCAATTTTGCCACATCCCCTCCAACATTTATCATTTTCCTTTGCTGTCATACTGGCCAATTTGATAGGTGTGAGGTGGCACCTCAGAGTTTTAATTTGCATTTCTCTAAACAAGAGGGATCTAGAACATTTTTTTCATATGATTATTGATAGCTTTGATTTCTCTCTACTATATTTAGCGCCATTCACCATAACATCTCTAGGAGATGCTCTCCTCTCCTAGTTTTTGTGAAACTGTCCTCTCTCAGCTCTCTTCCTAACTACTTGATTACTACTTCTCAGCCTTCTTTGCTTGATCATATACCATATCACACTCCCTAACTTCAAGATTCTGACCTGAAACCTCTTCTCTCTGTATTGTCACTTGGTAATCAGCATTTATGGTTGAACTATTTATTATATCTATGCTGATGACCCTCAGATCTTTCAATACAGCCCTAAGTTTTCTATTGAACTCCAGTCCTAGATCTTCAACTGCTGGTGGACTCTTAGAACTAAGTATTCCAAAGATATTTCAAACTCAATACATCTAAAAAGGATCTCCCCATCACCTCAAGTAACCCCTCTTCTGAACTTTCCTATTTCTCTTAAGGTGCTACCATCTTTTAGTCACCCAACTATCATCCTTGGCTCTTTCCTTCCCTCAACCCACATATCTATTCAGTAGCCAAATCTTGTCATTTCTACCTCCACAACACTTCTTGTATTAATTAGTCTCCTCACTATTCACAGTAACAGTCATCAGTTTTCTCAAGCATTCATGACCTCTTATCTGGTCCAGTGCCATAGTCTCCTACATTTCCCTTAGAATTCTTCTCCTTTTGATCAATCCACCACACAGCTGCTAAAGAGATTTTCTGATATCTGACTATGTTTCCTACTCAAGAAATTCCAATAATCCATTATTGTCTTTAGGATCAATGTTGGGAAGCAAGGTGGATAGAGCACTTGGCCTAGAGTCAAGAATTCATCTTCCTGAATCCAAATCTGGCCTTGGACATTAACCTTGTGATTCTGGGCAAGTCACTTTATCCTGTTTGCTGTCTCAGTTCTTCATTTGTCAAATGAGATGGAGAAGGAAAGGGCAAACCACTCCAATATCTTTGCCAAGAAACCCCAAATGGGGTCATGAAGAGTTGGACCCAACTGAAAAGACTAATCAGCAAATAATTTCCCTGTTTGGCATTTAAAGCCTTTATCAAACTGGCCCTAACCTATCTTTCTAGACTTATTAGACATTGTTCATCTTCATACATTCTACAATCTCACTAAAGTTCACATGCATTTTTCTAGTGACTACTGTGTGGAGACACTGTGTTAAGCATTAGGGATTCAAAGATGAAGAAAGAATCAGTCCCTCACCTCAAAAGCCTTGTAATGTCCTAGGGGTTGAGGGGGGGGGCAAGGGAAGTGCAGATAAATGAAAACAAATTTATTTGGGAGGGAGGAATCAGGAAGGGCTTCTTGGAGAAGGTGAACCCTCAAGAGAAATGGGGATTCCAAGGGGCAAAGGAAAAGAGGGAGACCATCCCAAGCAGGAGAGAAACCTAGGCTTGTAGGGTTAGAAGGGAGCTGAAAGGTTCTTTGTCCAAACCCCTTCTTTTACAGATGAGGAAAATAAGAGTAAAGGAGTTGAAATGATTTGTCTACTGTAAGCATCAGGGGCAAGATTTGAATTGAGGCTTTCACTAGTATTTCTAGAATTAGTCTTTTTCCCACTGTCTCACGTTGTCTCCCTGTTGTTAGACCTCCTTATGTGGTTATACTTCATCCTTCCTTTTTGAAGAGGACCAATGATGTCACAAAGGCAATATCTTTGACTTGTGAGTTTGGTTTAAATGAGGTAGAGTTGTCCAAAGTCATTAGCCTTTCTCTCTCTTCCAGAACCTTCAAAGTCCAGTGGCAAGACAAAAGTCAAGACGATTGGCAATGGCCCAGTACGTAGTGGATGACTAACCCTGGCAGCTTCAATGTCTGACCAAGCTCAAATGCTCCCCAGTGCCTGCTTCAGCTGCCTTCATAGTCAGTGGAACTAATTGTTCTCATCTGCCCACTGTGAAGGGGAAAGTCTTTACTTGCTTGGAGCAGACATCCTTCCTAACTCACCTCCACATGCATGTTTCCATAATTGAATAATTTTGTCACAAGACAAGAAATGGACTAGACCCATAATTGAATAGAAAGGGAATGAGCTCGATCCAGAATTGAGTCACAGAATTGAAGAACAAGATGGAATCAGTGTGGTTCGCTCAGTTCCCACAATTCTCACAGGAATAGACTGGAAATACATTCAGAATATCACTTTGCTTTTCTTTCCTTTTAAGGACAATCCCGTTTTTACAAACTCGCCATTTTGTTGATCATATAAGTAATACATTTGTCCATTCTTTGGAGCAAAAGTCTTTACAGGAGAAAAGCTGAGATGGGCATGAATGTAAAACAGAATCTGCTCTTCCTCTTTTGTTCATTAAGAAATTTCTTAGTTATAGATTAGAAACACATTCAGAATGCCACATTACTTTTCTTCCCTTTAAAAAAAAATCCTCTTAGACATTTCCTAGCTGTGTGATCCTGGATAAGTCACTTAACCCTGTTTGCCTAGCCCTTGTCCTTCTGCCTTAGAGTCATTACTAAGACAGAAAGGAAGGGTATTTTTTTAAATCTTGTCTTATGAACTCACTGTTTCAGTGGTCATAGAAGTTTTGTTAGTTTATTAGTTTTCTTTGTACCATTATGCTGAACTTGTCTTCTGTGAAAGGACACATAGAAGGCTTTTTATGACTATATAATTGACCATTGACCTTAATTAACTAAGACTAGTTAAGTCTACCATTGACTTAACTTTTTCTTTCAAATTGCTCCTGTGAGCAATATTGACATTTCAGCTTCATATATAATGAAAATAGCTAGCATTTATAGAGTGCCTACTATGTGCAAGGTATCATGCTAAGTGCTTTATAAATATTATCTCATTTGATTCTCACAAATGTAGGAAGTAGATGTTATTTTTATCCTTGTTTTCCAGATGAGAAAACTGAGACAAATAGAAATTCACTGACTTGCCCAGGTCACATAGCTAGTAAGTGTTAGAAGCTAGATTTGAACTCAGGTCTTCCTGACTCCAAGGGCTGGTGCTCTAATTGCCATGCCACCTAGCTGCCTAGGCAGATATACTATCTTCTGTCAGACTGCTTTCTCTATATTCCTGCTTCTGTGTTTATGACAGTTAACAGAGCTCAAGGAAATATTTTCTAGATCATTTGTACTTTAGTTTCTGCACTTAATATAATCACCAAAATTTTTGTAAGAATAGAGATTTTGGGGGGTGGGGGGTGGGGAAATCACACTCTCAAAACTTCCAAATTTAAACTTTAATGATAATTTCTCATAACATTAAAAACCATTTTAAGTCAACTCTTCACCTTTCAGAGTCCAGCTCTGGAAACAGCTCATGGGTCTTCCGAACCAGGGTGAGGAAGATGATGTCTGGGATTACAGGAGGGTCTGTGCTGTCAAGGAACCCTCAGACAGTCTCTTTGAGCAGTGACAAAGTTTAATGATTGGGGGTTTACAATTTATAGGGTAAATGACGTAGGTAAAGGGATTAGGTAAACTTCATACAGAGACAATGATAAGTAATGATTCACAAGATAAGGATAATGGATATGAATTACTTCAATGATTCTTATTGGGAGTTTTCTTTAGGTAATGGATCAATATGTCAATGGGTGACTCCCTAGCTGGCTTTCTCATGGAATTCTTCCACCAGTGATTTCCTGGCAGGACATCTGGTATCTGAGGAGAAGAATGGATTGGGTTCATGCTAAGGGGAAAAGCTACATGTCTTACTGCTTCTAAGTTAATGGCTTTGCATTCTGGGGTACACTGGGCTTGTTTCCACAGCTTTGCTGAATGACAGTCCCTGATTTCCTAACTACACAGAATTTCCATTCTTGGGTACATTGGGCATGGAAGCCCTTGATCTTCTTGTGCTGCTCCCACATTCACCTAGTGGGTAAAACTTACTTGTCTTTCCTTGAAACAGAAACTTTCTTTTTTGTTTGTTTTTATTTTTTATTTTTATTTTGAACATTTTCCCATAGTTACATGTTTCATGTTCTTTCCCTTTCCCCAAAGCCCTTCCCCCCTTAGCCAGTGCACAATTCCACTGGGTTTTACATGTATGATCAAGACCTAATTCCATATTATTGATAATTGGACTAGAGTTATTGTTTAGAGTCTACGTCCCCAATAGTATCCCCATCAGCCCATGGGTTCAAGCAGTTGTTTTTCCTCTATGTTTCTCCTCCCACCGTTCTTCCTCTGAGTGTGGCTAGTTTTCTTTCTTATAAGTCCCTCAGCCTTGCTCTGGGTTCTTGCATAGTAGAGAAGTCTGTTATGTTCGATTGTACCACACTGTATCAGCCTTGAAACAGAAATTTTCTAATGAAATGAGATTTTTTCAAAATCATACTTGAGAAAATGAATCACTTCCTTCATTGGTGCTATTTCCACATAAGTTACGGAGACATATACCCAAGGGAGAAACTGATAAAAAGAAAGGCTTCCCAGAAACCCAAATATTTATATCAATATTTTTTTATTTTTTTATTCTTAACTGCCTTTATTTATTTTTTTAGAGATGCATTCCATATAACAAGAATCCAAATCAGAGATTAAAAAACAACTCTTTAAATAATGTATTGTGCCAAGAACCCAAGGAAACTAATTCTTCTTCCAGGTTAATGAAAAGTCTTATGCCCATTAAAATAAGCTAAGAAAACAAGTTGTAAACATGATGAAGGCTCTCACTTAAAATTCTCTTTAATGGCACACAATTTTAAAAAAGATAATTTATAATATTTTCCATGGTTACATGATTCATATTCTTTCCCTCTCCTCCTCCCTCCCCCTCCCAGAGCCAATAAGCAATTCCACTGGGTTATACATGTATCATTGTACAAAACTTATTCCCATTGTTATTAATATTTGCAACAGAGTGATCATTTAAAATCAAAATCCCCAATCATATCCCTATTGAACCATGTGATCGATCATGTGTTTTTCTTCTGTTTCTACTCCCACAGTTCTTCCTCTGGATATGGATAGCATTCTTTCTCATAAGTCCCTCAAAATTATCCTCAATATTTTTTTTTATGAGAGCAAAAAAGTGGAAGCAAAGTAGGTAAATCAACTTGGAAATGGTTAGATAAGTTCAAAGTATGACCATACAGGAATGTTATTATGCTGGAAGAAATTACAAACACAATGAATTTACAGAAGAATGTACTTACATGGACAAATTCAAAGTGGAAGGAAGTAGAACAAGGAAAAGAATGTGCCCAATGACTACGACAATGTGAATAGAAAGAATATCAATGTCCAACCACCAAAATGGAATTTTGTGAAATTATAAAGAGCAAGCTTGGCTCCAAAGAAGAGATATGAGAAAACAGCACACTCTGTCCCCATTCCTCAACTCCTCCTTTGCTGAGGTCAGGGTCCACAGATGTGGAGTATTGCCTGGCTCAGATCATTTTGACATGTAGATTGGATTCATTGATTTCCCCACCCCCTCAATCTTCTTTTACAAAACTTCTTTGGTTTTACATGATTGCACATGGAAAATCGATATCAGATTGTTTATGAACTCAGGGAGGGAAGAGAGTAGGAAGGAAATGAGAGAGGAAGAGAATTTGAAACCCCCCCCCAAATTTTTTTAACTAATGTTAAAAAATTCTTTGTTCAAAAAGACTGGGGCAGCTGGGTAGCTCAGTGGAATGAGAGTCAGGCCTAGAGACAGGAGGTCCTAGGTTCAAACCTGGCCTCAGCCACTTCCCAGCTGTGTGACCCTGGGCAAGTCACTTGACCCCCATTGCCCACCCTTACCAATCTTCCACCTATGAGACAATACACCAAAGTACAAGGGTTTAAAAAAAAAAAAAGATTGCGCTCTGGAGAAAAAAGGGAAATCTAGGAAATGTAAAAATAAAAGGTATCCATAAAAATCTATTTGTTTAAAAAAGAAGTCAATAAGGGAAGTTATTATACTTTAAAAGGTTGAGAATTACTGATCTAGTTGAACTTGCCTCATTGCAAAATTGGGGAAACTAAAGCCCAGAGCAGGGAAATGACTTACTATTATTATTCTCATTTTACAGATAAAACTGGGAAAGGTTAAATGACTTGCCTAGGGTCACACAACTAGTGAGCATCTGAATCAAGACTCAAACTCAGGTCTTCTTGATTTCTTGACTTCTAGCACTCCTGGGTTACTTAATCTCTTTAGGTTTCAACTTCTTGAACTGTAAAATTAGGGAATGTAAAATATGGTCTCCAGTGGCCCTTCTAGCTCTAAAACTATTATCCTAAGAATGGTGAGGTAGTACACTAGATGGGGTGCTGGGTCTCAAGTCAAGAAGACTGTACTTCCTGGGTTCAAAACCAACCTCAGATACATACTAGCTGTATGATCCTGGACAAACAAGTCTGTTTGCCTCAGTTTCTTCATCTGTCTAATGAACTGGAGAAGGAAATGGCAAATCATTCTAGTATCTTTGTCAAGAAAACCCCAAATGGGATCACAAAGAATCAGACACAACTGAAAACAACTGAAGAACATCAAAGGAAGGATAAAATTAATAGTTACCTAAATTCTGAGGGTCTCAGTTTCCTCATCTATAAAATACAGGATGGGACTGGATGTCTTTTAAGATTTAAGTCTAGGGTTCTAAGAGCCTTTGGCTTCCATTAGAGGGTTTGGGGCAGTAGGGAACACTTCTCCCCAACACAACTTCTTTCATTTGGGGACCACTATAATTGTCAGCAAGTGCTTACTTTACAATGAACTTAGATCTGCCCTCTGACACCAAGCTATCAATGAACCAACAACAATTAAGTGCCTACTATTTGCTTCACCAAGCAGGTCAAATGCCTTGACCAAGAGACTGTCAGAGCTTTTCAAATACTTGAAGCCAGGTAACCTATCCAAGCCCAACCCCATATCTTCTCCTCTCTAGTCCTTGGATGGTCCAGTCTCCCATCCCATTCCCATTCCAGGCACTGTCCTCTGGACTCTAGCTAATCAAAATCCATCTGAAAAATATGATGCCCGGAACTGAACTCTAAGCTCCATGTGTGTTCTAGCCAATGTTCACACACATATACACACATGCATACCACCACCACCATTTTGTTCTGGGCATAGCTGATCCCACCCCAATTAAAGTCTGCATTGTTAAGGGCATCTCAAAGTGAATAAGGAAACCAAGAAACACTTACATCAAGGTGACAAAGTACTCCTAGTTTCCAGTTGAATAAATTTGTTTTTTTTTTAAACCCTCACCTTCCATTTTAGAATCAATACTGTGTATTGGTTCCAAGGCAGAAGAGTAGTAAGGGCTACGCAATGGAGGTTAAGTGACTTGCCCAGTTAGGGAGTGTCTGAGGCCATATTTGAACCCAGGACTTCCTGTCTCTAGACCTGACTCTCCATCCACTGAGCCACCCAGCTACCCCCTGAATAAATGTTTTGATATTGATTATGTTTATATGTTATGGGATTAATGGGGAAGGTGGAGTGGCCTAGGCACAGAACTAATGGGATTGAAGAAGAGAGGGACAGTCAGAATGGCAGTATTTTCCAAACTCAGACATCCCAAGGGGAGGTAGAACTTGGTAATGCTTGTTGAGGGGGTTGAGAATAGAGATGACGGTCCCAATTTCTGCATACTTTTCCTGATTCACTGGTTCTAGACAGGCTTCCTAGTGCCAGTGTCATAATACAACATTATAAGAAAAATCCTAACCATCAAGTTAAGGGCAGGGTTCAGAAGGAGGGCTCAAAGAACACACTACCTCATCAGAGGTCCACTTCTATGATTCCTAATCTAACCACTAACTCCTTCATCTTTCATACATTCTGCATTAAAAAACTCCATTAATATAAAATGAGCAGTTGTCTTCTATGATAGGCCAAAGGTCAGAGGGAGGACCTGATCACTTGACTGTAGAGGAGAATACTCCTTGTTCTCTTAACTAACTACTGATAGGGGAGACAGAGGTTTGCAAAGATACACAATTTTGCTGAATGAGTCTGAGTATGGAATAAGAATAATATCCCTGGGAACAGTTAGGTGACTCGGTGGATTGAGAGACAAGGTTTAAATCTGGCCTCGGATACTTTCTAGCTGTGTGACCCTGGCCAAGTCACTTAATCTCCATTGACTAAGTCTTACTGCTCTTCTACCTTGGAACCAATACATAGTATTGATTCTAAGATGAAAGGTAAGGGTTAAAAAAAAGAATATCTTTGCTTAGGTCTATGAAAATTGTATACTTACTTGGCTTTAAATAGCCCCTGATCTCCTTTTCTAGTTTCCTAAGACTCCTGACAATGCTACCTCAGTGACAAATGGAAAGATGCTTTTAGAGCACCAGTTGTGACTATTCTTGTGACTTCATCACTGATGCTTACCCTTTTCGGTGTTTGATATGCCTCAGGAACTCCAGCAGCTTTCAGTTCAGTTGATTGCACAAGACTTTCTCTAGAGACACATGTGCAACATTGAGGAAGTCAAGGAAAGTCAGCGTGCCTACCAGACCGACTCCCCAGACTTGAGCTACTTTACCACATAGCTGCTTCCACTAATTCTCTTTCTGTAAATGCATTCATTGCATACAGATGGGGAGCCACTTTAGAAACACCAATCCAGAAGCCTGGGCCAGCTCTGTTTTTATGAGCTGTTGGCAGACATCTCACTCTCAGGGTGAGGGATGGCTGGTGCCCTCCTTGAAGTTATTAGCAATATTTGCCTCTTCCTGACCAAAGACTGATTACTCTGCCATTCTGACTGCTGGTAATATTTAGAAGAATTATCGAATGAAAGGCCTTCATGAGGCCAAGCTAGCACGTTACAGTATTAGGGCTCTCCATTAGATCTCACAGAGAGCACCCCTCTCCCAAATTCACAACAGAGTCTCCAGTGATGGCTACTCCGTGAGTTTAGTTCTGCTAAAAAAGCTAGATGAGAGACATAGAATTTGGAGACACAGAGCCCTGAGTTTGAATCCTGCCTCACTTACTATGTGACTATTATTATTGTTATTATAATTAAAACCAGAACTCTTAAGTCTTCCCTTGGGTACTACCACTTATAGTCATCCAATACAGAAATGGAATAATAATAAAAAACACCAATAAAAGCATTTCCTCCATAAATTTAAGGTACATACAACCATATATCATCAATGGGGAAAGTAGACACAGGTAGGGTACACACATAAAGAGGCAGCACATAGGGAACATTTTTAGCCAGAGCCATCTCCAACACTGTTGTCCATCATGCTCATCTTTCCAGTCTCTTTTCTTTTTAATTTATTTTCTGTCTTAGTATCAATATTAAGTATCAGTTCCAAGGAAGAAGAGCAGTAAGGGCTAGGCAACTGAGGTTAAGTGACTTGCCCAGGGTTACACAGCTAGGAAGTGTCTGAGTCCAGATTTGAACCCAGGTCCTTTCAGCTCCCAGGCCTGGAGCTCTTATCTGCTGTGCTACCTTCCTACCCTTTGGTCTTTTATATGATGCTACTTAAATGACCACTAACTAAAGTCAGCACCATGGCCAGATGCTGCTAGTCACCAACCCTCTGTGCACTGGGTGATGAGTACCTCTCCTAGTTTTAGCTCAAGTCCTTGGATATCACTTCTTTATGAGCAGAATGGGTTCTGCTGGGCTCTTTAGGTCCAAAGCCAAATAGGCTGTTGCAATTGTTTTGTTTTGTTTTTTTACTAATAGCTCTTTTGGAAAAGGGATCATCTCAAACACAGACCAACTAAAAGTCTGAGATCAGAAGAAAATCTCAGTTGTATTTCTTTATCTGATGAGGTCTTGTTCCCTTTAGAATCTCAGTCTCTCATCTCCAGGAGGAGATGGTCTCAACTCCAGTTCAGGTGCCCAGCTCTTCAGAAGAAAGAGCAGAAACAATCTAGCTGATTAACTAGTACCTTCAGGCTTACGCTTGTCTTTATTTGCTTGCTGACCAGAGCTTGGCTTTCTGTCAGACACTTGATTCTAGTTCATGGGGAACATTCCCTAAAGCCTTTTTATTTTAATCTCTGAAGCTTAGACATCTGGTAATCTTTTATGTATGAACTATAAGCCCAGCAACTATTAGTCATCTCTAGTGTTCAGGAGTCATTCATTTTCCAACTCCAAACCTCTTCCATTCTCCAATGTAGAGCAGATAGGGAAAGGACACAGACAAAGAACTAAACCCAGCAATCAAAGTCTCTTCTACCTGCCTGGACATATTCTGGCCTGTTAAGGCTTTAAGTCTCCTCTTACACACATATTTGCTATAACAACAAAGCATTCTAATGTCAAATTTTATTGTTCTGAGCCCCTAGGATAACTATAGAATGAAAAGACAATTTATAAAATTATAAATATCAACAAAGTGGAAAGAATATTTGCAGTAAAAGGATGTGAATTCAAATCCTACCTCTGCCATGTAATAACTGTGTGACCTTGGAAAAACCTCTCCCTTTCTAAGAACCTCAGTTTCTTCATCTAAAAATGAGCATTCAATAAATATTTAATCATAGCTCACATTTATAGAGTATTTACTAACTTCCAGGCAAGTACTTTATTATCTCATTTGATCCTCACAACAACCCTGGGAAGAAGATGCTATTATTATGTCCATTTGACAGATAAGGAAACTGAGGCAAACACCAGTAAAATTACTTGACCAGGGCCATATAGCTAGTAAATGTCACTCTTCCAATCTGTGTGACCTGGGCAGGTCACTTAACCCTGATTGCCTAGTCCCTGACACTCTTCTCTTTTAGAAGAGAGAGAGAGTAGTAGGAAGGAAGAAAGAAAGGAAGAAAGGAAGGAAGAAAGAAAGGAAGGAAGAAAGGAAGGAAGGGAAGAAAATCCAGTATAAAGCCAGATGATTCAGTTTGAATTCTAAATGTGCTACTTTCTTTCTGGGTGATAATGAATAAGTCACTTGATCCCTCAATTTCCTCATCTATACAATGAAGGGGTCGCACTAAATGGCCTTTAAATTATTTTCTACAATAAATTTATGAACCTACTATGTGCCAAGAATTATATTTATTGTTAGGGATTTGAACATAAAAATTAAATAGTCCTTGCCATCAAGGACCTCATATTCTTTTTTTATTTATCTTATTTTTTATTGATAACTTTTCTTTCTACATCACATTCATTTTCAAAGGTTTACCTTAGAAAAGAAAGACAAAAGCAGTTCAGTAAAACTAATCAATATGTTAATTTTTGTAGCCCCTAGTAGTGAGAGTAGACCCCAGTAAAATCACAGCCATAGTTTAAAAGTAGTCAGACATGTAGCTTCCCCCCCCTCCCCAGTATGAGAAGTTAATCCACTTCCTCCCCAAATACTAAATGTCCTTCCAATAAATTACTGATGCAGGAATTCTATGAGAAATTCTATTAGATGGTTACATATTTACCTGTGATTTATTATCCTATAGAAAATTCTGTTTAGAACCACTGAAGTAATCTACATCCATTGTCTGTATCTTGTAGTTCGTTACTAACTATTGTCTCTACAAAAGGCTTACCTAATCCCTTAGCCTACATAATTTTTCCTATAAAGTATGTACCCCAAATCATTAAACTTTGTCACTGATCAGCAAGAGGACTCTGTGTGTCTGTCAGTCTGTCAGTTTGACCCTCCTGTAATCCCAGAATCATTTCTCTCATCCCAGTTCCTCAACCCACAAATAATTTGTTGAGCAAGTCTCATCAGATGGTGTCCAACATGAAGCTTGAATCAGCATTCTCAGGTCTCGGGCAAGAGGAACTCTTCCCTTTCTGATTGGCAGAAAGGATTTTAGGGGTCAGGAAGAGGAGTAAAACTATGGGACAAACTAGCTCTAAAGAGTAAGACATGTTTATTTAAGGGTTAAACACTATGATACAATCTCCTCTATACCCAACACTGCCTCTAGACCAGGTCTCTTTTACGGGATCAGAGGGCTGAAAATCAGAAAAACTACCCATAGATAAGGCAGTGTTTTCTCTCTCAGAAATGGCAAATTCAAAATGACCAAACTTTTCCCTTAAACTTCCCCTTCCAGAAGTGGCTGGCAACTCACATTTTTTTTTCCAGCCAGGTTCTGCTCACAGGTTTTTGTTTTTTTTTTTGAAAGGTTCCATTTAGTAATAACTACAGAATATTTTTTAAAAAGTCTTAATGACTTTCAAAAATTGCTAGGAGATATAATTGAGACCACTCCTTAAATCTTACCACAGGTTAGTTGGAACCTTCCCCTTCCCACAGCCGCTATCTCCCCAAATCCCTCAGTTTCTCAGAAGAAAAGTGTGTAAATAAATTCAGAAAACTATGAAGCTCTGAATCCCATCAGAGTGTGAAAAGAACCAATTTGTCAATATCAACCTTAAACTCCTTGCCAAAATTAACCGTTTTTCTAACCAGCTCCTGAAATGTAAAAAGCCCCAGAAAAAGTGCAGATACACCCCCCCACTGTCCATTACTCCATATTACCAATTAGTAGCCACTATGTATATCACACCCCCCAATGCACTGAGACAGCTTTAAGTACTTCAAAAATTAATGACTTTTTATTCCAGCAATTCAAGACCTTGGTGAGACGTGTTTTATGTTTGTCTGGTAAATTTATGTTATCTAGATGTCATCTGTCCATAATCAGTCTCTGTTCTATGTTCCATGATATGTCTATGTTGTCTGTATGTTGTCTGTCTGTGCACACAAGGGTAGGGTTACATTTTGGGGAAAATAAATCTCAGATAAAAGAGGTGACCCTCTCTCTGCCTTCTTCAGTTTGATCTTGAGAAAATGGAGGAGACAGACAGAGGCTGTTTGGGAAATTCAAAAAAACAACATTTTTTATGGATTTTATGGATTTTTTTGGTCTCCTAAACTAGAAGATAATTTAATTGGTTACACATAAAGGACAAATATACAAAATTGTCAGACATCTCTTCTCTCCCCTCCTTGATGGCCATGAGGAGGGAAGGGTAGAAATGATAAAGACAAGAAAGGGATAATTTCATCCCATAATTACAAAATGTCAACAGAGAACAAAGGCAAAAATATACGTGCAGCATTTTTTCTTCCCCCCTTTCTCAGATGGGCCCTTGAGGAAGGGAAGGAAAAATGATCAGAACAAAAAAAAGGAGATTTGATCCCACAATTGGC
Source organism: Gracilinanus agilis (assembly GCF_016433145.1). Classification (NCBI taxonomy): domain Eukaryota; kingdom Metazoa; phylum Chordata; class Mammalia; order Didelphimorphia; family Didelphidae; genus Gracilinanus; species Gracilinanus agilis. Next base: position 502,124,101 of record NC_058133.1, on the reverse strand, counting down.
TTATAATTTGATCTGAACTTCAATTAGATTTAATACTAAAAATTGATATATATATATATAACTTTTTAAATTTGCTAATGATTTGAATAGGCACTGATGGTACAGTGTGAATTCATTTATTGTGATCATTGACTATTAGTCAAAAATAAAATTTTAGCAAAATTTAAGATTGTACAAAACTTATAGTGAAATAATTAATTATTAAGACTTGCAATGTATAATGATAACAGATTTGAATTATTAGATTTACAAAAAATATTTGTTAAACAAAATTTGAGAATTGATAAAATGCATTTAGTAGCCAGTCTGATGCAAAGTTTTTTCTTATGATCTAAATTTTGGATAGACATATGAATATGTAAAATCATTACTTTAAAACATGTACTGTTATATTAAGCAACAGATAAAAATATAATTAACATTAGGGTCTCAAAAATTAGAAATATAAAAATGATATATGCACTAAGAATTTGGTATATTACAAAATGGAAATTTAAAAAGTAGGTGCAGTGTATAAGAAGAAATTCATGATCTAAGGATTAACATGCAATTTGTTAAAATGTAATTATGTGTAAGAACAAAGTATGTAGACTACTACCTGTAAAACACTGACTCAGAGAGTACAGTAATCACTCAGGTGTATGCTTGCTTAAGGAACTCATGCCAACTCAAGCTCTATAAAGTTTAAAAATGAAGGGCAGCTGGGTAGCTCAGTGGAGTGAGAGTCAGGCCTAGAGACAGGAGGTCCTGGGTTCAAACCCGGCCTCAGACACTTCCCAGCTGTGTGACCCTGGGCAAGTCACTTGACCCCCATTGCCCACCCTTACCACTCTTCCACCTATGAGACAATACACAGAAGTACAAGGGTTAAAAAAATGAATAAGAAGTTAATATCAACTTTATAAGATTCATAATGTTTTTTTTTAAACCCTTAACTTCTGTGTATTGGCTCCTAAGTGGAAGAGTGGTAAGGGTGGGCAATGGGGGTCAAGTGACTTGCCCAGGGTCACACAGCTGGGAAGTGTCTGAGGCCGGATTTGAACCCAGGACCTCCCGTCTCTAGGCCTGGCTCTCAATTCACTGAGCTACCCAGCTGCCCCAATAATGTATTTGGCTAGAAAAATTTGACCAGCCAAGAAATCATATAGGACTTGGAATAAGACTACTGATTATAGACAAGTAAGTGTAATTACCTCTCCGCTGTTTGTTATAAGGGCAAAGAGGAGACAAGGAGTGAAAAATCTAGTGCAAAATACATACAACAAATGTTAGATCAGAACATTATTGGTGAAATTTCATCAATTATGTAAAAATATTTCGAGGTAGCCATTTGAAAGTTCTGAAGTTTTAAATCAATATCCATTGAGAGTAATTTAATATCAAGATTAAGACATGCAAATATTACAAGTACAATGATCTAAATAGCAAAAAAGGATTAGAAAAACAAGATTGCTAGTCATTAAAAGATTTTTCCCCATTTCCCAAGCAATATACACCTACTAGGATATGAAGCCAAAAAAAATCACCATCAGGAAACCTTTTAGATAATATTGCAAAAGACTTAAAACTTTCTACAAACCTATTAACCCCTTCGTCACAGTAAATTTAAAACCTAAGATGCTAATTAGCAGCCTTATTAAATTTTGATGATCTGGTATGGAAAATAATACTGCAACCTAAGCAGTCATAAGTATTGGATTTTTGACAAAATTGTTATATATTGAGTGTTACCAAAACATGTACATTATTCTATAAAAACTGCATTGTGAGTCATCACCTGTCATCTTGACTTTCGTCTTGCTGTTTTTGTCTTCTGTGATTCTGGAAGAGAGAGAGGTCAACAGCTTTGTGCAATTCTACCTCAGTTAAATATGACATGCTCTGATCAAAAGACATCAGTGATGTCATTCTGGTCCTCTTCGAGTATGAAGGACAACAGGCAATGAACTTTGTTAATGTGTCTTAGCTACTACAAAAAGTAGTTACAACTATTGTATATGAGATCCTTCTTTCCATCTACGATATCTTTGGCGTAGATGCCTACCAGCAGGATTTCTAGGACAAAACAAAAATTTTAGTCACTTTCCTGGCATAATTCCAAATAGCTTTCCAAAATGGTAATTTCAATGAGTAACTCCACCAACTATGTATTGAAGTGCTTCTCTTTGGAAAGTTCCTCAAACAGGAGATATTTCTATTTGTTGTGATCTGTGCCAATTTTCTGAGGGTGATAGTTGCTATGATTTACACTTCTGTTATGATTAGTGAGTTGGAATAGTCTTTCATTTCGTTCTTAATAACTGGCATTGCTTCTTTTGAGTACTGTTTGTTCTTTGACAACTCAACGTAGTTGGATGACATCCTTTAGGGTATGAGGAGGTTACATTCTACTGGAAAGACACAACATGTAGTACAAATAAACATAAAAAAGAGCCTCAACGGAGAAATCCAGAGAATTGTTATAAGAAAAGCACTTTCGGCTAAGTGGGGTCAAAGAATAATTAAGAAGACTGGAGCAAGAGGAAGTGATTACATGAAGGGAGAGAAATTGGGTGTGGAGAATTCATCTCTTTATATCTTCCTCTAACCAGTTGGAGCTTAAGGTCCTTGGAATATGGAGCAGAAAGAAAGAACAAAGAATTAAAGTAGGAAAGACAGGATGACTGGAGGAGATCCCTCCTCCCATCTTCCATCTCATGGCAATGACTTATTTTCTTGCACCCTCTGTATCTTCTAGAAGGAAAGGAGGATCTAAGGTTAGTTGAGTTTCATCTCGTTACAAGGTGCCTGAGATTGTAGCTGGCTAGAATAGTCCCAACATCCTGCAAGTTATAGGTATCAAAGGAAGGAAAATGAGTTCTCTTTCCCTTCTTCACCTCTTTGAATTTATAAATAATGATGACAGCTCACATTTTACAAAGCTCTGTACCTTCATTATCTAATATTATCTTCACAATGTGAGATAAGTGCTATTATTATCCTCATTTTACAGATAGTGAAACAGAGGTTAAATGATATGCCCAAGGTCACAAACTAAGTCTCTGAGGCACAATTCCAACTTCCTGATTCCAGACCCAACACTCTTTTTTAAAAAAAATTTTTAGGGGCAGCTGGGTAGCTCAGTGGAGTGAGAGTCAGGCATAGAGACAGGAGGTCCTAGGTTCAAACCCAGCCTCAGCCACTTCCCAGCTGTGTGACCCTGGGCAAGTCACTTGACCCCCATTGCCCACCCTTACCAATCTTCCACCTATGAGACAATACACCAAAGTACAAGGGTTAAAAAAAATTATTTTTAAACCCTTGCTTTCTGTCTTAGTAACAATTCAAAGACAGAATGGTAAAGACTAGGCAAATGGGATTAAGTGACGTGCTCAGGGTCACATAGCTAGGAAAGTTTGAGGCCATATTTGAACCCAGGTCCTCCCAACTCCAGACTTAGGGTCCTTTCCTCTGTGCTGTCTAGCTGTCCTATGTCCAATGCCATTAAACACGATGCCACTTAGTAAAAAAAAGTTAAACTATTCCCATATCAGATAGAAATCAGAATTAAGAGAAAAAATGAAGAAATGTCACTGTGCAAACTGGGAATGAGAATTAGATTAAAAAAATACTATCCAAGCCTTTCCTCTTCAGAAGAGTGAGGCAAATAGAAAAATCCATCTATACAAGGAATCTGTAGAGATCCTCCAGATATTCTTATATGACCATTGGTCTGGTAACTGTCCTTTCAGGGAAAGAAAAAACCTTGCTCTTCCTGCAAATACATGCCCCAAGCTACATTTCTGCTACGGGTCTATCCAAGCAGATTCCAGCTTTATCTCCTAACCTCTGAGAAAACGTAGCATCCAAAACAGTTGTCTATTTCCTGCTGTGGGGCCCAGATTCTTAAAACCAGCTTTGTCAAGTCTGCCCTGATCATCAATAATGTCACTCCCAGTTTAGACGACAGATACCTTCATGACTGTACAATTGGACAAAATGAGGTCCAAGGCAGACCTCTTATCTCCTGAGCCCAGATTCAATTTTGCTTCAGCCATCAGTTACTTGCCTTGCAAATGTGACCATTTTGAAAATGAGCCTTTCCCTCTTTGCCAGTCAATTGGTGTTGGATGAAAGAAAAACTTAAGGGGCCTGATCTCAGGATAGATACCGTGTTTGCTTCTAGAATTACATTCCCAAGAAATCTATGTGCAGCCTCAGCAGGGATTTGCATGCTCACTTTAAAAGAATAGAAAAAAATTAAAGGAAAGGGGAGATGTGGAAGCCAGGGGTGCAAGAAAGGAAGTCATTAGCACAAGAAAGGCAGCTGGCAATATGATGAGTGGCATCTGATTGGGGAGGGGAGAGAGAAACAGGCAGAGACAGTGAGAGCAAGAGGCAGAGAGACAGAGAGGGAGAGAGAAAGAGAGGGAGAGGGACACAGAGAGACAGAGAGAGGAAGAGGAAGAGAGGGGGGGCAGAGAGAGACAGAGAGAGGCAGAGAGAGAGAGAGAGAGAGAGACAGAGACAGAGACAGAGAGAGACAGAGAGAGACAGAGAGAGACAGAGAGAGAGAAGGA
>NC_058133.1:502081407-502119262 GCF_016433145.1 Gracilinanus agilis | reverse complement strand
GCATGAGAGAGAGAGAGAGAGAGAGAGAAAGAGAGAGAGAGAGAGAGAGAGAGAGAGAGAGAGAGAGAGAGAGAGGGAGGGAGGGAGAGGGACACATAGAAAGAGAGAGAGAGGGAGAGGGTCAGAGAGAGAGAGAAATAGAGACAGAGACAGAGAGAGGCAGAGACAGAGAGAGAAAGAGAGAGAGAGAAAGAAAGAGAGAGGGAGAGGGACACAGAGAAAGAGAGAGAGAGAGGGAGAGGGACAGAGAGAGAGAAATAGAGAGAGACAGAGACAGAGAGACAGAGAGACAGAGAGATAGAGAGACAGAGAAACAGAGAGAAACAGAGAGAAAGAGAGAGAAAGAACACTATAGATGGAGATAAGGCCAGAAATGGAAGACCTGGCCTAGCCTTGAGGTTGGGACATCCAGTAGCAGAGAGGATAATGTATGCCAGCGGCTGCTCTGAGACTGAGAGGGAGGTGATTGAACAAAGACCATTTGTGAACATTACTTTCTAGCACCCTGATTACCTGACCATGAGTTAAAATGCACTGTAGCCTTCTCTAGTAGTGTTGTAATCTTGGGGATTTCATAGGTCCATGACTCACTACTTGCCTTGAAAGGTTATGGGGCAACAGTTCTCTAGATAGAAACACTACACCATATAGCTGATTCACTTCCTTTGTAATTTGTTGTTCTTCATTGCTGTCCAACCCTTGGTAATCCCATTGGGAGTGTGAAGAAAGAATTATATCTCTTTGTCTATTTTAATTAAATCAATCAGCAACCTTTAACTCAATCAAGAACTCAAAGCATCCCTACTTAACCATTAAGTACAAGAGTTCACAAGTCACTTACTAGAGTAAGTGACACCCCCAAAGGCCACTGTCCCCCACCATGGGCAGTGCTAGGCAAATCGGGAGGGTTGTGATTGGTTCCCATAAAGTGGGGGAGCAACAGGAAGTGATGTTGAGAAAACTGCTTTAAAAAGGCCAGCCCAAGGCCTGATTCCCTCTCTCTGCATCTCTTGGCAAAGACACTGGAATAGTTTGTCATTTTCTTCTCCATATCATTTGACAGGTGAGGAAACTGAGGCCAACAGAGTTAAGAGACTTGTCCAGGGTCACACAGGTTGGAAGTGTATGAGACCAGATTTGAACTCATGAAGCTGAGTCTTGCTGACTTCAGGCCCAGTGTTCTGTGCATGATGGCACCACCTAGCTGCCCCTCCTTTGTTATTTGTTCCATGTTTTGTTCAAAAGTTTTATTGGATATTTGTTGGATACTATGTAGATATGTATGCTCTAGTGCAGAGGTCGGCAACGTATAGCTCTCGAGCCATATCTGGCTCTTTTGAGGGCCAGATACGGCTCTTTCTGCAGGAGCCATGAAGTCCATTTTTTTCTAGGCGCTGTTACAGGAGCGGCACTGGGAGCACTGTATGGCTCTCACGAAATGACATTTTAAAAAATGTGGCGTTTATGGCTCTCACGGCCAAAAAGGTTGCCGACCCCTGCTCTAGTGAGTATAGAAATAAAGTGACCCTATAGCCCCCTGCCTCAAGATCTGAAGGTATCAAATAATTTATTGTCCAAAACAAGACCCTGAACCTAGGAAATAGAGATTGGGTCCAGAACTGGGAGCAGGAAGACTAGGCAAGATAGAAAATGAGCAACAATCACGCAAGAGTTTTGTAGGACACAGAGGAAAACAAGATAATCTGGAAAACTGCAAATATGCAAACACGCAGAATGAGCTTTTTAATACTACAGTCCTCACCCTACCAACCCTGAACCCAGATTATAGCAGAGTACAGCTTCTACTGACTGCTTTTTAAAACCCATCATAGCACAATGGATTAAGCCCTGGGTTTACAGTCAGGAATAAAGAGTTGAATTCCATCCCAGACACCTCCTACCTAGGTGACCTTGAGCAAGACTAACTTCTCTCAGTCCCAGTTTTCTCATCTGTAAAATGGGGATAATAATAGTACCTACTTCCTAGGGTTATGGTGAGGATCAAATGAGATGATGTATGAAAAGCCTTTTTCAAATTTTAAAACACTACATAGATGTCAACTGGCATTCTAACACTGCACTCAAAAGGACAACAGAGTTGGAACTGAAGATCAAATATTCATCTCAAACCAGAACTGGTGACTTATAACTGCCTTCTGACATCTATATTGTTGATTTTTATTCATATTTGCACAATGAATTACTGAAATAAAACTTTCTGTTGCTGAGATTGCCTTCAATGAAATGTAGGAATCCTAAAAACTGGAAATTAAAAGTTACTTTTGACAAGAGTTTTCATTTTCATGTCTTAGTCATTCTCTCAGAATGTGAAATGGTTCCTGGTATCATGTGATCTTTCTCTTCTATTTTACTATTTTTTAAAACCCTCAGCTTCTGTGTTCGTATCAGTTTTAAGGCAGAAGAGTAGTAAGGGCTAGGCAATGGGGGTTAAATGACTTATTCAGGGTCATACAACTAGGAAGTAACTGAGATCAAATTTGAACTCAGGACCTCCCTGTCTCCTGAGCTGACTCTCTATCCACTGAGCCACATGTCTGCTTCCCTTCTCTTTATTTTTTTTTAACCCTTAACTCCTGTGTATTGGCTCCTAGGTGGAAGAGTGAAAAGGGTAGGCAATGGGGGTCAAGTGACTTGCCCAGGATCACACAGCTGGGAAGTGTCTAGGCCGGATTTGAACCTAGGACCTCCCATCTCTAGGCCTGACTCTCAATCCACTGAGCTACCCAGCTGCCCCCTCTTTATTTTTGATATTGTAAAATTGAAGATTTTGACTTTTAGCTTCCCAGTGGTTAACATAATGCCTAATGCATGGTAGGTGCTTTGCTAAGTCATTGACTTCCTACCTACCAATACTTAATAAAGAAAATAAGCTCCTCCCTTAAAACGACCTTGTAACTGTTTTGTATGTATCTATGAATACGGGTTGTTTTTCCCACTTGGTAGAATGTAAGCTCAAGGGCAGGCGCTGCTTCACTTTTGTCTTCATATCTTCAGAGGTTAGCACATAGTAGGTACTTAAGAAACATTTATGGATTGGATGACCAGTTGATTGAAGGTTGGGGACAAACACTAGGTCGCAAGGAGTTGGGGAGAGATTGTCTGGTGGGGGCAGAGAAGTATCAAGTGTGCATAACTTTGTTAGGAAACTGAGCAGTGAAAAGGAGGGAGATGGAGCAGGAGTTGGGTGGAAGGAGCCTTTTATGAGAGTGGGAACACCTAAACATGTTAGGAAGCGATGGGGAAGAAAGAGCTAGCAGAGAAGGAGAGGTTGGAGATGCTCCAGAGAAAGGCAAGAACTGCTGGAGAAGGGTGCAACAGGAGATGGGAGAGGAAAGGACCAAGAAGGACAACGGTGCTGCGCCTGGCACCCAGTAGGTGTTTTATAAATGCTTGTCCAGTGACTAGGGTTGACAAAAGAATACCAATGATTGTACTGTGTATCATGCAGGGCAATTGCCATGTTCGGATGAGATGATAGTGATAAGACGATGTAGCCTGCTTTGCTAACCTTAAAGCTAGACCTAAGTGCCATGTGGCATGGTGGAGTCTAGTGCAAAGAGTTGGAAAAGAGCAGCAGAGCCACACAGGGAGAACATTTAACAAGACTCTATTAAAACCCCCAAAGGGAGGAGAACAGATGCTGTCTGGGAACGGGCTCAGGGAGTGGTTCCCAATACCCCGAGACCTATGCCAAGGGCAACATAGGGGGAGATGGAAGAGGTGGCTTATGGATGTGGAACTATGCAAAGGCTTTCCCATTCTGATAGAAGGCCCAGAGTCCTGCAGGCTTCAAACTTACATGCAATTTTAGGCAAAGAGCCAGTTGGAACCAAAAAAGAGACTACCGTGTCATCCATAGGGGAAGAGGTTAGAAGGTCACCATGATGGAAATATTCTCTAAGTTGCCTAATAGGGAGTGGGGAATGAGGGGCAGAAAAATAGGGAACTTAACTCTGTATCAATCCAGCATAAGACAGGAGTGAGGGGTGGTTAGTGCCCAGTCTCTGGGTTTATTAGCCTTTGAGACCAAACCAGTTGTATTGATTTTCCTTCCTTCCCTCTTTCCTTCATCTTTGCCCCTGCCTCCCCATCTTATCTCTGAATTCTTGTTTTCCTCTGTGCCCAGACTGCTGACTTAGCAGAGACAGGGAGATGGGTTTAAGATCATCCTGGCATGTGAATCGGTGACTGCCACTTCCTTCTCACCAGGAATCGTGGCATCCTCTTGTTTACAACTAGGCAGGCATCCTGAAATAGGATAAAGGCAGACAAGATCTACATCCCACCAAGTATATGGATATCTTCTTGTCATCCTGTTTACATGAGAGACAAGAGAGCAAGCATCTAGGGACTAACCACATGGTAAAGGCAGAAGGTAGCTTTGTTTTTACTGAGGCCAGGGGTCATAGGGCAGAAGAATAGAGTAGGCAAAGCCCTTGACCCCCATGGGCCTCTGTTTCCTCAACTGTAAAATGAAAGCTTTGGAAAAGATGGTCTTTGTGCTTCCTTCTATGGTCCTATGATTCTATGAGCTAAGCCTGGGACTTAGGGTATGTTTATTTCTTTTTTGATATTAGTTACTTCTCAGTTGGCTTCACATCAGTCATACATGACAAAGGAAAGACATGAGCTCATTTTGAGTGGGTGTCCCTTTCCCATATGTAGTACATTCCTCCCCTCTCATCTGCAGGCCAGGCTATTTCATAGAAATCACAAACTTAAGCAGAATTCAATATGTAGAATGGGTCTACTATTTGGGAGGGTAATAGGCTAGAACAAAGTGTTTTTCTCCACAACAGCAGAAATATTGTTGTCTCCATTTTACAGATGAAGCAATCTAAGAGGTTACGTGATCCACTCGTTCCTAGGAGAGGTGGATATTCAAACCCAGATCTAGCACTTTCTCCAAAATTTCAACTGTCCTCAGCCTTCAGATGTGGAGCTGAAATGTGGGCACAGCAGAATGGTATGGTGGAAGTGCATTGGGTTCCTTACCAGGGCATCCTCTGCTTAAAAAACATTTTGTTGGAACTTTGGAGGCAGTATGAAATAGAAGAAAGATTATTGGTTTCAGATGCCATCCCTGATACTACCTGAGTTAGATAGCCTCAGTTTATTCACCTGTAAAATGAGGACATTCGTTTAGATGGCTTTTAAGTTCCTTCCAGCTATAGATCTGTGATTCTGTGAGCCTAGAAAAGAGCTTTGGCCCTTCGTGAGGCTTATAGTCTAGTAGAAAAACTATAGACACAAAGAAAACTATAAAGCATTGTGTGCTAAGAAAAGCTTGAATGCATGATTCAAGCAGTGTTCGGTAGGTATTTAAAAAAAAAAAAGAATTAATTAGTGGAGACTAGGGTGACCAGGCAAGGCTTCAGGGAGAAAGTGAGACTTCTTCTAGACCTTGAATGAAGTGGGGTCAGATAAATAGGAAGAGAGGAGGAGGAAAGGGATTGTGTGGAATCAGTCCTTCAGACTGTTACGGTCCTGAGATTGACCTTGTACCTTAAAAGAAGCATGAGAGAATGGATTCTGCAGTCTAGTTAACTAGGTAACTTCTCCTAAGTGTCTGTGTTTGTGGTCCCAGTGTCATATGTATCTCTTGGGAGCATTTCAGGAGTCCAAAGTGGACTGTGCTAGAAATTGCTTGAAGTCTCAGATACTGAGTAGCTTTGATTCTATATCCCAAGGTCAATATCAGTTGGATCCTTGACCAAATCTCCTAAACTCTTCTATTTTCTTTTTATATCTGTTTTGGAAATTGTGGGAACCTAATGGCAAAAGATCCAGAGGTCTTGGAGATCAGAAATTGAGGGACTTTTATAGGGGTATGTACCTCTTTTTCTCCATACCATCACAGTTTTATTTTATGGGACCCACCATTTTGAGTTCCAAGACCAATTCTGAGCAGCTTTTTTTAAAACATCCATTTGGATTGTGACCCCTTGGACTATCTCTCTTTTGTCCAAAGCATCACTAGATCTAACTTTGGGGATCAGGGGAAGGGAAAAAAGTGTAAGGGGTTGTGAGAAGGGAATTTGTATTTTGATTTGATCAATCAGAGATTTAGACTTCCCTTCCATTTGTTTTGAATTTGGGTCAATAAGCAACTAGGGAATTGATCCCACAGGGGCACTGTTCCCCAGGTGGTGCCAGGCCAACTGAGGAATTGCGATTGGTTCCTGGGGGATGTTGTAGGAGAACTAGTGGGTGAAGGGAATGGTATATGAGGTGAGACCCAGCAGGAAGCAAGGGGGGGTGTTGTTTCTGAGGTGGAGATTCAGAGACCGACTCTGGGTTGCTAGGCTTTAGATTGTTAGTCTAGGTAATTCTTTACCTCCTTTCTATATTTCCCTCTCCTATTATCTTTATCTTACTATAATAAAGCTATTAGAGCTATTAACAGTCTTGTGATTTAAGAGTTAATTTCTATAAACAGCAACTACAACTTTTTTTACTCTTATAATTTAGTCAAACCCATTCAGGGTCGTAGGATAGATTTCGAAAATGTGATTCATGACTGTATGTGGTAATTTATGTCTGCCAAAGTACCTCTCCAGTTGTCATTTCAATGGATCCTTGTGATATCTCAGTGAGTATACATGGCAGACACTAGTGGAGTTGTTATTGTTTAATAAAATGTGAGACAGTATCCTACTTAAGTTTCATTTAAAGTCTTGATGCTACTTTTCATTAGCTTCATTCTATATCTTGAAGCAATGGTTCAAGAAATCCAGAAATCCAGCTGCCTTCTTTGGGCTCATTTCTGTCCCATCATTATTAATCCCTTTCCTCTCAACTTGTCCCCTGTCATCGTCAATCCAGGCAACCTAAAGAAGTGAAAAGAGTAGACACACTCCTTGTTAGCTTGAGCTCCTTCTAAATCCTTCTTCCCCTATCTATCAATAACTTTTTCCCTTTTGAACTCCATACTTCTCTTTCCCCATCTATTTTGCTTCTAACTACTTAATCTGCCCTCCCTTTTATCTTCCCTCCTCTTTTTATTATCTCTTTCCCCTCCTTTATCCCTATTAGGTAATATAAATCTCTATACACAACCGTATGTATGTCTGTGTCTGTGTATTCCTTCCTCTTTGAACTAATTCTGATAGGAGTGAGGTTCAAGCACTGCCAACTATTGCCCCCTCCCATTTTCCTCTCCATTATAACAATTCTTCCTCACATGCCTCATTTATGTGAGAAAATTAGCCCTATTCCACCTCTCCCTTTCCCCCTTCTCCCAGTTATCCCTCTTTCTCACCCATATTTTCCTTTTTAAGGGATCATCTTAACATAATCAACTCATATCCATGCCCTCTGTCTATGTAGACTCCTAGCTTCTCTAATAATGATAAAATTCTTAGGAGTTATGTGTATCATTGTCTCATGTAGGAATGGAAACAGTTTAACCTTATTGAGTCCCTCATGACTTCTTTTTCATGTTTACCTTTTTATGTTTTTCTTCAATTTTTTGTTTGAATGTCAAGTTTTCTTTTCTTTTTTTAACCTTTACTTTCTGTCAAGGGCTAGGCAAATGGGATTAAGTGACTTGCTCAGGGTCACACAGCTATGTCTAAGGCCTGAATGTCAAAATTTCTATTCACCTTTGGCCTTTTTTGTTATAGAATGCTTGAAAGTCCTCTGTTTTAGTAAATATCCATCCTTTTTCCCCAGAAGGATTATACTCAATTTTTCTGGGTAGATTATTCTACGTTGTAATGATAGGGTCCAAGAGTGTTAGGGTCTGATGCAATGAGAAAAGAGCCACAAATAATTCTCACAGAAGACACCTCTGTGTTCTAAGTCTAAGGCCTTATTTAACATAAGTTGCAAGTATCTTATCTGGGACATGTTCAAGGTTTATTCTGGAGTTTTTCGTAAGCCTCTAGAGATGTTTTTGTCCTCTCTCTGGGAAAGCTTTAGACCTCTTGTACCAACCCTCCAAAACCAAAAAATTTTTATGTCATCTTGCAGGCATGTGCCTCACCAATATATGTATATCTTGATGTATGGATTTAATTGCCCAATAGAACTCTCTCTATAAAAACTTGCCTTTTTGTCATAATAAATGGAATTTATGCATAGCCCCCGTCTGGCCCTACTTTTGTATCTTTCTCTCTTCCTCCTTTTTTCTCTCAGTGTTTGAACCCTGACATTCACATTTTAATCCTACTCTTTGCTTTCTGGAATCAAATCCAAGCCCTTTACTCCTTTAATATGGAAGTCACCAAATCTTGTGTGATTCTGTGACTGTAGCTTCATGATATTTGAATTTTTCCTTTCTGTCTGCTTGAAATACTTTCTCCTTAACCTGGGAGCTCTGGAATATGGCTATAATATTCCTAAGAGCTTTGATTAGGGTATCTCTTCCAGGAAATAATCAGTGGATTCTTTCAATTTTTACTTTACCCTCGGATTTAAGATAATCAGGCAATTTTCCTTGAAATCCTTGAAAATAGGATGTCTAGACTGATCATAGATTTCAGGTAGTCCAATAATTCTTAAATTATTTCTCCTGGATCTGTTTTCCAGGTCAATTGTGTAATGCAAGGTTGCTGCAAGAATCTCTTGCACTTGCAAAATCAACAGAAGCAACCCTGACAGTTGGAAAACGGAATGTTGACCCAGCTTGACCCTAGTCTCATGGCCAAAAAACTGTTGGAGCCTGGGACTATAAATATCCCTGGAGTACCATCCTGGGGATTCTGATTTCCCTTGACCTCTCCCTTGACATTCTGCTATCCCCTGAATCTCCCCATTGGGTCCTGGGAGGAGGGAATTTTGGGAGGAGGAGAACGTGGGATTAGTTTCCTTAGGCAGGCAGAGACAATCTTAGAACAAGCCACTACCTCATCCTCATTTATCAATCTGCTAAACCCATCTACATTAGGGTAGTGAAATTTATCCCTGGCTGAGGGGCTGGTTCCCTCAGCCTGATCCCCATCTTCTGTGACCCTCCCCCAGCACTAGCTTCACCCTTAGCGATTAGTTACCAGACCTGAACCCTTTTCCCTCAGCTTACCCTTAACTTAATAAACCCTTGGCCTTTACTCAAAGAGCTTCAGTTGATTTATTATACCATCAACTAGGGCCAAGGCTGAAGAGGAAAGATAACTTTCTTTTGTTTTCTGTGGGCTAAACTAGGCATCCATCTTGGAAGGAAGAGAATCAGGTTCACTTCCTGAGGGCTTAGAGTTTCTCCCCAGAAGGGAGGGGCTTCTTACTCCTCCCCTCAAGGGAGCTTAGTAACAACAGGGAGGCTGATTAAAACTTTCAGTCAGACCCACACAATCTCTGACTGACCCAAATCATCCTGTACTAAAGAGATAGCCTCCCTGCCTGGAAGACTCAACTTGATACCACTCAAGCCCTCAAATATAAGCTTAACATAAGCCTCCATTACCTACCTTATTATTCCCTCATTACAATTGTCCTTCTGATGAGATATTTCACATTTTCTTCTATTTTTTAATTCTTTTGACTTTGTTTTATTGTTTCTTTAAGTTTGATAGAATCATTAGCTTCCATTTGCTCAATTCTAATTGTTAAGGAATTGCTTTCTTCAGTGAGTTTGTGTATGTCCTTTCTCTTTTGGCCTATTCTGCTTTTTAGGAATTTATTTTTTTCAGTGAATTGTATGCCTCTTTTAACATTAAGTCAATTTTGTTTTTTAAGATGTTATTTTCTTCAGTATTTTTGATGCCTCTTTTACCAAGCTATTAATTCTCTTGGAGAACTTGTGACAAGTATCCATGAGCTTCAAAGGTTTTTATTTTAAATGTCACACAAGTGGCTATAGAGACTCTTATGAATTCTAATGATAGTGAGTTTGCTTGCCATTGTCATTAAATGAGCTCTTGTGATTTGGGGGATTTTGGTACTTCTTTGAATGTGCATTACCTGTTCAGAGATGCAAGATGGAATATTGTGTGTAAAGAACAACAATTAGGACAATGTAGATGAATCTTAAAATGGGTGGAGGAATAAAATAAGGTACAAGAAGACTCGAAAGATAATACAATAGGTTTAAATGAGCTGAAGGGATTGGAGACATGTGAAGTATGGATATATTTAGATAGATTTGATCTGCCCTAACCCCACATCCTCATGAAGACAAGATTTCCACCTTTGTAGAGAACAGGGACACTACCATGTCTAGACAATCATCTTTTGCTCTTTTATCTTCCAGAGTGGTGCTGGCAGTGGCGTGTTGGTAAATGTTTAATAACCAACTCTCCAAAATACAAAGACATATACATATGAAATATGTTAAAGTTTCATTTTCCTTATTAATTGTTCTCTATCAATTTATGTTTAGACAACCTCTAATTTATAGTGTTTGCTGATTTTCAAGGTGTAAATGCTCACACTGAAAATGTAACAATCAGCTTTCATGAGCCAGTTTGAGTTGGCTCCAACACATCCCTGAATACTGGGATAGGATCAAATATTTTCAGTCAAGGGGGTCTGATGCTATTTCTCTGATTTCTTAAAGTGGAAAATATCCTGCTACAGACTGGGAGTCACAGCCCCTTCTTGGTCAGCTTATTCTTTCCTCCCACTGACACATTGTTCAGAAGACATTTCAGTTGCCATGATTGGGTTAGGCGACAGAACACTAGTATAAATGTGCTCTATGACTCAGAAGTAAGTTGAAATCTCACCTCAACCAAGGACGAATTTCAGTTCAACAATCTCACCTGAGTTGTCCTACTTAGCACCTCTGGTGGTGCATACTCTGGAAATCAGGGGATGCCTTAGGGTGGTGGCATTTCCTTATGCCTACAATTCCAGGGAGTCTTGTTAGCCATTCAAAATTGCTGTCTTCTCTTTTTTTCTTCTTCATTCTTTCATAAATCTCTGCACCAATCCAAAATAATATCTCCCTATAAGTATGCATCATTCATTGTCCCAAAGCTATATTACTTAAGGAACTGTACAAGGGTGGGGTGCTATAATAGAGTTAGATTGTGAAAGACTTTAAATGCCAATAAAATGAGTGTATATTTAATTCTAGAAGTAATAGAGAACCACTAGTATTTATTAAGGAAGAGACAACATGGCCAGAACTATACTTCAGAAAAATTACTTTGATCGCTATCTATCTATCTACATATCTATAGCTATAGGTCCTTTTCTCTTTTCTTTAATCTATTTGGGATACAGATCTCATACAGATATTACTAGGCTAAAGGGCATGCACCGTTTTATAGCCCTTTGGGAATAATTCAAAATCATCGTTGGATGGTTGAAGCAGTTCACAACTCCACCAACCATGTATTAATGTCCCTGTTTTCCCACATCTCTTCCAGCATTTGTCATTTTTCTTTATAGTTATGTTAGTCAATCTGATAAGTATGAAGTGTTAATTCAGAGTTGTTTAAATGTACATTTTCCTAATCAAAACCAATTTATAGCATTTTTCCATATGTCTCTTGATGTTTTGACTTCTTATAAAAATAGCCATACTCCTTTTTGAAGGTACTTTTGTCGTGGAAAATACACTATCAAGTATTTTATTTATATAATCTACAGTTGTTTTTTTAATTTAAAAACATTTCATTTTTTTCCTCAATTATGTGAAAAAAAGCCACATTTTTTGAATCTTTATTTTTTAAAGTTTGAGCAAAATTCTCTCCCTCCCTATATTTTCCTCTCCTTGAGATGGCAAGTAATCTGATACAGATTTCATATATATAATAGTATAAACATCCTTCCAACTCCAAGCAGTTACCAAATGTTGTAATTTCTTTCTCTACAGCATGTCTTACATATTTCACCCATCTCTATTCACACAGACACTGTCCTAGTTCAGGCCCTCATTACCTCTCACCTCTACAGTTATTATAAATGAAAATTTTCTTTCTATATCATCCTACTATGCTTTGTTTTAACATATACATAGAAATAATGATGAATTATGTGGGTTTATTTTATATGCTACAATTTTGTTAAAGTTGTTCATTGTTTCAACTACTTTTTTAGTTGATTCTCTAGGATTTTCTAAGTACATCATCATATCATCTGCAAAGAATGATTGTTACTTTGTTGCCTATTCTTGTTCCTTTGATTTATTTTTATTGTCTTATTGCTGTATCTAAGTACTGAATAATAATGGTAATAATGGACATCCATTATTACCTCACTCTAATCTAATTGGGAAGGGATCTAGCTCATCCCCAAAAAAGATCATTGAGGGCAAAGCTAAGATGGTGGTGTAGTAGCTAGAGCCTTCTGAATCTCCTTCTAACCATTTATTACAAAGTGTCTCAAAAGGACAAAAATCAAAATTGGATAAGTAAAGAGGCACTTCTACTGGACACAGCCTTAAAGGTAGGCAGTGTTTGGGGGATTCCCATGCTATAAAGGGGTGAAACTTCACTTATCATAGTGCAAGATGATCACCCTTCCCCCACACCACCTACCAAACCAGTCAGAGCAAGGGCCTGGCAATCTCAAAATTCTCAGGGGCTGGCTGAAAGCACCACAGACTTATCCCTGAGGGCAATGCCAGGCCTTGGCACAGAGACTCAAGACCCAAGGCTGAGGAGCACAGAGCCAGGACAGTGAAGTACAGAGCTTGGGCAGAAACAAGGCTGGCCATAGCCAAGGCAGCAGAGGCTGGAAAGATAGACTCAGAGCAAAACACTAAAACTTGCGCTCCCCAAAGAATGTCACATATCTACCTGCCCTCACTCAGGCTTCTGACAGGGAAGGGAAGATACTAACAAGGAAAATCCCCATGAGAAAGAAGCTAAAAAAGCAATCAACATGTAGGAACTCCAATCCACTAGTGGCAAAAGGAATAAGCAACAGCAAAAAAAAAAAACCCTCTTGGTCCTGGATAATTTCTTTGGAGAAAAACAGCAAAATATAGAAGCAATACAGAAAGTAACAATCAAACACATCCAAACCTTCCAAAAGAAATGGAAATTGGTCACAAGCTCTGGAGGAACTCAAAAAGGAGTTCAAGAACTAAGTAAGAAAGATAGAAGAAAAATGGGAGAAAAGTGAGAAAAAATGAACGTAATACAAAAAGAAAAAAACAGTTTAAAAGACAAAATTGCTCATATGGAAAAAGAGGCACAGAAATCAAATGAAGTAATAAGCAAATTGGAGGCCAGAATTGACCTGCTGGAAGCCATGAAAAGCAGGATAGACCAAACTGAGAAGGAAGATAAAAAGATCATACTGAAAATCAGTCTTTAAAGACTACAAGTGGACAAGTAGAAGCTAATGATCTCATGAGACAGCAAGAATTAATAAAGCAAAATCAAAAGAATGAAAAAATAGAAGGAAACATGAAATATCTCATTGAAAAGACAAATGACCTGGAAAAAAGATCCAAGAGACAGAATATGAGAATCATTGGTCTACCTGAAAGTCTGGGGGGAAAAATAAAATCCTTGGCATCATATTACAAGAAATTATCCAAGAAAACTACCCTGATATTCTTGAACAAGAGGGCAAAATAGATATTGAAAGAATCCATAGATCATCCCCTACATTAAATCCCCAAAAGACAACCCCCAGGAATGTTATAGTCAAATTCAAGAGCTTCCGGGTCAAGGAGAAAATATTGTAAGCAGCCAGAAAGAGACAATTCAGATATCAAGGAGTCCCAATCAGGATTACACAGAATCTGGCAACCTCCACACTGAAGGACCACAAGACTTTGAATATGATACTCAGGAAGAAAGAAGAATTGGGTCTACATCCAAATGAAGATCATTTTTGCTGGAGATTTTAGATAGATAGTACTTACCATTTTAAGAAAAGCCTCATTCTTAGTTGTGACCTTGGTCAAGTTACTTAACCCCCACTGCCTAGCCTTTACAGTTCTTCTGCCTTGGAACCAATATACAATACTAATTCTAAGATGGAAGGTAAGGCTTTAAAAAATTTTTTAAGATTTTAAGTTCCATTTATTTTATTTATTATTAAGCTCCAAAGTATTTTCTTTAAACTTCCATCTCAGATCAATACTATGTAGTTGTATGTAATATAAATACATACGTAATGTGTAATACTTTGTTAGGGGTAAGCAATGAAGGTTAATTGACTTGCCCAGGGTCACACAGTTAGAAGCATCTGTGGTCACATTTGAACTCAAGACCTTCCATCTCTAGGTCTGGCTCTCAATATACTGAGCCAGCCAGCTGCCCCTGCTTGCTAATATTTTTTTAAACCTTTACCTTCCATCTTGGAGTCAATACTGTGTATTGGCTCCAAGGCAGAAGAGTGGTAAGGGTAGGCAAAGGGAGTCAAGTGACTTGCCCAGGGTCACACATCAGGGAAGTGTCTGAGGCCAGATTTGAACCTAAGACCTCATGTCTCTAGGCCTGGTTCTCAATCCACTAAACTACCCAGCTGCCCCCTTGCTAATATTTTTAATAGGAATAGATGTAGTATTTTATCGAAATTTTTTTCTGCATCTATTGAGATAATTATATGAATTTTGTTGTTTTTGTTATTGATATGAATTATGCCTATAATTTTCTTCATATTGAACCATCCTGCATTACTGCTATAAATCCCATCTGGTGACAGTAAATGATTTTGTAATATATTATTGTAATCTCTTTACTAGTATTTTTTTAAATTTTGGCATAAATATTCATTAGGGAAATTAGTATATAGTTTTCTTTCTCCAGTTTTGTCTCCCTATATATGAAAATCATATTCATGTTATTGGAAGAATTTCATAAGACTCCTTTATTTTTTCAAATAATTTATATAGTATTAGCATTAATTGTTTTTCAAGTATTTGTAGAATTTACTTGTAAATCTATATAGGTCTGGGATTTTTTTTTCCCTTAGGGAACTGATTTATTGCTTTTTAAATTTTTTCTAAGATAGGATTGAGAATTTTAATTCTTCTGTTAATCTGGGCAATTTCTATTTTTGTAAAAATTCATCAATTTCACTTAGATTGTCAGTTTTATTGACACATAATTGGGAGGAATAGCTCCTAATAATTGTTTTAATTCATCTTCATTGGTGGTACATTTGTCTTTTTCATTTTTGATACTACTAATTTCATTTTAATTCTTTCTTTTTTAAATAAAATTAAATAATGATGTATCTATATTTTTCATAAGTTATTATTTCAAAGAATTTTTTACTTTCAATTTGTTAATCTCTCCTTTGATTTTCAAGATTTCCATGTTAGTATTTAATTGGTGATTTTTAATTTGTTTTTTTTACTAGTATTTTTTCATCGCATACCCAATTCATTGATCTGCTTCTTATCCTTTTTATCAAAGTGAGCATTGAGAGATATACCTTTCTCCCTAAATACTGCATTGGCTGCCTCACACAAATTTTGGTATATTGTTTCATTGTTGTTATTCTCTCTGATGAAATTATTGTTTCTGTGATTTAATCTTTGTACCACTCATTCTTTAAGATTAGATTATTTAATTTCCAATGAATCCCTCTCTGATGAAATTGTGACTCTGGGCAAGTCTTCACTTCCCTTGGCCTCAGTCTCATCTATAAAATTAATGAGTAAGACAAAATGGCCTTTGAGGTTCCTTCCAGCTTTAAAGAAAGCTATTTCCTTTAAATAAGTTCCTTTTCCACTTTCATTTTTCTAATGTTTTCCAGTCCTCTGCCTGAGTGGGTTAAGTAGTCAAAAATATTAATATCAGAGATCATGAATCTGGGATAGAAGAAGACAAAAGTGCTCATTCTTTACTTCAGTCTTTGATAATCAAGAGTGGCTTCCTTGTTTAATGTTCTCCCCAAACCCCTAACATACATACTAGAAATAATATGAACTAATAGTTCAGTTCTCACTATTGTTTGCTTGTTCCATATCGACATCTATATATTGAAGTGGGGAGGGTGTGAGTATGTATGTGAGAAAGACTTGAAACCACCCAATGAATCACCAAGTATTTTTTTAACCTCTCTTTTTAATTTATTTTTATTTAGAATATTTTTCCATGGTTACATGACTCATAATCCCCCTCCCCTGCTATCTCATACCCCCTCCCAAAGCTGACAAGCAGTTCCACTGGGTTATACATGTATCATTGTTCAAAACATATTTCTATGTTATTCATATTTGCAATAGAGCAATCCTTTAACATAAAAAACCTAATCAGATCCCTATCATGCTTTGTGATTGAGCATATATTTTTCTAATGCATTTCTGCTCCCACAGTTCTTTCTCTGGATGTGGATAGCAAGAGATAGAGAACATTGTAAAATGTAAAATGAATGTCTTTGATTATATCAAATTAAAAAGGTTTTGTACAAACCAAACCAATGCAACCAAAGTTAGGAGGAGAGCAACAAACTGGGAGAACATTTTTATAGCAAAATTCTCTGACAAAGGTTTAATTTCCCAAATATGTAAGGAACTAAGTCAAATTTACAAAAAATCAAGCCGTTCCCCAATCGACAAATGGTCAAGGGACATGAATAGGCAATTTTCACATGATGAAATCAAAACTATCAATAAGCACATGAAAAAGTGTTCTAAATCCTTCCTGATTAGAGAAATGCAAATTAAAACAACTCTGAGGTGCCACCTTACACCTAGCAGATTGGCCAATATGATGGCAAAGGAAAGTGTTAGATGTTGGAGGGGATGTGGCAAAATTGGGACTCTAATACACTGCTGGTGGAATTGTGAATTGGTCTGACCATTCTGGACAGCAATTTGGAATTATGCACAAAGGGCTTTAAATGAATGTCTACCCTTTGACCCTGCCATACCACTGCTGGGCTTGTGCCCCAAAGAGATAACAAGGAAAAAGACGTTAAATGGGTGTCCATCGATTGGGGAACGGCTAAACAAATTGTGGTATCTGTTGGTGATGGAATATTATTGTGCTGAAAGGAATAATGGACTGGAGGAATTCCATGTGAACTGGAAAGACCATCAGGAATTGATGCAGAGTGAAAGGAGCAGAACCAGGAGAACCTTGTACACAGAGACAGATACATTATGGTACAATCGAACGTAATAGACTTTTCTACTAGCAGCAATGCAATGACCCAGGACAATCCAGAGGAACTTGGGAAATATTCATTAGCCATGCTCTTTGTGGTGGCAAAAAAACTGGAAAATGAGGGGGTGTCCATCATGACATTATCTCTGTACTCTTTCTCCTGCCCTTTCAACCCACTCACCCCAACTGCCTCCAGAAATGTTCCTGTTGACTCAGAAGCCAACAGCTCAGATATGTTGCCAGATACAACTTTATCTTACAGTCCTTCCTCATAGCTCACCTTGAAAGCATATCCTGAGTCTAGGAACATTTAGCAATCCTATCCCAGCCCTACTGCCCTTTCTCTCTCACACCAAACTCTCTAGTCTCATGCTCCAACTCAGGGACACATGGGTAAATGTTTTACAACCTGCTCTCCAAAAAAAGTTTTTATACAGGACCCACTTTTACATTTGATCTACATTTTTAACATTTTCTCATCATTTTCTTAACTCTTTACCAGGGGTTTGCCAACTAGAGCCAGCATTAGGCAACAATGCACTTAAAAATGTAAAAACCATTCTTAGCTGACTGGAAATAACTGATGAGCTATAGTTTTCCAACCCCTGGTCCAAATAATCAACAAAAAAGTACCTTAAGCTGATTTCTGGGGCACAAACGCTCATGGGTTAGAATTAAACAACCAAACTGGTTCCAGCACATGCCAGCAACACAAAACCAGAATATAATCTTGAATTTATCAAAATGCTACTGAAGCTAAAATATCCATTTTCCATGTGTTGCATTATCATACAGATACACTGGATGCAGAGTAAGTCTGTTTGCAGAAAAGAACCAATCAAGAATATGCAGGGAACTTGAAGTCTTGCTCATTACCCAGATGTCTTTGCTAAAGTCTTGCTCACTCCCAGATGTTTCCACAGTGTTTGATGGCTGACTTTGTTGAGCTGTTTATCACCAACTCTACCTGAAGATGGATTGAATCAGTCTTGTGGTCAGCTGTTACTGCATCAGTATTCTTTCTGTTCCTGAAAAAGACTGCCCATTCCTCATCCACAAGTCCTTCCCAGATCAACACCATCCCAACCCCATGATCTGTAAAATGAAATTGTTTTTGCCTCCCTTAAGCCCCAAACCCCATTATACTCAGTATATTGGCATACATTATAAAGAGCCAGCTCTATATTTCTGGGGGTTCTGAGCGGCATTTAGTGGTGACGGATGGAATGAGAACAGTCAGACTAAATGCTTAGCTCATAACAGCTCCAACTTGCCATGGAGTCTTGAGTTTAATATATACTGGTTTCACACAAAGAACACAGAGAAAGAATCACAGCTGTGAAGGGGTTACAAATTATACAAAAACCCATTAAAGTCTAAAAAGTAGAGAGATAGGTCCAGGGTCAAAGGCCAAATTCCAACCACCAATTAGTAGGAGGTTAATTCTGGGAGCAGAAATATATTTCATAGAGATCCTAAACAAATTGAGTCCTGTACTCTTGATTTACAGGATTGCACCTAGTCAGATAAAGTCTTGTCTAGCTTTGTCTGTTTCCGGCCTTGATTGTCTAAGTAATATATTTTTTAGAGTTCAGGCTTCTTAATTATCAAGGAGAGAAATTGTTAACTCTGTACCTTCTGGTTTGCTAGGAACTTAAAGCTTTTCAATAAGTCTATAATGTTTTTCCAATAAGAAAAGCTATGGATCATAAA
Organism: Gracilinanus agilis; assembly: GCF_016433145.1. Classification (NCBI taxonomy): domain Eukaryota; kingdom Metazoa; phylum Chordata; class Mammalia; order Didelphimorphia; family Didelphidae; genus Gracilinanus; species Gracilinanus agilis. The sequence continues at coordinate 502,100,564 of NC_058133.1, read as the reverse complement.
AGAGGTCAAAAGAGGGGTCTCAGATTTTTATCTTTTCTCTTATTGGCTTCCCACAATACGTGCCAATGATTTTTCCTTTTAATAAATAATCTCTTTGCTTTGGACTCAACCAGGACTCCTCTATGTTTGAGGGCCAGATTTTCTCAGCTGACAAACTCCATGTAGACAGCCCTGATCTCTTTCCTGAGCTCTAGTTCTATCTTAGGACCACTGAAGCCTAGATTTAGAATGAGAAGTGAGAACTGGTGATGTTGTGGAGTCTAATGCACTCATTTTATAAATGAGGAAATGGAGGCCAAAAAAAGGTCAAGCATTTGCTCAAGGTCATATAGTTAGAGACTAAGATCAGACTTCAACTCAAGTCTTCCTGGCTCCAAGTTTAGTATTCTATTCACGGTACCACCTAATCAGTCTTCAACTGGCTCTCCTATAAGAATCTCATGTTGAAAATGTCCACTATGTTCCTCTACCATACCTTATATACTCACTCATCTTCCCAACTTCCTGGTTTTTATTGAAGCACTAGTCTCCTTTCAGCTGCTTAGGTCTAGCACCTCAGTCATCCTAAACTCTTCCTCTTCCCTCAACTTTATTATCCAATCAATCATCAAGCCTTATTGATTCTACATCCATAGCATATTGATTCTACCTCTCCTATGAGAGCTAGTAGCCTATGAGAGCTAGTAGGGACCTCAGAAGTCATCTAATACAGCTGCTTCATTTTACAGATTAAGAAACAGGAGCCTAGAGATAAAGTGAGGCAATTTGCCCAGAATCACGCAGCTAAGAAGTGTCAGAAGTGGGAATTAAACCCCAGATTTTCCTGACTCCAACCCAACAGTCCATCCCCTCTGCTTTTCTGATTCATTTGGGTCCAATGCATCAGTCAAGCAGCAAATACTTGTCAGGCATCCACTATAGTGACTTCCCTCTAAAATTATCTCCATTTATCCTGTGTTTTCCTTGTTTGTACACAGTTTTTGGCACGCTGTCTTCCCTAGTAGGCTGTGAGCTCCTAAAAGAGCAGAGGCTGTTTGTTCACCCAGGGCTTAGCTAAGCAGTTCCTAGCACCACTTCATGATTATTGACTTAACTTTACTTGACTTGCCAGCTACTGTACCCCTCTTCTCTCTACTCATACAGCACTGCTGTAGTTCAGGCCCTAATTATTATTGACCTGGACTGTTGAAATAGTTTTCTACTTGGAGACTCTCCTCTCCAATGCATCCACCACACAAATATCAAATTCTCTTCAAGACACTGACCATATCACCCTCCTGCTCCCAGGGTCTAGAGCAGGGTCTTCTACAGAGCAGCCATGAAATCAATGTTTGGGTGAGCTGAGTTGGGCACAGCTCAGCTTCACGAACTTTGGCATATCATCATGGTTGGCATCATCAATGTAGGCTCATTAGTATGTGCCAAGCACAGGGGAATACAAAGGAAGACAAACACAATCTCTCCCCTCAAGGAGCTTATAGTCTAATGGGGGGAACAACATGCGAATGACTGTATACATACAAGATTCACACACACATACAAGATATAGATAGATATACAAGATTCACACATAAAAGATATACATATACATACAAGTTATTTATATTGTTAAAATCATCATTCCACTAGTCTCAGATTAATCTGTAGTGAATTGGGAGAGGAAGGCTTTTAATGAAACATGATACTTGAAATTCAAATGATTTTAACAATATATATACAAGCTCTGTGTGTGTGTGTGTGTATCTGTACAGGTATCCTTTCCACATCTCAACTTTCTCCACTGTGGTTTCGATATATTGTGAATCAGCATAAGAAATTAAATGGGAATTTTAGGGGAGTTTTATAGAAGCTACAAATGATATAGAAAAAGTTTAGAAACTCAGAAATGCATAAATATATATATAATTTTGTATTATATTAATATATTTTATCTTTATACCATAAATACACACAATTTCTTTTCACGGTAAAATAGGTTTAAGAACATTTACAAAAAGAAAACAAAAGCCAGCAGAAGACATACAAAGGCTAGAAATGTAGATATATTTTAACATTAATCTACATATAGCCTATGACCCGGTGCTTAATCAAAATTTTACAATAAGGTACTGTAAACACCCTATAAAAGAAAAAAGAAAAAAATTCAAACTTCCTCTCTGGTATGAAAGGAGGGCCAAAAACCGTTACATAGATTTTCCTGATATCAGGGGCACTGTGCCCCTAATCCCAATGATATGGAAGGGATATTTGTATACATATGGTTGGTGGAAGTTAATCTCAGAGGGAAGGCATTAGAACTGGGGAGGGGATGGGGCTGGAAAAGACCACCTCCAGAAGGCTGGATTTGAGGTTAGCAGTAAAACATTCCAGGGATGAAGGACAGCCAGGTAGAAAGATAAGAACATTGTGTTTCAGAGTTGGAGTATATGGGATGTTCAGAGAGGACTAGCACATCCCATGGACTTGCTAAACCCTTTCCAGGGCTGCTCATCCACCTTTGGTGTCTACTGTTATAATTATGGGAGGTCTCTTGTATCTATTTGAGGTGGTAGAAATGATGTACAGAGAGCAATAAGATGACCCTTCTCCTTTATAACAGTTGCCCAGGCAGGATCCTTCAGGTCAAGAGATGTATCCCTTCAGGACCCACCTGGGGTTAATTGATATATTGATTTGGGCTCGTTAGCTAGGATAATGACGATATTCTGACTGCGTTTCTCCCTTCCCAAAACAAGCTTTGAAACTGCTTTAGGAAGGTACTTTAAACTGTATATATTAAACAGGAAGGATAAGAGTAAAGGACTGTGGTATAGGAGACCCTATTCTAATTGTTACTAATGAAATCTCAACTGCTGCCAAATGAAGAATCAATGTAGCTTCCCTCTGGTTCAGCCTGGCCAGGGCTAAACCAGAGTAGGTAAACTGCTGGGAAATCTTCAGCTTCTTCTTCTATAGATCTTCAGCCTTAATAGTTGAGTTATGTCCACCCTTTCCACCCTCTTCTTCATCTCCTGTCCACTTCCCGGATCCCTCCCGGGCCCTGGGAAACCTAGATATCTAGATGATGAAACTCCTAATATCTAGGGCAGTAGACACCAAGGTGGTGGTCAGGTACAGGTTGGAAACGGTATCTCAAGTACAGGAAGAGTTTGCAGAGAGATGTTTGCACCCTCTCACTCCAAGACCAGGATCCACCGATCTCCAGCCTCAGCACAGGTCAAAGACCCAGAATCTCTCCTCAGGATTCTCAACTGCCCCTCCTCCTGCCTTTCGCATGACTTCCCTGGGAACATTCCATCCAACTGACTTATTTGTCAATCAAAGGTGAACTTCAAGCTCCCAGAGATTCAATATAACACTACCTTTCACTTGGCTCTTACGTGTGGCTCCAAGAAGCTTAGCATGTCTAGTGGTCACACTCTAGTAAAACTATCTAAACACACAAGATAAATTGGTTGAAGGTAACTGACAGACCTCCAGCCCATTGGTGAGGTAGAAGGATGTCCACCCCAAGCATGAGAAGAAACCTCCCCTGGCAGAATGGATGAATGAAAATGATTTACTCCAATGGCCTTAAAGATGGCCTACACAGACTCTGTGGAGAGCTTGGAGCTTAATTAGACATAGAAGAAGCCAAAGTTATCTACTGCATCCCTGACCATCACCAGTGGTCCTGACTTTTGTCTTGCCACTGAATTCCAATGACTCTGAAAAGACAGAGTGAGACTAACAACTTTGCTTAACTCTACCTCACTTAAATCTAAATCACACTTGAGTCAAGACACAAAGGATGAACAACAGCATTGGTTTCAGGGACAGCAAGAAGGCTAGAGTTACTGGATTATAAAAGGCAGAAAAAGACCAAGTTGTAAAGGGCTTCAAAAGTCAATGTCCTAAGAGTAAAGGAAAGCTATTAGAGTTTATTGAGTTGGGCGCTTCCAATGGTCAGGCCTATGCTTTAGGCATTCCAATGACATTTTCCTCCCACTAGCCTCAGATTAAGGGAAGATTTCCAATATGTAGTGAATTGGGAGAGGAGGGCTTTTGATGAAACATGATACTTGAAATTCAAGTGAATAAAGAAAGATCTGGTATGTCTTTCTGAAAGTTGGCCAACTCCAGTCTATGCCAGTGTGCCTTATCTTCCAAAGAAACAAACTTCCATCAGTCCCAAGTCAGTCTTCCAGCCATAAGTTCCTCTTTTCTTCCTTCTCAGTCCATTTCCTCAGATTTCTCCCCAAAGGTTGAAGCATTCTGCCCCCTCAGGACTGAAATTTCCCACTTCCCCTAACTGGATAACACAAAGGTCAGTACTTTGGTAAACTCCAACTATGCTGACTACCAGCTAGCTGTGTCCTGACTTTTTCTTCCTAAAGGGATGTGAAAGTGATAGTCACTACTGAAGTAAATAAAGTTATTGCTGTGAGGAAACACACCAAAGTTTGTAGCACGTCTCATCCAAAGGGCCCCCAAACTCCCTTCTGTCCAGAGGTATGAAAGTGTTTATTGAAAGAAGAGGTTTAAGATGATGGAATGGGGTAGGCTGACAGAATGGCCTCAGGGCTTATGGGATAACCCAAGGGCTGAAGGAACAGCACTGGGGCTAATAGAATGGCCCAAGCTGTGGATCAGAGTTTATATATTTCTTGAGGGTCTGGGGGCTTGTTACCTCCCATTCCAAGGAAATCTCCACCTTTTCCTAGAATAGCCCACCCCTGGGCATTCTGGGATGTTCTAGGCAAAAAACCCTAGAAAATTGGCATAGAGAAGGAAGGTACAAGTCCAGGGAAAGGTGTGTTTTGGGGTATGACTTGTCATAGGTGGCCTTAAGGAACCAAAAAAGGAATAAGAGACATATACAGGTTTGGGGGATTACCCTGGACCACAAGAGTCTTCAGTGTGCATGCTTTATATATTCCCTCCATTGTTCTACTTGCCATCATTTGTCAGCATAGGAGATGTCTCACTACCCTCCTTAAATGCCCTTATTTAGGTGGGAATACAGAGAAGGTACAGAACAAGGCCAATATAGAGGATTAATAATACAGAACAGTATAAAAATAAATGATTAATGATACAGATTTTGCATTTTGTACTTAATTAGTGCTAACTAGTGAAAATATAGTATTTCAAAAAATGAGGTTCTATGTTCTATGAAATCTGTACCTATCACTGCCCACCATCCACAGTCAAGAAACTCCTTTCTGGATTATTATGGAGTCCCAGGAATCAATTGCACCCAGATGGCAGGAAAACAATCTTTTGAAAGTGATTTGGTAAGAATTTTGGGTCTTCTCATTATTTGCATCCCAACCAACTGAGCATAGACATGCAATGATGCCTATTCTTTTGTTTGTATAAGAAAAGAGAACAAAAACACCTGACTCTATCAGGATCATTGATTTAAAGTTAGAAAGGGCCTGAAAGACTAGTGAGTTCCATTTTACAGAAGAAGAAACTGAGGCCTAGAGTAGTTAAGTAATTTTCCCAAGGTCATACAAGAAATGTGACCTCAAGACCAGGTCTTGAAGAACCAGGTGGGACTTGACCCCAGATGACTCTAGAACTATTGCTCTTTCCACCAGACCACACAGAGGGGACTCTTTAAAAGAATCCTAACCTTCCCTCTGAGAATCAATACTAAGTATTGGTTCCAAGGCAGAAGAGCAGTAAGGACTAGGCAATGGGGGTTAAATGACTTACCCAGGCCCACCCAGCCAGGAAGTGTCTGAGATTACATTTGAACACAGGATCTCCATCTTCAGATCTGGCTCTCTATCCACTGAGCCACTTAGCTGTCCCTCCAACTCTTATTTTAAGAGTAACTTATTTAACTCATTAAAGAAAAAAAAAGAAAGCTTGCACTTTGGTGGAATGATCACAGTCCAGAATATAGTCTTCACATCTGAAAAAATAAAGCTATTAAATCTAACTCCTCTTTGACAGATGAGGAAACTGAGTCATAGTGGTGAGAGTACTTTGGTCACTGGAAAATCCTTTTCCCCATTGGTCAGTATGACTCAATTTTCCAGAATTATATCACCCAGAGAGGCGGCATGATTGATATTGTAGATAGGATAATAAACCTAGAGTGAGAAAATTTTTATCGTTGTTGAATCATTTCAATTGTGTCTGACTTCGTGACCTACCGAGAAGCAATATTGGGTAAAGGGCTGGTCCCAGGCCTAAAAGGCTCCAGTTCAGGTTGTGCTTCCAACACATATAAGCTGTGTGGCCCCAAGCAAGCCACTAAACATCTCAGTGTGCCAGACATCTTTCTAGGACTATATATGGGATCGAAGGGGCTAGTCTTCATTAGGAAAAGGGATTTCATCTCCTGGGAACTCACTACATCAATGAAATCATAAGTCTAGTCCCTAATCTCAACCTCTATATGTCATCCTTTGTCCCTAATCCACATAACTAGTACCTGAGAGTAGAATGGGGTGGGATTTGAATTCAGTTCTTCCTGACTCTTTATCTGTAAAATGGAGAAGAAGAAGGCAAACCACTGCGGTATCTTTGCCAAGAAAACCTCAAATGGGGTCATGAAGTCAAACACAACTGAAATGACTCAACAACAAGAATTTTCTCACTCCAGGTTTATTACCCTATCTACAATGTCAATCATGCCACCTCCCTGGGTGATATAATTCTGGAAAATTGAGTCATACTGACCAATGGGGAAAGGATTTTCCAGTGACCAAAATACTCCCACCATCCATCTCCTTCCCTCAGAAGGTTTCATAAATGCTTACCAACCTCCTTTTTTCCAGTTCCCCCTTTTCCAAATGTTTCCCCTTCTATCAGTACAATTTCCCTATGATCTATTCAAAGGTTCACAGATACCAAACTGGAAGACTTTTAAATCTCATCTCATCCAATCTTATCACTTTATTTTTTATTTAATTAACGTGTTTGTTACATTAAAATTCCCAGGTATTTCCTGCCCTCCTTCCCATTAAAGAAGGCATAATTTGACAAATATATACAATGTAGATATAAAACTATGTCTTGCTTGTTTCTATTTATCGGTTCTTTCTCTGGTAGTGGGCATACACAAGTCATTCTTCACACCATATTTCTGTTGTTGTATATATAGTGTTCTTATAATTCTGCTCATTTCACTCCTCATAATTTCATGTAGATCTTTCCATATTTTTTAAAAAAATAACCTGTTCCTCATTTCTTATGGTACAGCTTTTTTAAAAAATTGATTTTATTTCAAATTTTACAAAATCAAATAAAACAAACATTTCCATATACAAAGAAAAAGAAGATTGTACATAAATGAAATCACAAACCTCTAATATGTTTAGCTTACTTTTCTTCATATCTACATAATAAATAAATCCCATCCATGAGTGTTCCAGCCTCTTTCCCACCTCCCCATATCACAGAAGGTGTTGCCCAGGAGACTGACATATTCACATAAATTGCCTTTCATGTTTTCATCTTTCAGTTTACTTTCTGGAGAGAACATTCACAATTTATTCTTCCAGCATTACTTCTGTAGCTGTACATAATGTTCTCTTTGTTCTATTCATTTCACTGTGCTTTATCTCATGTAGTTCTGTCCAAGTTTTTAAAAAACTAGACTGCTCACTGCTTCTTATGGCATAGTAGTATTCCATCATAATCATACCACAGTTTGTTTGGCCATTCTTCACTTGACAGGCATCCCCTCAATTTCTAATTCTTTACCACAACAAAGAAAGCTACTGTAGATATTTTGGGAAATATAGGTTCTTTCCCTTTTCCCATGATCTTGGGAAACAGACCCAACAATGGTTTTGCTGGGCCTACAGGTATACACAGTTTTATAATTCTCTGGGTGTAATTCCAGATTGCTGTCCAGTAGATAAGTTCACAGTTCCATCAACCGTGTATTGTTTCCATTTTTCCACATCCCCTCCAACATTTATAATTTTGCCCCTTTATCATTTTAGCTAATCCGATACATGGAATGATATCACAAAGTTATTTTGATTTGTATTTCTCAAATCAATGATGATTCAGAACATTTTTTCACAGACATATATAGCTTTGATTTCTTCATCCAAAAATCATCTGTTCATATCTTTTGATTTTATCAATTTATCATTTGGAGAATGACTCATATTCTTATAAATTTGGTAAAATTCTCATTGTGTTTTAGATATGAGACCTCTGCCCAAGACACTGTCTATAAAATCCCGCCCCCCAATTTTCTGCTTTCCTTCTCATCTTAGTTGCATTGGTTTTATTTGTACAAAACCTTTAAATTTAATGTACTCAAAATTATCCTTTTAAATCTCACAATGCTTTCTACCTCTTGTTTATTCATAAATTCTTGTCCTACCCATAAGTCTGATAGGTAATATATTTCCTGCTCTTCTGAATTGCTTGTGGTATCTCCCTTTTGCCTAGGTCGTGTATACATTTTGGTCCTATTTTGGTAAATGATGTAAGATATTGTTCTATATATAGTCTCTAGCAGACTGCTTCCCAGTTTTCCCTTTACTCTGTGTGTCTCTTCATTTCATGTATGCTTCTTATAAATAACATATTGTGGGATTCTAGTTTTTAAACCACTTCTGCTATCTACTTCTATTTTATTTGTGAGTTCATCATCACATTCACAGTTAGGATGACTAATTGTACATTTCTCTCAATCATATTCTTCCTACTTATCCTTCTCTCTCTCTCCCTTTACACTGTCTCTCCTCAAAAATATCTTGCTTCTGATCACTACTTTCCCTAATCCATCCTCCCTCATATCAACTTTCCCCTTCTCTTACCCTCCTTTCCTCCTACTTTCCTTTAGGATAAGATAGATTTCTTTTCCTTTTTGGAAACCATTAACTTGTCTTAGAATCAATACCAAGTTACAAGGCAGAATAGTGGTAAGGGCTAGATAACTGGGGTTAGATTTCTTGACCAGGATCACAAAGATAGGAGATATGTGAAAGCCAGCAACATAGACTTCTATGCCCTGCGTATGTATGTTATTCTCTCTTTGAACCAATTTTAATGAGAATTCATCAAAGTCCAAATGTTGACTGTTACCCTCCCATCTTTCCCTCCACTGTAAAAACTTTCATGTATCTTTTATGTGATAATTTATCTTATTCTATCTCTCTCTTCCCCTGCCTCCCAATGCATTCCTCTTTCTCACCCCTTACTTTTATTTTGTTTAATATCAGCCCATCATACTCAATTTATACCTATGTCCTCTGTTTGTGTATATTCCTTCAATCTGTTCTAAAAATTATAAAGTCCTTAGGAATTATGAATATCATCTTCACATGTAGGAATGTAAAAAGTTTATTTTATTGAAAACCTTATGACTTCTCTTTCCTATTTTCCTTTTGATGTTTCTCTTGAGTTTCAAATTTTCTATTTAGCTCTGGTCTTTTCATTAAGGAGGGCTTGAAAGTCCTCTATTTCACTTACTATCTTTCTCCCTAAAGGCTAATACTCAAGTTTTGCTGAGTAGGTGATTCTTGATTGCAATCCTAGCTCCTTTGTTCTCCAGAATATTATATTCCAAGCCCTCTGATTCTTTAATGTAGAAGATGTTAATCTTATGTTATCCTGACTATAGGTCCATGATATTTGAATTGTTTTTTTCTGGCTGCTTGCAATATTTTCTCCTTGATTTGAGAGCTCTGGAATTTGGCTATGATATTACTGGGAGTTTTCATTTTGGGATCTCTTTTAAGATATGATTGGGGAATTTTTTAACAGCTATTTTCACACTCTGGTTCTAGGTTATGTTATAAGGAAGAGTATAGATATTTAGTAAAATTAGCACCCAGGCTATCAGGCTGTCAGATAAGATCTGAAGGTTCCAAGGATGGAATTATGGCAAGGAAGGAAGTGATTTCCTGAGAGACTCTGTTATGCCTGAGAGAGCAGTTGGATGCTGAAAACTGTCTCCAATGAAGAGCCCAGGAGAGAGTGGATTTGTCTCCCAGAAGAAATACCTGTTCGTGGGAAATTCAAGTTGAGCACGAGGGTCATACTTGGGTGGTGGACATCCCAAGCTGATTCAAGCTCCTCATTTTTACCCTTTTGGATTAATTTGCTGAGGACCTGTGCTGGATCATCATGGGAACAGAAGTGAATTCAAGCTGTGAGACATCCACTCACCATTCAGCCTTATAGGCTAATCCAGGCAGTCTGGGACAAATTAGTGCAGATCCTGACCCAACTCCCAGTTCCTTAGTTTGTCCTTATATAACTAGGATAGGGTGACCTCTCTCTACTGCCCTTACCCTTTAAAGTCATTATTAAAAAAGTGTTTTTTTCCCTGTTGTGATTTTCCCTGTAGAAGTAAAATATCTCTGGCTGATTTAGTCACTCACATTGTCACAGCCCCTTTTGTATTTGTTTAATTTGTATTTGTTTAAGATAGTTATACCCTTCATTCTTCCTTCATCCCTTTCCTCCCAAAAGAACCCTTGTGTGTGTATTTGTGTTTATTTACCCACATCAGTTATCAGGGCAGTTTTCCTTCATAATTTCCTGAAATAAAATGTCAAGGGTTTCTTATCATGGTTTTCATGTGGTCCAATAATTTTTAAATTATCTTTCCTCAGTCTTGTTTTCTTGTTGAGGTATTTCACACTTTCTTCTATTTTTTCATTCTTTTTATTTTGCTTTATTGTTTTCTGATATCTCATGGAATAAACTTCTATTTATCCAATTCTTATTTTTAAGAAATTATTTTCTTCAGTAAGCTTCTACACCTCCTTTTCCATTTAGGAAATGTTATTTTTTAAGAAGTTATCTTCAGTGGATTTTTGTGCATCTTTTACCATTGGCTTCTTCTGTTTTTTAAGTGTTGTTTTCTTCAGGTTTTTTTGTGCCTTTTTTCATTATTTTCTTGCATTACTCTAATTTCTTTCTCCATTTTTTCCTTTAACTTTCTCATTTGATTTTTTAAATCTTTTTTGAGCTCTTCCAGGAGTTATTTTGGGACCTGAAACAATTCCACATTATTCTTTGAGAATTGCCATGTAGCTGCTTTGATTTCATTGTCCTTTTTTGAGTTTGTCTTTTGCACTTCCTTGTTGCTATAGTAACTTTATGTGGTCAAGGTCTTGTTGTTGTTGTTGTGTACTCATTTTCCAACCTATTTATTGTGATAATGAAATTAAATCTACCCTGCCCATTCTTAGATTTAATCACCAAAGGTGTAAAAATCATCACTTAATTCACAAGTTAGGAAATCTGTGACCCACATGGGCAAGAATGGGTGACTAATCAGAATTGACTGACTGCCCCCAGGTAGTCCTAATAGGCAAAGCATCTGTTGTGAATGGACATGTAAACTTAGAGGAAGGCACAAGAAGTGATGCAAAAGAAGAGCTTTTAAAAGGGAGTGACAACTTCCTGTAAGCCTCTTCTTGTTCATTTCTGGACCTGGAGGAGCACTGGCAGGGACCCTGAGACCTTGGTGAGACTGTTCTTAAATCTCTCCCTTAGAACTACATGTGGTGAGTGAAGAAGACTGACTCCTTTAACCTCCCTGGAGGTACTACCCTCCAGAGGGGCCCTTGATTAGGAGGAGCTCTCGTGGCTAAAACCCTTATTAGTTGACTTTTAGGCTCTCTGGCTGAGACCTCTGGAACCCTGCTATAGAAAAGCCATGGATTAAGTACATAGTCTAGTTCTTTAAGCTAGATCTCTTACTCTACCCTCTTTTCGTATCTCTACTTCTACTCTCTCCTATATTTTATAAGTAAATTACTGAAATCATTTTAGGAATTGATATTTATTCAATTCCTTGGTGACCACACCTTTAAATATTAATATCCAACCAAAACCCCCCTTTTTTCAATTTTACATTACTGACCTATAATTTTATGTTAAAGTCTGTCCCTGGCAGGGGAGTGGCACTGCCCCAAATTTCAGGTATTCTTTGTGCTGTTGTTTTCAGATGTATTTCTGGGGTTCTTTAAGTTTTCAGTTCTTCCAAAGTGGTATGATCTAAGGGGAGGTGGGTCACTGATCTTGTTGCCTGTGCTATGATCAGTGAGTGGCCACAGACACTCTTTTCTGCTTTAGAACTGTGACAAGGGGCCCTGCTCCTGCTAGTGCTCCTCCAAGGCTAGTGCGTTGGATTGTGACCTAATTCTTTAGAATTAGATTATTTAGTTTCTGATTAATTTTTAATTTGTCTTTTCAGGGCCCCTCATAATTTTCATTGAATTATTATCTGAAAAGGATATATTTATTATTTCTCCTTTTATACATTTGTTGTAAGGTTTTTTAATATCCTAACACATGGCAAATTTTTGTATAGATGCCATGTACTGCTAAGAAGGTATGTTCCTTTCTCTTCTCATTTAATTCTCTCCAGATATCTATTATGTTTAACTTTTCAAAGATTCTATTCACCTTCTTAACTTCTTTCTTGTTTATTTTTTGGTTAGATTTATCTAGTTCTGAGAAGGGGAAAGTTGAGGTCACCCTTAGTATAGTTTTACTGTCTATTTCCTCCTATAGCTCATTTAACTTCTTTTTAAAAAATCCTTACCTTCTGTCTTAGAATTAACACTGAGAATTGGTTCCATTCCCAAAGAGCAGTAAAGGCTAGGCCATAGGTATTAAGTGATTTTCCCAGGGTCACACAGCTAGGAAGTGTCTGGGGCCGGATATGAATGCAGGACCTCTTGTCTCCAGCTAAAAATTATCTCCTTTTTGTAGATGAGAAAATGAGGCCCATGAAAGCAAAGTGACTGGCCCACAGAGCAAGTTGATGACTGAAGTGGGACTAGATCTCCCTGTCTCCCTGTTCAGCACTCTTACTACTATACCACATTGCTTCTAGTCTGAGGCAGGTTTCAGACATAGGTCTTCTGATATAGATCTGTCTGACTCAAAGCCCAGGACTTTATCCATTATCCCTATCCAGCTGCCCAGATGTATAATCCCAGGTTACTCACTTCCCCTCTCTCAGCCTCTGTTTTCTTCTCTGTAGGATGAGTATAATAATTGTTCCACCTACCTATGAGGCCCTCATTAGCTTCCTATTCTTGTTACACAAAGAAGGCCTGGGGAAACTCAAAACCCTTGAGTCACTCTGTTAAAAGAGTTCCAGAAATAACAACTTAGGTGGGGAATTTTAATATCTTCTAGCCACCAATTCCCCAGGAGTCAAGCATGAATCTGTCTGAGTCCTGAGGTCCAGATTCCCCTAATGCATGATCCTACTTGACCCAGATAAAAACCCTATTAAAAAAATTTAACTGTGTGTCTTGGTTCACCTGGGGCCCCAGCAGATGTGTCATATTTCCATCCTCCTTGACCACCCTTATTTATTGGAAGCATGCCTCCCCGATAAATTGGAATTATTATACATCCTCCCCTCCATGCCCTATATTTTACAGATGAGGAAACAACTAACTGCCTTGCAGTTTCCTTCCACTGAAGAACCGTTGGTATCCTAATGTTAATGGACCTGTGACAAGACACTCCCTCAAAAAAACCATGATTTAGGTCAGCTAACTGGGACAGTGAATGGAATGCTTGGTCAAGAGGACCTGGGTTCAAGTGTGGCCTAAAATACTTTCTAGTTGTGTGATCCTGGGCAAGGCACTTAACCTCCATTGCCTAGCCCTTGTCCTTCTGTCTTAGAATTGTTACTGAGGCAGAAAGTAAGGGGTTTTTTTTAAGAAAAGAAAAGGAAACCTAGAAGGCTGGCCTCAGAGTCAGGAAGACCTAGGTTCAAGCAGAGACCAGTTGTTTTTTTCCTTTCTTTGAATTTCTAGTGTTTAACAATGTTAGTTGACTGACACTGTATGTGTGTGTGTGTGTGTGTGTGTGTGTGTGTGTGTTTATTGTATTTGTTATTCCATACCTATGGTTTAATTGATAGGAAAAGTCTTCTATGTAAATATCCTCCAACCACATAGGTAGAGGCAATTCCTCTGCAAATTATGTCTTAAGGAAATGCTTTTGGACGTTTAGTGGTTAAATGCCTTGCCAGGATCATGGAGCCAATAGGTATATGTCAAACATGATACTTGATCCCAGGTTTTTTGGACTCTGAAGTTAGCCATGACACCAGTGAAAATGTAAACATGTTTTTGCAAAATGCTTAGATACCAGATTCCTGAGGGATGTTTGGAATAAACAATTTTTATTCTGACCTTCAAGGCATGTTTTAAGTAGTTTTCCCAAACTTATTCCCAGGGAATCAATTGCACTAAAAGATGAATTTTTCTCTTGCTCCATCTCTTTTATAATCAAGGCCACTTGCAAAACATCTGGCCTGAGTGAGATTGAGATTCCGCAAACAAGGATTGAGGAATAAGAGCGGAGCAGCCTCATGTGTGCAGGTGGCCCCAGCTGTCCTCCACATTTCAAAGCAGAGTGCTATGAAGTGAAATCCCCAATGTGGAGGCAATGACCAAACTTTAAGGCTGCAGCTTAGAGAGGAAAGGATAAATAATGATCAATTAAGCCTCTTGGAATGAACAGGACGGCAAAATCTGGAACAGCCAAAAGCCACAAAAGAATAAGCATGTTAGAAACCAGAAAGAATTTTGGAAGATAGAATGTGAGAAAGGAACTTAGAACTAAGAATGTTAAAGCTGAAAGGGCCCTTACGGCAAGGAAAAAAGTGAAAAGGTCCTTAGAATACAGACGGTTAGGACATAGAACAAAATGTTAGAGCGAGAAGAAGCATTAGAACATAGAAGGTCATCCCTGGAAGAGACTTTGGAACTTAGCATGTTAAATCTGGAAGAGATCTTAAATATCCTTGAATGTCACTCTCATTTTACAGATGAGGAAACAAGCCTCCCACCCATCACCACTACCGAAAAAAAGAGAGAGGAATGATTTTACTAAGGTCACTCTACAAAGATCTGAGATCTCCTTCCTGATCCAGTGTTCTTTCTCTTGTTCTACATATCTCTTATTTTACTAGCTAGATTGTGAGAAAATAATAGGGAGATAGGAAGAGGGCTCTCCATTGCCCTTGAAGAGTTAAAATTTCTACGCACTGCCAAACTTCATACCAGGATACAGAAAGAAATGTTAGGTGTTATTGCTAAATCCTTCTTTGAAAGATGGAAGGGAAGAACCATGGCAGCTAGATGGTGCAGTAGAGTCAGAAGACTCATCTTCCTGAGTTCAAATCTTATCTCAGACACTTCTTAGCTGAGTGACCCTGGATAAGTCACTTAACCCCATTTGTCTCAGTTTCCTCATCTATAAAAATTGTTTTGAGAATGAAATGGAAAACCACTCCAGTATCTTTACCAAGAAAACCCCAAATGGGTCATAAAAAGTCAGACATAATTGAACAACAAAGAAAAGAATCATAGGATTGTTAAAAGACAAATGCCCCAATTTTCAAAGGGAAAAGAGAATGAAACTTGCAATCTAAAGGTCAATGGGTTCGACTTCAATTCTGGGCAAAATTCTAGAACATATCTCCAAAGGGGAGCTTAGTGAATATCTTGGGGAAAAATGGTACCCCCAAATCAACATGGCTTCAAAGAGGAAAAATCATGCCAAACACAGCTCATTTCCTTTTTTCATGGGAATAAAAAGTTGGTCAATCAAGGAAATGCTGTAGAGATAGTTTATGGAAGTTTCAACAAAGCATTACTCCAAGTCTCTTCCCTTGTGGCCAAGATGAAGTGGTTTGGTTAAACCACAGAACAGTTAGGCGGATTCAAGACTAGTTGAATGCCAAAAATCCACTGAGTAGTCATCAATGGCTTGATGTCAACTTGGAAAGAGGTCTAAATGACTGGTCCAGAAATCCATTAGACCTTTTGTTGTTTAACATTCTTATCAGAAACTAGGTGATATAAAGGTTAGGAAAGTGGACTTGAGTCAGAAAGACCACCTCAAATTCAAAGATTACCTCAGACACCTACTGGTTGTTGGATTTCAGATGAATCCCATAATCTCTCTCAGCCTCAATTTCCTCATCTGTAAAACAAGGGGATTGGATTTGGTGACGTCTAAGATTTCTTCATGCTCACATCTAGCATCCTATGATTATCAAATTCACAGATGATACAAAGCTATGAAGGATAGCTAACACAATTAAATGACAGTCAGAACTCTGAAAGATATTGCCAAGAGAAAACATTGGAACAATTGTAATAGGATGAAATTTAATAGGACTGAATGCAAAAGCTTCAATTTGCTTAAAATCAAATGAAATCATATACACCAACCATAAAATGCTACATAAATGCTAGCAGTTATTATTTTAATAAACAAATCAACTTCACAAGTACAAATTGGGAAAACATATTCATCTGGAAAAAAGATAAAAAGATTTGTGTAAGCTGCAAACTCAATGTTAGTCAACAGTACCCATCTGTAAAATTTCAATGTGACCTCAGTCCAGGCCTGTAGGATTAGGCATTAGGTAAGGGGATTAGAGGCAAACCCAGAGAAGTGCAATAAAAAGTGTAAAAGCTGTCAACAGCTTGTAGCAGATCAGACTTCTTGAACCCTCTAGAATCACATTTGTCTAGCTGCCAGTCAGACTGCCTTATCCAGCAATCGGATTTACAGCAAGCTCATTTATACAGAACACTGCTACAAAACATCCTAAAAGTAAGAAGAGAAATACCTCTGAGCTCTTAAAAAAATCTCTCACTACTCTGAAGGAGAGTCATGATACTACCCTTAAAGCCAGAGCCAACTGGCTTAGAGTTATGGGTAAAATTAAAATGACTTGTCTGACAATCTTGGCTAATTACTTTCCCCTAAGATTAAGAGAGGGAAAACATCTAGGAATATGGAGGTGACAGTCCTAACATCCTCTATTTGGGTCAGACCCCAGAGCTTGGTATTTTGTTCTTGTCTAAATGCTTTCTTTTAAGAAAAGCATTTATAATCTGGAGAGAGTCCAGAGGAGGGCATCAGAAGATGAAAGATACTGATTTCATGCCCTATGAGGACCAGTTGAAGGAAGCGAGTGTTTATCCTGGAAGAAAAACTTGGAGGAAACCATGAGAGTCAATTTCAAATATCAAGGCTATTATTTAGCAATTAGTCCTGTTTTGCCCCAAGGAAGTAGTGGGTAAAAGTTGCCAAGAAGGAAATGTTGGTTTAATGGAAAGGATTAGAGCCTTCCTGAAGTGGAACTGGATACTTTTAAGATGTGAGTTATTTCTTCCAATGGGGATCTGCAAACAGAGTAAATGATGACTTGATGGAAGTGTTGGAAATAAAGATTACCATTCAGCTGGAGATTAGACTGGACAGCTCCTAAGGTTCCTTCTAGTTCTGATATCCTGGACTTTGGCCATCTCAAAGTCAGAGTCTTTGACTTCTCTCGTGGTCCCACCATTGGGGTAGTCCCAGTCTTGGAAGAGACCATTATGTCCAACTTTGACTGGCATTTCTTGGGTTCTTTGTTTCCTTTTAGGAATTAATCAATGGGCCCACTACTTACTTGGTCTGTTGCCAAGAACTCTGATATTTTGGGGTTTCCTGCCAATAGTAGAAAGTTTCTTCTAAACATGACCTCAGCCAAAGGTAATTCTGGCATAGGGAAGGAAATCCAGCTGTGATTGCTCCTTCAGGAAGTGCTTGTTTTCACTTCTCTTTCCCTCATCAGGCCTGGAGCATCCATACTTGCTGAATAAACAGAATCTCATTGCTTTCTGATCTCTCCAAGTTAGTAAGAATTCTTAAAAGATAGAGGGATGATTTCTAGAGGAAAAGACCTCTTCTAAAATGAATGAATGAAAAAGCATTTACTAAGTGCATACTCTGCACCAGGCACTGTGCCAATGCTCAGGACACAAAGATAAAACAAAAGACAGACCTTCTCAAAGAGTTTACATTATGATAGAGAAAGGCAGAATGGATAGGGGAGTGACGGCTTGGCTAATGTGAGACATTTTTAAAACTCTTGCCTTCTGCTTAGAATCAATATTGTGTTCCAAGACAGAAGAGTGGTAAGGACTAGGAAACTGAGGTCAAGTGACTTGCCTGGGGTCACACAGCTAGGAAATGTCTGAGATCAGATTTGAATCCAGGACATCCTATCTTAAGGTCTGGCTTTCTATCCACTAAGCAACCTAGTTGCCCCTCTTGAGGGGCACTTTAGTCAGGAAAATACTCACCCTCTCAGGATTTGGCTACTCACCATTGACTTTAAGACTCTGAGAGATCAATAAAAATCCCTGCTCAATTTCAATGCTACTCAGATTCCTCAATCCAATGCTCTGAGCCTCAGGGTCAAGGTCAGCATTTGGGTCTGTTTAGAAAAGTTCATTTTTGTTACCTGCTCTCTTCCTTCCTAGCCACACTCATCTCTTAGGGGCCAATGGCTTTGGTTCCACCACCACTTCCCTCAAGAGTCAGTGTGATCTAGGGAATAAAGTGCTGGATTTAGAGTTGGGAGGACTTGAGTTTGAACTCTGTTTCAAGCATTTACTAGCTGTGTGACCCTAAGTAAGTCATCTAACTTTTCCCAGTTTCTGTTTCCTCCTCTATAAAACTGGGATAATAATAACACTTACCTCACAGAGTTTTTTTGAGAATCAAATGATCGAATAGATATAAAGCAATTTGTAAAGCATAAAGCACCAAATGAATGTAAGTTATAATTTTTAAAATATACTTTAGTCACATCAGAGGAGGTGTAGCTCAAAGAGGAATGGACAAATCGTTTTTCTGCAGCATGAAATGTAGGTCAATTGAGTCATACACATAAAGGGCTTAACAAATAATTTCTGATTACTAATTACATACTTCCACAATTCTGCTCAGAGATAAGACAGAATAATAAAAGTGCCTCCCATCATGGGGAAACACATTGTTTTGTTTGTAATCTGGCTTTCTGTCCCAAAGCATTTTGCATAAGAATCTCCTAACTGGTAGAGAGAGTGATAATACAATTGGGTGTGCTTGTATGAGGGATTAAGTTGGTGTGAGAACTTTGGAGAGTGGAGATCTTCATCTGGGATGAACTCTTACATGAAAGGTATGTACTATTTATGTAGGCTATGTATATGTCTGTAGAGATTGCTTAAATGCAGCTCACAGAGAGAACAGATATCTCTGGAATTCTGACCACCCCTTTCCAAGGGAGGCATTGACTCCTGACTAGAGGAGAGCAGGAAGAGGAAGAGGAGGAGGAGGAGGAGGAGGAGGAGGAGGAGGAGGAGGAGGAGGAGGAG
>NC_058133.1:502069099-502078442 GCF_016433145.1 Gracilinanus agilis | reverse complement strand
AGGAGGAGGAGGAGGAGGAGGTCACAAGGGTGGTTGCTCAGCTCTCTACAGAAAGGGGGTCCCAGATTATAATTATATACATTTTCCTCTTAGATATTGCTTGTCTAGGGCACATTTTTAGGTACAAACTTATTTGCTGGCCACTATCTTTTAAAGGGGAAAGTAATCTAAGGCTATACCCCAAGCCTGATTCCTATCTGCCAAATGCCAGTTACACAAAAGACCATCCAAAACAGTGATTGTCAAGTAAACCCATCCATCCGAGCAGAAAGCAAAAAGAAATCCAAGAAGTTTTGCATATTAGAATATATCAGAAAATACTCAATATGTATGATTTGAGGTTTTGGTTTTAAAATATTATTCTATTGCAAAAATAAATAATAAAGAAATAGGTTCTGAGTGATAAAATATGTATAACCCAATAGAAATGCTTGTCAACTATAAGAGAAGGGAAGGGCAAGGGGAGGGAGAGACCATGAATCATGAAACCATGGAAAAATATTTTAATAAAAATAAAATTAAAATTATATTAAAAAAAGAAAGAAAAGAAAATGCCTGAGAGTCAATGAGCATTTTAGATGGAAGTAAAATGAGAACTTGCTCAACTAATAGAGAGATTCTGGCCCCATCAAAGAATCCCTAAAGTCTCTAGCTAGAAAGAGCAGGCATGTTGAGGATCCATTAGTCTGTCTTTCTCTATTCACATATCTAGTGTCAGTCCCCAAGAAAAGCTGGAACAACATGAGTCTCTCTGTCGCTCAAAGCAGAAATGAAGAATATCACTCCTCTCCAAAGCTTTCCCATCAACTGCCCTTTCTACATCTACTCTACCCTCAGCCAGCATTCTTCCACTAGATAGAAGTTTTACACAGTTCCAGGCTTGAAACTGGAGAGACATATTAAAACTATAAGAGATAAATATACATCTATCATTTAGGAATTAAGAAAAGTCGATTTTTGAGGAGACTTCTAGACTCCACAATCTCTCTCTTTATAAATGTGGCCATTTGTCCGCATTGTGGCATTGGAAAAAAGGAGAAAAGGAGGAATGAAAAAGAGGGGATTTTTTTTCTTCTTAGACCCTTACCTTCTATCTTAATATCAGTTCTAAGACAGAAGAGCTAGACAATCTGGGTTAAGTGACTTGCTCAGGGTCACACACAGGAAGAATATGAGGCCAGATTTGAGCCCATCTCCAGGACTGGCACTCTAGTCATTGTGCTACCCCAGAAAAGGGTGATTCTTCTCAGACATCCCTCACTGTGGCCTTCTCTTCCACTATCTCCACTTCCACTAGAAATTTGGAATCTATCCTGGGGTAGCCTACCTGTGATAGATGAATTTTTTCTCTGTGTTGCCTGGACCCAAGACCCACAACTTCCTATTTCCCCACTTGTTTTCTCACCATGGCCTGGCAATGGTACCTTTCTCCCCACCTGCCTCACTTCACTTTCTAGCTAGCTCCCCACTACATGTCATATTCCCCCATAAGAATATGAGCTCCTTGAGGGCAGGATGATCTCTTTTGCTTGTATTTATATCTCTAGCACTTAGTATGGTTTCTAATACATTTCAGTTGTTGAGTCATTTAGCAGTTGTGTCCAATTCCCTGTGACCCCACTGGGGGATTTCTTGACAAAGATGCTAGAATGGTTTGCCATTGCCTTCTCCAGCTCATTTTACAGATGAGGAAACTGAGATAAGCAGGGTGAAGTTTTCCCAGGGTCACCCAGCTAGGAAGTATCTAAGGCCAGTTTTGAACTCAGGTCTTCCTGACTCCAGACCCAGCATTCTATTCATTGTGCCACCTAGCACCCTTTCTGTCACTAAGCACATGAATACGTTATCTATCTCCCAAGACTGGGTCCATCGATATACAAATCTATAAAACCTCATTTTTAATATAACAGTTCACACAGAGAATCCACAAGACCAGTTTTTTAAGACCAGTTTTAAGGGTAGATAGAGAACCAGCCTGGAGATGGGAGATCCTGGGTTCAAATCTGACCTCAGACTCTTCCAAGTTATGTGACCCTGGGCAAGTCACTTAACCCCCATTGCCTAGACTTTACCTCTCTCTCTCTCTCTCTCTCTCTCTCTCTCTCTCTCTCTCTCTCTCTGGGATTGAAAAATTTTATTTAATTAATTAATTTAGACCATTTTTCCATGGTTACATGATTCATGTTCTTTCCCTCCCCTCCTCCCCCCACCCCCAATGAGCAATTCTACTGGGTTTCACATGTGTCATTGATCAAGACCTATTTCCACATTATTAATATTTGCATTAAGGTGATCACTTAGAGTCTACATCCCCAGTCATATCCCCATCAAACCATGTGATCAAGCAGTTGTTTATCTTCTGTGTTTCTGCTCCCACAGTTCTTCCTCTGGATGTGGCTAGTTTT
Organism: Gracilinanus agilis; assembly: GCF_016433145.1. Lineage (NCBI taxonomy): Eukaryota > Metazoa > Chordata > Mammalia > Didelphimorphia > Didelphidae > Gracilinanus > Gracilinanus agilis. Next base: position 502,076,037 of record NC_058133.1, on the reverse strand, counting down.
CTTTCTCCTAAGTCCCTCAGAATTGTTATGGATCATTGCATTGCTGCCAGTACAGAAGTCCATCACATTCTATTTTACCACAGTGTATTGGTCTCTGTGTACAATGTTCTTCTAGCTCTGCTCCTTTCACTCTGCATCAATTCCTGGAGGTCTTTCCAGTTCTCATGGAATTCCTCCAGTTCTTTCTTTCAGCACAATAGTATTCCATCTCCATCATATACCACAATTTGTTCAGACATTCCCCAATCTGAGGGCATTTTCCAATTTTTTGCCACCACAAAGAATGCAACTATAAATATTTTTGTACAAGTCTTTTTTCTTTATGATCTCTTTGGGGGTATAAACCCAGCAGTGCTTTACCTCTCTCTTACCTTAAAACTGATATTTAGATTGATTCAAAGACAGAAGCTAAGGGGTTAAGGGTTTTTTAAGTCCCAGTTTTATCATAATCAGCACCAAAACCATAAAATTCCATTTTAAAAGTAGTAAAAATTCTTGTTTCCTATAGAGTCATGAATTTAATTCTTCTAGATAATATTAAGAACAAAAAGACATTTTTCTTTCTTTCTTTTTTCTTGTCTTTTCTCTTGATTGGCCAGATAAAGAGGAAAGAATGACTAGAAAAGCTGACTGATCCAATGTTGTGTTGTTTGGCAACTATTTTCCTGACTTCAATTTTATCTGGAGACCCATCCCTATTGCCCTGCCTCAAGTCTTCCCCCTTCTCCAGCACATCCTCCACAGCGCTGACAAAACAGTCTTCCTAAAGTGTGAATTTGACTATGTCACTTTCCCATGTGTTGAACTTCAGGAGTTTCTAGTTACTGCACTTTGGGATCATATAAACTATTTGGTATTTAAATCCCTTTACAACTTCACTTGCTAGATTCTCTCTGCTAGTATTCAATTTCCACAACTCATCATGGATGACTCCCCTTCCTGCCCGCCACTATCCAGTCAAAGTCTTCCTCACACATGACTCTCCATCTGCCATCTCCAGGTCTTTGTCCAGGTTGTCCCCTATCCCTGGAATGCTCATCCTCCTCATCACTACCAATTAGAATTCTTGGTTTCCTTCCAAACTGCCTAATTACTACCTTCTACCTGAAGACTTTTCAGAATCTCCCACCCAGCTCCTAATGTTGTCCCCAAGTGTTCTTGGTCTTCATTTTATATATATAAATATAAACATTTATAATTTGTAATACTATAACACAATAATGCATTATAATAAGTAATACGACTTAAAGTAATATAAAATAATAATATGACAATATAACAATACAATATAACATTATAATGCAAAACAATATACTAAAATGCAACACAATACAATATGATATGATACAATGCCACACAATGCAATACTATCTAATATAACAATACATAACAAAATGTAAGTTCCATGAGGTCACTGGCCATTTTATTTTTGGTTCCAGTACCAAGGACAGTGATCAAGGATTAAATGGCTTTGACAAATAGTGATAACAAAGCATTTATCCCAAACACAGATCACTTAATAACATGATTGTCTAATTTTTCTGAGATCTTTACCAGGTCATAAAACTTGGATTTTATCACCACCTTAGTCTCATGTTCATTCAATTCATGAAGTTCTGAGCACTAAATTAAGAATTATTTGGGCTGTTCTGCCACTGAAACATTTAGGTACTGTCTTAGAGAACCTGCAGAATGCTTTTCTCTACAACTTCTTTATCAAGGGCTTCAGGCTGATTACCTCATGGCAAGTAGTTAGTAGTCCTTCCCAGACTCTGCAGGAGTTACATTGGGGATTTCACAATAGGAAGTAGGATGTCTGTTACTGACCTATCCTCAATATTGCCACTTTCTTTTCTGCTCCACATATTGCCGGTGAAATATCCCAGTCCCCAGGCATTTAGCCCTGTGGTACCACTGAGTTTTGTGCCCTGGGTACCTTCAGATCAGATCACAATGCCCCAAACAGAATGACTTCATCCGACATCCAGTGTGCAAATTAGCTAACATTTCTCTAAAGTTCCTAGAGTTCTGGAATTGTAAGTTTTCTTAGTACATAAGTTTCCTACATCTGTGCCTCAATAGCATTGTAATCTAAATTTGCTTCTAATCTTTCCCTGGACTTTTATCTACAGAAGAGGTTTCTGCTTTATAGCTCCATGTTGTTTGGTCGTTTCAGTCACGTCCGGCTCTTTGTGACTCCACTTGAAATTTTCTTGGTAGAAATTCTGGAATAGTATGCCATTTGCCATTTCTTTCTCCAGTTCATTTTACATATGAAGAAACTGAGGCAAATAGGGTTAAGTGATTGCCAGGGTCACACAGCTAGGGAGGGTCCAAGGTCAGATTTGAACTCAGATCTTCCTGACTCCAGGCCCAGTGCTCTATCTATTGCATCATCTAGCTGTGTAGCTACTGTTCTAATTCTTCTCTCTTAATAAATGTCTTTGCTAGTAACTAATTGTGTCTACTAGTGAATTGTTCGTAAGAAGCACACTAGTGTGAACACTTGAACTATATTAGTAGAAATACAGTCCCACAAGGTTGCATTGAGATTCAGGATGCAGAATGAGACACACATTTTTGAATGTGGATAATGTAGGGTTTGTTTTGCTTGACCATATTTGTTGCAAGAGGTTTTTTTTTTTCTTTTAAACTGGCATAATGGGAAAAGAGAAAATAAATATTTTTTCATTAAAAAGGAATGTTAAAAAAAGAAAAACATTGTAGTCAAGATGCGTGCAATTTTAATTTTGCTTTGGATCACACCATATATGTCTTTTCCTTTCTGTATTTCTTTAAATATTTCTTTTTCGGACACTGGTCGGTCAATCAGTTGATAAACATTTAACGAATGCCTACTAGACTCCAGGCATTGTATTAAGGATTAGAGATATAAATGTGAAAAAGAAAGGCAGTTTTTGACCTCGAGGAGTTTGCCATCTAATGAGGGAATATATGAAAAAAGCTGAAAAGCAGGCAGGAAGTGGCAGGGGAGGCCAAGGAAGACACTAGATGCAAGAGTACGGTGGAAAAATCAGAGATGTAACATGCCAAAATTTAGTCATCTGTTCCTGTATAGCTTAACATAAAGTCACTTCTAATATTTTGCTAAGATAAATGGAACAGCTGTGAATATTTTTATAAAGAAAGGTCCTTTTACCTTGTTGTGATTTGGGGGGTGATTTTCCACAGTGGAATTTCTAAATCAAAAGATTTATTAATTTTGTGATTCATTGCATATCTTTCTATTAGTAAGCATTCTTGGGAAATAAATATGGGACCCCCTTTCCACTCTGAGACATCATATAGTATTTTTTTTACTTCTCTTATCTCATTAGCTCATATGATTTCACAGAAATGAAGATTAAGGACCCTCAACAATCAATGGGGAGGCACTTATTACATGAGAGTAGGCTGTAAGATATGACCAATTAAATATTATGTAAGAGAAAAAGCAAAAAGAATGTTATCAGATAGATCAGTATCATACAACCATAGAATTTGAGAGTTGGAAAAAACTCAGCAGCCATCTTGTACAACCCATACCTTAAAAAGATTACGTACTAGAGGGGATCATATAGAGGACCCAGAGATGGGAGGTCCTGAGTTCAAATCTGGCCTCAGACACTTCCTATCTGGCTGATCCTAGAAAAGTCACTTAAACCCCACTACGTAGTCCTTATCACTCTTCTGGCTTGGAACCAATGCACAGTATTGATTCTAAGATGGAAGGTAATGTGTTATGGTTTTATTTTTTTAAACCCTTAACTTCTGTGTGTTGGCTCCTAGGTGGAAGAGTGGTAAGGGTGGGGAATGGGGGTCAAGTGACTTGCCCAGGGTCACACAGCTGGGAAGTGTCTGAGGCCAGATTTGAACCTAGGACCTCCCATCTCTAGGCCTGGCTCTCAAACCACTGAGCTACCCAGTTGCCCCAAGGTGTTTTTTTTTTAAAGAAAGAATCCATGTCAAAGCATATCCAACAAGTGTTTATTCAAACTCTGCTTGAAGAACTACAAGGATGAGAATAGTTCTCTTCAGACTGGGAAAGCTAAATTGGGGACATTTTCCTGACACCAAGCCAAAATTTGCCTTTTTATAACTCCCCCCCCCCGTTTCTGAACATGTCTAATCCCTTTTCTAAATGACAGCCTTTCAAACTCTAGGATAGCACCCCCTTTGGGATGATTCTTTCAATCTCATCTGCCCAAGAAGGCTGGATCCCCCAGGGCAGCTCAGTGCTATTTTTCAGGTTTCTAGAGAAAACGCTAAAGGGTTGGAGCTTCTACTTATGTCACTTGTGGGATATCATATAGTTTGCTTCTGGTGAATAGCTTTTACAAAGGGACATTGACCAAGAAAGTATAGCAAGACTAGAAATTAGAAAAATGTACCCCAAACTGGGGATCTTCTCCCTCCACTGCACACTCTTGGTTCCTGGGGAGACGTGGCTTAGTTCATAGCACAGCAATAGGCAGGTCCACATGAAGGAACATGTGGGACCAAGAGGTACCCCATAGCTCCTAGCCCTAGAAGTTCTTTTCCCCATTCCCAGAATCATGATAGTGATAAGATGGAGTCACTCCCTTGCTCAGCTGGGCTGGCTCCTCATGTGGCTTGATGCTTTGGCTAGCAGAAAAGAAGGGATAGAAATAAGCACTTATTAGACCCTTACTGTATGCTAGGCACTGTGCTAAGGCTTTACACATATCATCCCACTATATTGTCAGACTTGGTCAAGTGGATCACCAACTCGGTTAATGGATTCAGTTGCTGCTCCTACTGGCTCTGGTCATTTTTGCTCTTGATGCCAATGGATGAGGAGGCATCTCAAAGATCATAAAGTCATAACCTCGTCATTTCCATCTCCGGATAATCATCCAGCTAAGATCAGAAAAGAATAAACAGAAAAGAAACAAAAGAAGCAGGCGTGTGCCCATGGGCAGATGGTGGACAGACAAGCAGGAAAAATAGCCATTGTGTCTCCCACTCCCACTCTCTACCATCCAGCTGTTCACAGTCATTTTTTTCTCACTATCTGTCTAGAAAGGAAAAACACCAAAAAAATCTGGAGGGAGGAGCAGTCTAATCTTTCAATTGGGCTAGCTATTCCCTGCCCTCCACCTTCCATCCAGACTGTTTTTGTAGAAGTCTCAGATTATTTCAGGGACAGAAAGAGACCACTAATAGCTGGGGCAGCGGAGGCAGGAAAGATATTTCTTTCCTCTAGAGCAGTGATTCCCAAAGTGGGCGCTACTGTCCTCTGGTGGGTGCTGCAGGGATCCAGGGAGGCGGTGATGGCCACAGGGGCATTTATCTTTCCTATTAATTGCTATTAAAATTTTAAAAAATTAATCTCCAGGGGGCTAAGGAATATTTTTTCTGGAAAAGGGGCGGGAAGCCAAAAAAGTTTAGGAACCACTGATCTAGACCGGGTCCAGGATATACTCATTCCTCACTTTCACCACTTAGAATTCCAAACTTCCTTCAAAGCACAGAGTAGGCAGCTTGCAGATATAGTGGATAGAGTAGTGGGCTTGGAATCAGGAAGAGCTGAATTCTAATCCTACCTCCAGGATTTATTAACTATGATTCTGAGTATGTTTCTTAACTTCGTTTATCTTCAATTTCCTCATCTGTAAATTTGGAAGTGAGGTGGACTTGACAGTGTCTAAGGTCCTATTTTTCCACTCTAAATCAAGGCTCCTTTGATCTTATAGTAAGCTTTTCCTTTCCCTCCCGGCTTTTGGTAGTCTCTCCCTACTCATCAAACTACTTTGATCTCTAAATATATACTTTGTATTTATTTATATAAGAACATCAACAGTAATAGCTAGCATTTATATAGCACTTTAACGTTTACAAAGCACTTTATAAACATTATCTCATTTTATCCTCACGGCAACCCCAGGAGGTAGGTGCTATTAATTACCCATTTTATAGATGAAGAAATTGAGGCAGACAAAGGTTAAGTGACTTGCTCAGGGTCATAGCTAATTAGTGTCTGATGCTGGATTTGAGTCTAGGTTTCCTCAACTCCAACTCACTTTCCTTGCTGGATCCCTAGTAAAATGAAAATTTTTTAAAAGGTGGGATTTTTCACATTTGCCTACTGTCCAGCACAGGGTCAAAAACATCATCATGAATATATCATCATGTTTGCTGAATTGAATTGAAGTTTTTGGACATTTTACTGTTTCTTTTTATAATTTAATAATTTATTTTCATTTAATTTCCCCTCATAGTGCTCAACCTAGAGTTAACCCCGTTTGCCTCAGTTACTCATCTGTAAAATGGGTTAGAGAAGGAAACAGCAAGCCACTCCAGTATCTTTGCCAAGAAAATCCCAAAAAGGGTCAAAAAAGAGTCACGCGTGCCTTTTAAATGACTGAAAAATAACAAAACAACTACTCAAGAAAATAAGAACAGTTTTTGAAAACAAAGAAAATGGTCATTTTAAAAATCAGATAACTTTATCCATTTCTTAAAGAAAAGGTTCAAATTTAAAAGATTTTGGCTTTTAGGAAATGTACAAGAAAACAAAACACTCTGAATGATCACCAGTTTGAGAAAATAATAGGAATTTTGGCAGCCCAAGTGGAAACAATCTGTGATGTAAGTAAACAAATACTTCAAACAAAAGACGCTCTACAGCTGTGACTAAAGTTTCTGCTTAAAGCACAGGATTATCACTCAAGAGGCTGAAAAATATCTGGACCACTAATCATGGAGAAACAGATGCAGGCAAGAAAAAAGGAAATGGAATGACAAAAATATTAGGAAAGTGCAAATAATGTAGAAGATGTTGAGAGAGAGGAAGGAGGGAAGGAAGGAAGGAAGGAAGGAAGGAAGGAAGGAAGGAAGGAAGGAAGGAAGGAAGGAAAGAAGAAAGGAAGGAAGGAAGGGAAGGAGGTAGGGAGGAAAGAAGGAAGGAAATAAAG
>NC_058133.1:502034875-502066312 GCF_016433145.1 Gracilinanus agilis | reverse complement strand
GAGAGAGAGAGAGAGAGAGAGAGAGAGAGAGAGAGAGAGAGAGAGAGAGAGAGAGAGAGAGAGAGAGAGAAAGAGAAGGTGGGGGAAACAGAGACAGAGAGAAAGAAAGAAAGAGAGAGAAGGGAAGAGACAACCAGAGACACAGAGAGGGAGAGCAAGATTCAGAGAGAGAGAGAGAGAGCAACTGGAAATACAAATACAAGAAGTGATTAAGCTCGAAATTAATTTAATTTGTTCCCACTCTCTTTTTCCCTTTACTGTGAGTCCTTTCCGTAGGGTTGGCTGCAGTTGCCAATACTCCATCATTCAATTTTCTAACTGCCATTTGCACCTTCTACCCAAATATTCCATATTTAACAAAATTAAAATAATACTAACTGACATTTAAGATGAGCAGAACACTTTACATATAGTATTTAATCCTCACAACCACCCTGTGATGTGGGTCCTATTTTTTTAATTGGGTTAAGAAGGTTAAGAGATTTGCTCAGGATCACACAGCTAGTGGAAAGATCTGCAGGAACTGATGCAGAGTGAAATAAGCAGAACTGGGAGAACATTGTACACAGCAACAGCAATATTGGATGATGATTATCTGTGAAAACTTGGCTACTCTCAGCCATGCAACGATCTGGGATAATCCTGAAGGACTTCTGACAGGGAATGCTCTCCACCTCCAAAGACCTGTTGGAATTGTCTTTCACATCAATGTATTTTTGGTTATATTTTGGTGTTTGGGTTATGTATGACTTTGCTCTTACAACAATGACCAAGTGTGTTTTACATTACAATAAAAAGTATGTTTTACATGACACTAAAAAAATGAACAAGCAAAAAAAAAGAAAAGATCACACAACTAGTAAGGCAGGATTTGAACTTGGGTCTTCCTGACTCCAACTCCAGCTCTCTAACCAGTCAGCATTCCCCTTCACTGACACCTAATTGCCATATCATGTCTCTACTATGATGCTAGTTTAGGGGCAGTAGAGGGTATGTCTGGTCCATGCAATGCCTTCCTCACTAGCTCAGCCACAAATTCTCTTTGCAGAGAAATGTATTCCTTGGTTTGAGGTCTCAGAATCAAAATGGGCTTACTGGCCACTTATTTATTTATTTATGTTTAAATTTTATTTTTATTGTCTTGCAAAACACACTTCCATATTGTTGTAAAAGCACAATCAACCATAACCAAAACCCTAAAATAAAACCATAAATATACTGATGTGAAAGATGACTCCAATAGTTCTTTCTCTCTTTCGGGATTATCCCATATTGCTGAGAATAGCCAAATTTTCACAGATAATAATCATCCAATATTGCCGTTATTGTGTACAATGTTCTCCCCGTTTTGCTTATTTCACTCAGCATCAGTTCCTGCAGATTTTTCTAGCTTTTTCTTAATTTATCTTGCTTTTCATTTCTTATAGCACAATAATATTCCTTCACCAACATGTACCACAATTTGTTTAACCATTCCCTAATTGATGAATATCCCCTCAATTTCCATTTCTTTGCCATCACAAAGAGAGCTGCTATAAACAGTTTTGTACAAATAGGTCCTTTCCCCTTTTTATTATCTCTTTTGGATACAGGCCCAGTAGTGGTATTACCAGATTAAAGGATATACACAATTTTATAGCCTTTTGGCATAATTCCAAATTACCCTCCAGAATGGTTGGATCAGTTCACAACTCCACCAACAATGCAATAGTGTCCCAATTTTGCCACATCTCCTCCAACATTTACTGTTTTCCCTTACTGCTAAATTGGCCAATCTGATAGGTTTGAGTTGGTACCTCAACATTGTTTTAAGTTGCATTTCTCTAATGAAGAGGGATTTAGAACATTTTTTCATATGATATTTGATGGCTTTTATTTCTTCATCTGAAAATTGCTTGTTCGTATGCTTTCACCATTTGTCAACTGGGAAATGACTTATGTTCTTATAAATTTGACTTTGTTCTGAAAAATTAGACCTTTATCAGAGACGTTTGTTATAAAAATTTTGTTTCCCAATTTGTTATTTCCCTTCTAATCTTGGCTACATTAGTTTTGTTTGTAAAAAAGCTTTTAAATTTAATATAATCAAAAGTATTCATTTATATCTTACAATACTCTCTATCTCTTATTTGGTCATAAATTCTTCCCTTCTCTGAAGATCTTCCAGGTAAACTATTCTATGTTCCCCTAATTTAATTATGTTATCAATCTTTATATCTAAATCATTTATCCATTTTGACCTTATCTTGGTATAGGGTATGATTTCCCCAGTAGTTTTTGTTTGTTTGTTTGTTTTATTAAAACCCTCACCTTCCGTCTTGGAGTCAATACTGTGTATTGGCTCCAAGGCAGAAGAGTGGTAAGGGTAGGCAATGGGGGTCAAGTGACTTGCCCAGGGTCACACATCCCAGTAGTTTTTGTTAAATAGTGGGAGTTCTTATTCCAAAAGTTGGGATCTTTTGGTTTATCAAACACTAGGTTGCTAAGGTCATTTACCCCTGTATATTATGTATCTAATCAATTCCATTGATCCACCATTTTATTTCTTAGCCAATACCAGATTGTTCTGATAATTGCTACTTTATAGTACAGTCTGAGATCTCATACTGCTAGGCTACCTTCCTTCACATTTTTTTCATTAGTTCCCTTGATATTCTTGTCCTTTTGTTCTTTCAGATGAATTTTTTATTATTTTTTTCTAGTTCTATAAAATAATTATTTGATAGTTTGGTAAACAATAAATTAATTAATTTAAGTAGAATTATCAGTTTTCCTTATATTAGCTCAGCCTACCCATGAGCAATTAATATTTTCCTAATTGTTTAGATCTGAATTTATTTGTGTGAAAAGTGTTTTGTAATTGTGTTTAGATAATTCCCATGTTTATCTTGGAAGGAGATTCCCAGGTATTCTAACTCTTGCTGCTGAACTTTGTTGATGATTTATATGGATGTATTCTGTATCCTTCAACTTTATTAAAGTTATTAATTATTTCAACTAGTTTTTTAATTGAGTCTTCAGGATTCTTTAAAGTAGACCATCATATCATCTGCAAAGAGTGATAGTTTAGTTTCCTCATTGCCTACTTTAATTTCTTCCATTTCTTTTTCTTTATTTATTGCTAAAGCTAACATTTCTAGTACAATATTAAATAATAGAGGTGATAATGGGCATCCTTGTTTCACTCCTGATCTTATTGGGAAGGTTCCTAACTTATCCCCATTACAGATGATACTTGATGATGCTTTTATGTAGATACTACTTACCACTTTAAGGAATGACTCGCTTATTCCTATGCTTTCTAGTGTTTTTAATAAGTATGGGTTTTATAATTTCTCGAAGGCTTTTTCTGCATCTATTGAGATAATCATGTGATTTCTGTTACTCTGATTATTGATATGATCAATTATGTTGATAGTTCCCCTAATATTAAACCAGCCCTGTATTCCTGGTATTAATCACCCCTGGTTGTAGTGAATAATCCTTTTGATATATTGCCATAATCTCCTTGCTAATATCTTATTTAAAAATTTTGCATCTGTATTCATTAATGAAATCAGCCTATACTTTTCTTTCTCTGTTTTTGTTCTTCCTAGCTTAGGTAACAGTGCCATATTTGTTTCATAAAAAGAATTTGGTAAGATTCCTTCTCTGCCTATTTTCCCAAATATTTTATATAAAATTAGGTTTAATTGTTCTTTAAATGTTTGATAGAATTCACTTGCAAATCCATCTGGCCCTGGGGATTTTTTCTTAGTGAGTTTATTGAGGGTTTATTCAATTTCATTTTCTAAGACAGTTTATTTAAGTATTTTATTTCCTTTTTTGTTAATCTGGGCAATTTATTTTTTGTAAATATTCATCCATTTCACCTACATTGTCAGCGTTATTGTCATATAATTGGGCAAAATAGCTTCTAATGATTGCTTTAATTTTCTGTTGGTGATGAGTTCACCCTTTTCATTTTTGATACTGATTATTTTATTTTCTTCTTTCCTTTTTTAATGAAATGAACCAACATTCTATTTTATTTGTGTGTGGTTTTTTTTTTTCATTAAACCAACTCCTATCTTATTTATTGGTTCAATGGTTCTCTTGCTTTCAAATTTATTAATTTCTCTTTTAACTTTTAGGATTTCCAATGTAGTCCACACCACTCACGTTATAGATGAGCAAACTTGGGCTTGGATAGTGCAGACTTGCCCAAGGCTCTCATAGGCATCAAGTGGCAGGATCCAGTCTTGAACCCAGGTTTTCTAACTCCAAATTCTCAGCCTTCTCCATTATGCTACAAAAGGCATTATGCCATTCTGTTACATCTGAGGCATTGTGAGGAATTGTAATACAGATTTAAATTCCATTGATTATGCTGGTCATGCCTGATGCTTTTACCAAGAACATAGGATTCACTCTGATTGGCATATGAAGCTTTCTGCATGGTGGGAGCAGGAAGCCCATGTAATTATCCTGCTTTCTTTCTCCTGGGTTTTTTTGCCTCATGGGATTGTTTTGCTTCAGGAGGAGGAGTAAAGTCTCATCATCTGTCAGGTGGAATATTCAGATGCCGTTGTTGCCTGGATCCCTCCTTTCTTAGGGCCCAAATATCCTCAGGTGTCCCAATCTATATGAACACTGGTTCTCTGTAAGTCCTTGCCAAAGCTGGATAAGATGGTGGTGAGGATGAGCTCAAATCGATCCATCATTCTGGTCAATAGTTCTACTTCTTTGTTTCTAGGAATTGCCTTAAACAAATCTTTACCTGTGGGCAGAGTTTGGAGTGACAAATACCTTCAATAAGTCTTGGGATGCCCAATCATTAAGTTCTTTCCAATGTTGTTGACCAACCAGGTGAAGGTCCGATCTTCCAGCAGGCCTCTGGTCAGCTCAGTTCCATTTCCTGAGTCTGTGGGCTACTGCCAAAAGAGACTGAAATTCTAAGGATTGTTGGTCACAGGGGAGCGGTCCTGCCTTCATATAAAGCAGAGACCATGTTCCGATGCCATGTACATAGCAGGGACCCCGGAACCCTGAGAATTCTTGGCTTAGCCTTTCTTTGTCGAGGATTCTCAGGCAATCACTTGAATTAAGATTCTGAAGATGACCAGGCAAGAAGAGGCACCAGACACTGGGGTCCTTTCTCAAGCTGAACTGCCAAGCATTCCAACTCTTCTGCAGAGAGCTCCGCACCAATGGGCTGGCCACAGAGCCTACGACCTAAATGCACACTTCCCTAAAAGACTATTTTACAGAAAATTCACACAAAGCTAACACTCATGCAGTGGTAAGAAGAAGCAGTACAAAGACACTCTCTGAAGACTCTAATATTGATTGTGAGATATATAAGATACTGGCACAGGTCCTCCCAGCATGGCAGGAGCAGAGCAGAATCACAATAGCCCAAAGGAAAGTGAACTGAGCAAATCCAGAGATATCTCCACCTCAAAGGTTCTAATCTAAGGGATTATTTGTGCCTGCCCTCAGTAGAATCCCCTGAACTTGGCTCAGTCACAGCCACAGCTGGACACGCTGTATCCTGACCCCAACATCTTGATGTCATTCAAAAATTAAGGACAAGAAAACCCAGTGGAATTGTGTGTTGGCTATGGGACGGGAGTGGGAGGAGGAGAGGGGAAAGAACATGAATCATGGAACCATGAGAAAATTTTCTTAATCAATAAAAAATTAATTAAAAAAATTAAGGACAAGGAGGTAACTGGATGACTCAGTGGATTGAGAGACTGGCCTAGAGGTCCTGGGTTCAAATCTGACCTCAGACTCTTCCCAGCTGTGTGACCCTGGACAAGTCACTTGACCCCCATCGTCTAGCCCTTACTGCTCTTCTGCTTTCAAACCAATACATAGAATTCATTCCAAGATGGAAGGTAAGGGTTTGGTTTTTTTTTTTTAAGGACAAGGGGCAGGTGAATAGAGTGCTAGGTCCAGAGTCAAGAGAACCTGGGTTCAAATCTGACCTCAGACACTTCCTAGCTATATGACCCTAGCAAGTCACTTAATCTGGATTGTCTATCTCTTACCTTTCTTCTGTCTTAAAATTAATACTAAAATAGAATGGAAGGATTAAAACAATGAAAAACAAACAGTAGCTATGTGCCAAGAACTATGGAAAGTGTTGGGAATACAAAGAAAGTTAAAAGTCCCTCATCTCAAGGAACTCTCAGTCTAATTTCTGGGAGGCAACTTGAAAATAACTGTTACGGTTACCCTAAGCTGTGAGTCTGGCCCTGCCATCAATGAACCCACACACTTCATTTTTTTTAAACACTGAAGTCATCGGAGAGCATCCATGTTCCCCACAGCCATTATACTAGAGGAGAGAGCCACAGCCTGGAAATCATGCCCAGTGGAGCGCTGAGTCCTTAGGGAGCCCAGCTACCTCTCCATGGGGGCAGGAGATTCCAATTGGACCAGGATAGACCCCATCCTGTGTGAAACTATTTCTGTGTTATGCCTTTGGCCTCTCAAACCCTTCCTTCCGCAGAGAAGTTCAGGCATGAGCCAAGGAGGAGTTTGGAACTTGGGATCTCATCAGGCTTAGAGGTCAGCCTCCCTGTCTCTATCAGCACTTAGCAGTTTGGGGCCAGCTATTTGTCAAGATTGCAGTTGTTTTCAACAGGGAGATATTTAGACCAAAAACCTAATGGTAAACCCCTTGTGGTTTACCACAGGCTCCAGGGAGGACAGGCATGAGCTATGTTGCGTTGTCATCAATGGATGACTTTGGGCCAGATAGTCCTAATGGCAATGAGATGCCAGCTAGACGGTAAACTGGGCATTTTGAAATGCTGCCAGTTGTTCAGGTCCCTAGTCAAATCCACCCTCCTTTCTAGACACTTTGTAGATGGTCGTAAAAGAAATATCTAGTGGGGAAAGAGCCTGCCTCCATTTTTTTAAACCCTCACGTCCCATCTTAGAATCAATATTGTGTATTGGTTCCAAGATAGAAGATCAGCAATGAGGGTGAAGTGATTTGCCTAGGGTACACAGCTAGGGAGTGTCTGAGGTCAGATTTGAACCCAGGACCTCCTGCTTCTCAGCCTGGCTTTCAGTCCACAATGCCACCTAACTGCCTCCAGCTGTCTCAATTCTTAAATAATATAACTAGTTTATTTTTATCTTATTTATTACAGCATGATTGACCATCCTTTATCTTGATATCATTCTTGTGAAAGCATACCAGCTGCACATTCCTCCTTTAGGCTACATATTGCAAAATAATAAACATTTAGAATAGTACTTTACTCCAAAGTTCTTTTTCCCTCCTTCTTAGTTCCTAATAGAAAACCTTCTTAGTTCCTAATCAGTGTTTTCATCTGAAATCTTTATCCCAACAATACATACATTCACACAAGTGTGTACATGTTTTTTCTCCTTAAAAAAAAGTTTTCAACTAACAAGTATAGTAATTACTTAATGAATATTCATGGGCTTCCTGTTTTCTCTTCTTCCCATTTCCCTCATTGAAAGAAAAAGAAAACCCCTGCAACAATTATGCAGCACCAAGCGAAACAAATTCGTACACTGGCCATGTCCAATAATATCCAACTCATTTTATGTTTTAAATCTAACATGTCTCTGATGGGAGGTGGGTAACATGTTCCATAATTGGTCCTCTGGAACTGTGGTTGATCATTTTTTGATTTCTTTAGTCTTTCAAAGTATTAACATCTTTTGCAAAGATGCAATCTGTTTCTAAAGGGAAACCGAGTCCAAATTTAGGAAGTGTAATGAATAAAGGGGCTGAAGCTAGTAATAATTCTAGAAGGAGCTAGTTTTGGAAAGGATGGAAGCCGGGTTCCAGGTTAGCAGAGAGATAAGAGAATCTCTCTCCTGCTAGGCACCAAACTCCTTGAAGATGCCTAATCTGCAGCCCCTATCCCCATGAGGAAGTAACTCCCTATCGATGTGCATAGTAGCTTGACGGGAAGTGAATATGGGATTTCCTGTCCAACAGTAATGGAATTTATCCCTGCTGTAGCTGTTCAGAGCCTTTCCTGTTGGCTCTCCCTGCTTGGCCTTAGACAGGTAGGCAATAACCACAAAGTTCTCAGATTAAGGCTAAAGGGTTTATTGATAACAGAAGTATAGGTGACAAGGTAATGGAAAGAGGGTTAGGAAGTACTGAGAACTAAGAGTGAAAGATTTCTCTGTCTCAAGATGCTATTACGTCTTCCCTCGATGCTCTTCTGCTGACCCAGGGCAGACAGCCCCGGGTCACAGTGGTGTGGTCTCTTTGATAATAAAATAAAATTAATCTTTAGTTAAAGGTTGGTTTGCTGTGCCAGTAGTAATAATGGGTTTGTCCTGCAGAATTGGTTTGACCCTTTTCTAAGCCTAAAAATAATACTCATGTTTTCACTCCCACCACCTGGTCCCAAGGGAATATGAGGCAAGTGAGAGGTAAGGGGAGAAGTGAAGTAGCCAGGGTCTGCCAAGCATATTTATAGCCTGGCTCCAACTGCCAAGTGGCACCAGCCGCCTGTCTCATGGCATGTTTCACATTCTAACCAGGGCAAACTGCCAGCTTGCCCCATGCAAAATATGGCAGTATGCTTTTCCATATTACAGAAGGCACAAAATCAGGGTGGCAATCAGAGCAGTTCTTCTCCTTTTCCCATTTGACAGAATTGGGGTAATGATGGGATGAAGAATAAAAAGAAATCCTTAATGAATTCAATTAATAAAAACATCTTTTATTTCACCTTTGGTCAAGCTGAAAGGAGACTCCTTAGATGGAGTAGACTGAATGATTTTAGGGAAATGGTTCTCCAAGGTGAGCCAATTAGTTAGGCCTCACTTGATATCTCAAAACTATTGGTTAGCTTTTGCTCCTGTTTAATCTAGACTATGGGATTTGTCTTTGTTCTTGAGCCCTATAAATTGTACTTTAGAAGTCCCTTGGGGAGAAAGATATTCAAAGGAAGGATAGATTTTTGTCCCTTTGGATTTTCTGTCAGTAAAGTTGCTGAGAATTAGAATTAGTAAATCACTGCGTTTGTCTCTGGCAGATTTGTGCCTACTACAAATTTTTGTCTCCCACAAAAAGAATAATAGGGTTAAAGAGGACTCTGATGAAGGTAAGGAGGTCCATTTTCTCATCTCTTCTTTGGAGTTGAAGCTTGATTTTACACATCATGGGGTTTCAGTCTTTGGGGCTGTTATTTCCATTATTATTGTTGTAGTTGTGTATGTTCTTTTCCTGGTTCTTTTTCCTCTCCTCTCCATCAGTCCATAGAAGTCTTCCAGTACTTCCCTGGATTCTTCATATTCATCTTTTCTTTCTGACCAATAATATTCCATTACATTCCTGTGCCATCATGTTGGTTTAGCTATTCTCAATCAATGAAAATCTATTTTGTTTCCAGTTCTTTGTTACTTACTGTGAAAGGGGTTGCCATGAATATTGTGGAGTGTTCAAGGGCTTTCTGTCTTTGACTTTATTGAGACATATGCCTAGCAGAGGGCCATGTTTTAAAATACAAAGTATTATTAAATACTAGGTATCAGTTCCAAGGCAGAAGAGGGGTAAGGGCTCTGCAATGGAGGGTAAGTGACTCACCTAGCCAGGAAGTATCTGAGGCCAGATTTGAACCCAAGACCTCTCATCTCTAGGTCTGGCATTCTATGCACTGAGCTGACCCAGGCCATTGGTTTTTAAAGCAGTTTTAAATCTCTTTCTTGAAGATTGGTGGGATAAACCTCAGTAATTTCACCAATACTGGAAGAATATTTCCTTTGACCTTCCCTTCCCCAACTGGAACTTCCTGGAACTTGACTGGCTGAGCACTGTGTTTTATCTAGAATAACTGCCTATTCTCAGCCTTCCAAAGTCTAATATGGCCTCACAAGGGCTCCCTGTATGGCCACAGGGTGTAATGAAAAGGGGATAGCTAATAATAATAGGAGGCTAGCTATAAAGAGGAAGGTATGAGCCAGTCCCAGGGGCTATAGGCTTGAAATACTGAATGTAAATGTATCAAGGATCCTGCACCCAGGCTAGCAGAGAGATAGGAGAAACTCTCTCTTGCTAGGAACCAAGCTCCTTTAAGTTGTATATTCTACAGCCCCTGACCTGATGAGGAAGTGACTCCTATTGGTGTATGTAGGAATCAGACAGGAAGGGAAATATGGCACTTCCAGTTTAACAGTAATAGAGTTTATCCCCGCTGCAGCACTTCAGAATGTTCAGATAGCCATCCTTGCTTGGCCTTAGATGAAGGTAGGCAATAATCGCAAGCTCTTAGATTAAAGCCATGGGGTTTATTGATATTGAGGTATAGGTGAAAAGGGATTGGAAGGAGGGTTAGGTAAAACTAAGACCTAAGGACAGTTAATTTCTCAGACTTAGGTTTAAGATGCTGAAAGGTCTTTCCTGTATACTTCTCTGCTGACCCAGGGCAGACAGCCCTGGGTCAGAATGATGTGGTCTCTTTGGTGATAAAGAAAATTATTCTCTTGCTAAAAGGATAGTTTGGTATGCCAGATGAGATGTTAATATTTGGCCTGCAGAGTTAGTTTGATCCTACCTAGCCTATGAAATTATCCACGTTCCTGCTCCCTCCACTCTGAGTCCCAAAATCCCCAAAGAGGTAGAAGGGCAAAGTGAGAATGAAACAAGTCAGGGTCTGCAAGCTCTTTTATATCCTGGCTTCCAACTGCCAGGTGGCACAAGCCCCCCTGGTTCATGCCAGGTTCTATATTCTAACTAGGGCAAACTGCCAACTTTCCCCATGAAAATATGGCAGTATGATTTTCCATATTACAAGGGTCTAATGCCTTCACAGATATAACATCAATGAAATGGTCATTTCATGTTCCTAGAGCTCATTTCATTTTTCCTAGGTCCTGACTATGCTGTGTATGAGGGGTAGGAATGGAATGAAGGTATATTATCCCCCTCCTCATGGGAAAAAGAACTGGCTTAATGATAATAACAATAATAACAGCTAAGATAAACAGGATAAACTTTCTACATATATTCTTTCATGGATTCCTCACAACAACCCTGTGAGATAGGATTATTATTATCCCCATTTTATAGATGAGGAAACTGAGTCTGAGATAATGTAATCAATATAATTACATAATCAATCAACATCAGAGGCAAAATGGAAACCCCAGTTCCCCATGTTACCAGTCCAGTACTATAATCCTTTTACTACACTGCCAAATCAAGAAGAGCTAGCCCACAGGGCAGCTAGGTGGCTCAATGAATAGAGAGCCAGATTGGAAACAGGAAGATCCAGATTCAAATCTGAAGTCAGATTTGAATTAGTTGTATGATGAACTAGCTGTATGACCCTGGACAAGTCACTTAACCCATTTGCCTAGCCCTTACTGCTCTTCTGCCTTGGAACCAATACCTAATGGCAATTCTAAGATAGAAGGTAAGACTTTAAAAAAGAACGCACAGAAAAGATGCTGTTGGCCAGGTCAGTAACCCCCAAATAGGTCCCATGGGCCTTAGAGATATTCCTGTGAGGACAATAATACTACTTTGGGGGTTATTGCATTATTAAGCTCATCGAGATTGTCCCTCAAAAGGGCTCAATAGACATTGAGGTGGGTCTAGAGGTAAACAGATGAAGGAAGGCAGAATTTATTTTCTCTAGAAGTGAAAGGTAATCTTTTTAATGCCTAAATAACATGAGATCCTTTACAAAGGACTATTTACTTCAAAAGAAAATAAAAAATAAGGACAGCTAAGTGGCTCAGTGGATAGAGAGCCAAGCCTGGGGACAGATTGTCTGGGCCTCAGACACTTCCTAACTGTGTGACCCTCGACAAATCACTTAGCCTCCATTGCTACACTGAGCAAAGCAGTTAAGAGTCTGATGTAATAAGAAAAGAGTGCAAGCCAATGGTTTGGTTTCACTAAAGATGCTAAGCAAAGGAGGTTACCTGCCCCTCCCATTCATGGTAACAAGAACAAGAGTGAAAAATGTCATCATGGAAATACATGCTGAAAAAGGAAAACAGGATCATAAAAACAAGAAAGGGTGATAATGAAAAGCAGAAACTCTGGTGTAGGCGCCTCTTCAGTTTCAGGAGAAAGCAAGGATGGCTGCCAGCAAGTTCTTTGGAACCATTTGTAGTGAACTATGTTGCCCTTCAGCTATTTTAGTTGTATCTCACTCTTCTGTGAGGTTTTTTGGGTAGAGATAAATCCTGGAGTGGTTTGTCATTTCCTTCTCCAGCTCATTTAACAGATGAGGATACTGAGGCAAACAGGGTGAAGTGACTTGCCCAGGGTCACACAGCTAGTGTCTGGGGCCAGGTTTGGACCCAGGATGATGAGTCTTCCTCCCTCCAGGACTGGCACTCTGTCCTCCAAACCATCTTTTGGTGCACAGTGATGGGAATGATGAAAAGTGAATGATGGGAAGATGTAAAAAAAGAGTTGTGCAGGCTTGGCTGGCATGGAAGAGTTGGGTTGTAACCTGCAGCATTGGAGAGAACATTGAAATGGATAAGATCACAGATCAATGGGAATATTTGCACACTCATTGCTGCTACGGCTCTCTGGCAATCGTTCTATTTCCCTGTTTGGTTTAGCCTCTTGTCATCCTCCAGTCCCCTTCTGTCCTGAGTAAGTGGGGATGTGTTCATTCTACCCAGACCGGAACATAAGACTTCCTTCTAATCTCCACTCCCTCCTACTTATTCTCTAATGTCTCCTTAAGGGAGCCAAGTGTTTGGGATGGGGCCCAATCTTTCAGCCATCCATGCTCTGGACCAAGGACTAGTTGCCTCTTCTTACAACTTGATCTTCATTGATACCTGAGGGCCAACTCCTTCCTTGGAGTTTAAACTGAGACAAGTATTCAGATTAAAATTCTTGAAAAATATTCTAAATAAAAAAAAATAATTTTAAAAAGATAAAAATTCTCTGGAGATTGTATCTTAACTTATAATGATTTATTAAATAATAAAAAGTGGGACAGAGAAAGAAAAGGCCTCTAGCCACATGTGACTGGCCATAGACACACCTTCTCACTCTGGAGTCGTTCCTTCCGCTTGGAACTCAACTTCATGCTCTTACTTAGAAGTCCCTTTCCAAAGTCCATTTGATCCAAAGGCTCTGGCCTTACTCTGGACAAGAGCCAAGGGGCTTCTGGAGGCCCAGAGTCATTAGACCTTTAGGATGGCAGCCCTGCCAGTATGTTTTCCCCAATATCAATTTCCAGGTGTCTTTATTGGTTGACTCCAGTGTCATTTAACCAATTAACTTCAGTTATGTTCTATAAAAAGATATTTAGGGGCAGCTGGGTAGCTCAGTGGATTGAGAGTCAGGCCTAGAGACGGGAGGTCCTAGGTTCAAATCTGGCCTCAGACACTTCCCAGCTGTGTGACCCTGGGCAAGTCACTTGACCCCCATTGCCTACCCTTACCACTCTTCCACCTATAAGTCAATACACAGAAGTTAAGGGTTTAAAATAAATAAAAAATAAAAAAAAAGATATTTACTGAGAAGGTATAACAAGGACAGAAGGGACAAAGCATTTCTCCCAAACTAGGGGCATATTCTCCTTCCCCCTGCCATCTCAGTCCTTGGGGAGAGTTGGCTCAAACTCAAAGTGTCTACTACAAACTATTGGAATTTGGAGTTGCACACAGTGCCTCTGCTTCCACTGGGCTAACTCCCCAGCACTGTCCATCGCAGAAATAGATGGGCGGCTAGCAAATCCCTACCTATACATGCTCATTGTCACAGGTCAGCCCAAGTGGGCTATTAGTTTGTCCCAGTTGGCTTCTTTTTGAAGAGACGCTGCCTTCCAGATCAGCAACCAATCCAAAGGGCCCTTTACTATTCATATTCAGCCATAGCTCATGCTTCCAGGACTAGACCCTGGTTATGGCCAGTCTCCCATTATATACAGAATTCAATTTACAGGCATTTTGTAAAGGGCCCTGTAGACCTTTAAGCACTATATAAATGATTTGTTCTTTGTTAATTCGATTTTTATTATGAGCATCAACAAATATAAATAGGTCATTTATGAAGAACAGGAAAAATATGTAAAACATTGAATAACCATTAGGTGTGTTAGCATAAGAAATTGTTTTTATTAAAATTCTCAGGAACTCAGTTCTCCAGAGGGATGTGTGGGAGGAGAGGAATCTGATAGATATCTATTCCCCAGGCTTCAGCTGCTCTCCCTGCTTGCCTGAAATGGGGAGAGGGGAGAGTCAGGAAATCTTGCCCCACATCTCAAGTCTCCAGCCAGAATTTCTAGAAGGATTATGAGAGCATCAAGTTTTAAAATGGGACCCAAGAGAAAAAATTCCCAGAATTTCCTGGACAGTCAACTTCATTGAACCACAGGACCACTGATAATCTGGTTTAACCTCTGCTTTTGTGGAATGTCCCCAGGACATCATAGTTCTTAGGAAAGTCTTATGAACTTGAGTTTTCTTTTGAAGTTAGGATCAATGTATGTGTGATTTGATTAGTGTTCAGAGAAAACTGAGGACCTAGATTCAAAACCTAGCTCTCTCTCTCTTTCTATCTTTATGACCGGGGCCAAATACTGTATTGCTCCAGACCTCAGTTTTCTCATCTTTATTTTTTATTTTATTTTATTTTTAAAACACCTTCTGTCTTAGAATGAAACTATGTATTGGTTCTGTAAGATTTAAATTTAGGGTTTTATGCTAATATGAGTGTTATAAAGTAATATTGTGGTCGCTGATTTTAAAATATTATAGCTTAAGTCAAAATTACTTTTAGCAACCTTTATTTACGAAGAAGAGGGAAGAGTGAAAGTGTAAATATAAATAGTCAGATTCCTAACAAGCCTACCAGCCTTTCTCCAGTGAAGTCTTGTTCAGCCCCCACAGGGCTTCCTGAAGACTCTGTCTCCATGTGGATTTCCTGGTAATCCTTAGCCAGAAGTGTTAAAATCATTATCTGGGATAAGATGGATGCCACCTTGACTGACAGGGATGGCAGTTGAGAGAATTCGGAATGTTCCCAGATGCCGTGAGCCAGGGGCAAATGACAGTTGGCCCCACCCTATAAATACCCCCCTAAGAACTACAGTTGAGGTCTGAGAACTCAGAGCTGAGACTTGAGCAAACTTCTCTTGGAGTCAGAACTGGGACAGAGGGAGGGGAAGGGTGAAGGGTGGTAGAAGAAGAGGGTAGGCCTGAACCTGAACCTGTAACCTGTGCTTGACTGAGAGAGAGCTAGAGATCCATCAATATTATTGGTAGTAGAGCTGAGAGAATTTACAGATCATCAATCAACATCTACATCAATAACCTTCTCTATTCTCTGACTTGGCTGTGGTCAGGTCAGGTCAGAGTTAGTGAGAGGGTGAAGACCTCGAGCCTCTACCAGCCTAACAATCTCCAGTCCTGATCAACAATTAGCTTAATAGCCAAACAATAGCAATAGGGTTTCCAATCCCCAAATCTTTTACCTTGTTATCCTTTCCCCATTAATAGTTAATACAGTGATTTGACAATAAGTACCTTCCTGAGTGGTTATTCTATCACAGCCCTTGGGAAGGGAGAATCAATATGAAGTCATATACCAACGTTTCCAAAGTCAATAAATAGCCTATTAACAACTAATCCAAACTCAAGTTGGGCCTAGTGAGGTTAACCATCTACCTAACTTCTCAAGAGGTCCCAACCTGGGCAACTGTTAGAAGGAAGCCACTGACAGGCTTAACCAACCAAGCCTGTCAGAGAGAGAAGAGGGATAGATCAAATCAATAGCTATTGTGAGAGGAATGGGTGTTCCTCCACCAAATATAGCTGGCTTAGGCCTTGGGCACCTGATACCTCCTTCATCCATACTATCCCTAAGATCTACATACTAGCCATCCTCTAATATCTAGAAGGAAGATCTCTAGGGAGATAGTAGTAATAGGAGGAGATACAAAAGAAAGAAGAT
Source organism: Gracilinanus agilis (assembly GCF_016433145.1). Lineage (NCBI taxonomy): Eukaryota > Metazoa > Chordata > Mammalia > Didelphimorphia > Didelphidae > Gracilinanus > Gracilinanus agilis. Next base: position 502,050,390 of record NC_058133.1, on the reverse strand, counting down.
CATATACATATATCATAGATATTCCTCATTTCTTTTTAACAGAAGTCCCAGTGGTATCTTCAGCCAGGGCTCCACCAGTGCAGCCTCCTTCAAAGCCAAAGCAGGAATCTCAGCTACTCACACAGCAATCTGATGCAGGATCCAGGAAAAAAGTCTCCTTCAAGCCAGGAAGGGAATCTCTGGAACCAATCTCTCCAAATGCCAGGAAGGGAATGAATGCTAAACCATGCTGGTCTCTTCTTTTATGCTTTTTTTTCCATGTCACTTCCTGTCACTTTCTGTCACTCCTCCTTCTTCACAAAAACCAATGGCAGTCTTTCAATTTGCCTAGAACTGCCAGGGAGGGGAAGGAGGGGAAGACAACAGTGGCCTTTGGAGGTGTGAGCTTATTCTAGTAAGTGACTTGTGAACTCTCATACTTAATGGTGTAAAAGTGAAATTTGGGAAATGCCATCTAAAAGTATATATATATATATTTTCCTATGGACATGTGGGAGACTTTGAAACTACATTTCCCATGATTCCTCATGGTAGACAGGAAGTGGGATGATGTAAGAGAAGGAATATAGACTCCTGTAGTGACTTTGAACTTCCTCTTTGGCTACTGGGCACAGGAGGAGAGGGGAGGTAATTATTGGCTAGGCGGCAGTTTTAAATTCTTACAAGCGTGTGGTCTAATGACTTTATCAGCATGGCTTTAATTAAACTACTAATTTCTATTATTATATCAGTCTTTATTATTTTTTATCGTAATAATGGTAAGTAGGGGTACTTTAAGTTCTTGATTTGATTAACTAAAAATACACAAGGGAAGAGTTAATCCTATCTTCACAGTTCCAAGCTTCTGTAAGGGCTAAGCAATGGGGGTTAAGTGACTTGCCCAGGGTCACAGAGCTAAGAACTGTCTGAGGCCAGATTTGAACCCAGGACCTCCCATATCTAGGCCTGACTCTCTATCCACTGAGCCACCCAGCTGCACCCCCACCCCTGTTTTCTCATCTTTAAAATGGACTTCTAGCTTCTAACATCCCTTTAAGCTCTGTGTAAACTACTTTGCAAATGTCAAGAGGTAAATAGAAGAATCAACTATTATGATGATGAAGATGATGACAATGATTAACCCTATCTATACCCTTGGAAAAAGTCACAGGGGGTTCCTGGCTGGGAGGAGGTATGTCTCTGGGCCTTGTGCCAGGGTACCAACACCAACCCTCCACATTAGTTCTAGATTGTCATCTGCCCTAAGACCCAGGGCAAGGGAAGTTGAGATCAGAGGGAGGTGTTCTGAAGCACTCCTGATGATTGCCATTGTTCCCACCTGCCATCATAGAGAGTCACAGTCTGCTTCTACTTCTATTCCTCAAGAAGCTTCCAAGGATTGCACACATATAGAGTGGTTCTGAAGCCATGTGAGGAGACAGAGAAGGGGTGAGATAATACAAAAGTACACAGGACTGAATGTTTTTCTGTCTCCCATTTGCCCTGCATGTTCAAATTGTTCCTTTTTTTTGAGAGTGGTGACCAGTTATTGTTAACATGGCATGCTGGGTCCAGTGAAAGACCTAGCTTTTGTTGCTCTGATATGGAAGTTGAGAACTTCCAGGGCAGAGAGGGGAAACAACACTAGTGGTGGCTGTGACTTGCTATCACTACTGTTACTATGGTCTACCTCACAAATCAACCTAGAAGATCTAAGATCACACTGGAAGCCAAAACAGCTAATATGAGACTCACATGCAGAAAGCTGTGTTCATACTGGGTGAAAAATCAGAGCTGAAACCTTCAACAATTGATGAGAAGACTGGGAGACTTTTCAAACACTCCCCACACCCAAAAAATTACTCCTGTTTATTACTTTAATTGTCTCATTTGGGACAAAGAGCCTTCCATTCCTCATTTCCTTTTCCATATCTTGTGGGTAAAGGAGAAGAGGTTTGGAGAAATGATCAAAGCATCACACCAGAGGAGTTCTCAGTAGTTTCTTATTTTACCCTGGACAGAAACATTGGTTCCTTGTACATTAGCAAGAAGACTAACACTAAGCTGGGAAACTTCCCAGATAGTAGGGTGAAGACAAACCACAAAGATTTGTGTATTTTAATCCTGAACTGTACAGACACACTTTGAAGATGTTGTGGGTTCAGTTCCAGATCACCACAACAAAGCAAATATCACAATAAAGTGAATCACACAAATTTCTTGTTTTCCCTTTAATAATCTAGATGTTATACCATTTGGTGCATAAATGTTTAGTAATGATATTACTTCATTGTTTAGAGTACCTTTTGGCAAAATGTAATTCCTTCCTTATCCCTTTTAATCAGATCAATTACTACTTTGGCTTTGTCTGGCATCATGATTGCTACTCCTGCTTTTTTTTTTTTTTACTTTAAATGATGCATTATAAATTCTGCTCCAGCCTTCTACCTTGAATCTGTGTGTGTCACCCTGCCTCAAATGTGTTTCTTGTAAATAATATACAGTAGGATTCTGGTTTTTTATCCACTCTACTATCCACTTCCATTTAATGGGTGAGTTCATCCCATTCACATTTAGCATTATGATTACTAAGAGTGTATTGCCCTCCATAGTATTATCCCCTTTAGATCCTACTCTATTCCCTTTCACTCTGTTCCTCCTCACCAGTATTTTGCTTTTTGTCACCCCCTGCTTCCCACACACACACACTTCCCTTGTCTTATTCCTCTTCTACTTCTCTGTAGGGTGATAGAATTCTATACTCCACTGAGTATACTCATTTTTCTCTCTCTGAGCCAGTTACAATGAGAATAAAGTTTAAGCATTGCCCATCACAGCCTTATCCTCCCCTCTCTGTATTGATTTTTCTCACCTCTTTAGGTTATATAATTTATCCCATGCTATCTCTCCCTTCCTTTTTCTCTCAGTGCAATCCTCTCTTTCAGCCCTTGATTGATTTTTACATGTCATTCATTTGCATACCTGCCATAGCATACATACATATAGTTCCATATCATCACATTTATATATACATCATATCATCATATGTCATCATATATGTCATATTATAATCAACTTATTTTTCCATCCTCTTTCTGAGTAAATTCCTTCTATCTTCTCTACTACTAACAGTAATTTTTGAGAATTACAGAAATTCTCTTTCTATGTAGACATATAAACATTTTTACCTTAATGAGTCCCTTAAATTTTCTCTTTCTTATTTATCTTTCTGGGCTTCTCTTGTGCTAGTTTTTGGCTTTCAAATTTTTTGTTTAGGTCTGGCTTATTCCTCAGGAATACTTGGAAATCTTCTATCTTGTTGAATGACCATTTTCCCCCTGAAATAATATATTCAGTTTTGCTGGATATGTGACTCTGGGTTGTAAACCCAAATCTTTTCCTTCCTGAATATCCTGAATTCCATGCCTAAGATCATTTAATGTAGAAGCCTCTAAGTCCTGTATGATCCTGATTGTAGCTCCATGATTTTTTGAATGGTTTTTTTCTGGTTGCTTGAAGTATTTTTTCCATGACTTGATGGCTCTTGAATTTAGCTATTGCATTCCTGGAAGTTGTCAATTGAGGATTTCTTTCTGGAGGTGATCTGTGATTTCTTTCAATTTCAATTTTATTTTCTTGTTGAAGGATCTTTCATAATTTCTTGTAATATGATATTCAAGGGTTTTTCTTCATCATGGCTTTCAGGTAGTCCAATAATTCTCAGATTGTCTCTCCTGGATCTATTTTCTATGTCAGTTGTTTTTTCAGTAAAATATTTCATGTTTTCCTCTGGTTTTTTTTTATTTCTCTGATTTTGCTTTATTGTTTCTTGATTTCTTATGAAATCATTAGTTTCTAGATGGTCAATTCTGATTTTTAAGTTTCTAGATGGTCAATTCTGGTTTTCCTCTGTCAGTTTTTGGTTCTCCTTTTTTCAATTGGCCTGTTTCTTCTTACATTACTTTCCTTTTTTTTGCATTTCTTTCATTTCTCTTCCCCACTTTTTCTCTACCTTTCTTAATTGGTTTTTGAAGTCTTTTTTTAGCTCTTCCAGACTTTGGGTCCGATTCATATTTTTCTTTGGATTTTGTGTGTGTTTCCTTTGTTTTTGTTGTCCCCTTCTGTGTCTGCACTTGCTCTTTGTCTCTATAAGAATTCCTTAGAGTTAGGTGCTTTTTTGTTGTTTGCTCATTTTTCCTATCTAATTATAGGTAGGCTCTGTTTTCTGGGAAGTTGAGGTACCCTCTTAAACTTCAATCCTTCCTTGATGCTATTTTCAGTTTATTTTCTGGGTTGTTACTAGTTTAGCAGATGGTCTGAGAGCTGAGAGCTCTGAGAGCCCTCTCCCCCTGCTGACTCAATTGACCCTAGAGATGCTGATAATTTAAAAACTTTCCTCAGGCTTGGGTATGAGCTTTGATCTCAGTCTGAACTTGATCAGGTATGGGGCTGATCAAATTCTAGCCCCAGGCTTAGGCTCAAGTTTTTGTTCTCAAGATGTTCTTGATTCAATCAGGCACATCCTTGATTGCCCTGTCCTAGAGCTTCACCTTTAGTTTGGGGCATAAAGACCCCAGGAGTATCCCCCTGAGAACTGTGTCCTCACTCCAAACCATGGATTATGTCCTCATCCCAAGCTCAGACTAAGATTCCTAGCTTTGCTCTGGGCCCACACAGATTGGTCCCCTTCAGTCCAAATTGCTCTGGCCTGGGACTCCAGAACTCTCCATAGGTTTGAAATTTCAAGGGGTATGGGTTAGCTTAGACCACTATTTGCCCCAGCAGGATCTCAGGGTCTGACTGTTACCTAGAGCTGAAGTTTGGAACCTGTGAGAGTAGATGAGGGGTGGGGATGGGGTATAGGGGTTATAGTTTGCTCTTGACTTGTTCTTCACTTGCTGCAATGTCTCCTGCTAGCTCTACTCCCCTCTCACCTCAGTTCCCTAGATGGTCTCTGCCTACCTTTTGGGTTTTTCTTTTTCTTTTTTTTTTAAACCCTTACCTTCCATCTTGAAGTCAATACTGTGTATTGGCTCCAAGGAAGAAGAGTGGTAAGGGTGGGCAATGGGGGTCAAGTGACTTGCCCAGGGTCACACAGCTGGGAAGTGTCTGAGGCCAGATTTGAACCTAGGACCTCATGTCTCTAGGCCTGGCTCTCAATTCACTGAGCTACCCAGCTGCCCCCTTGGGTTTTTCTTTTTTTGTACGTTGTTTCAACTCTGTCTCCTTGTTGGTTCTTTCACTCCTTTATTTGTTTTGTGACAATATTTTAATCTTAATCAGAGAAGATTTTCATGGTGAAATGGCACAGCTATTCTAGTTACTCCTCCATCTTGGCTCCACCCCTGGAAGTCCAAGAATCTATTTTAATCAATTCCCAATGCATATAAAAGTTATGTTTTGTGATAATTAGATTAAGTCTACACTGCCCATCTTTAGATTTAATCACAAAAGGTGAAAGTACCTTCCAATTCTGGGAGTTCCTAACCCATGTGTGCTAGAGTGAGTAAGAATCAGAATCAACCAACTGCCCCCTACGCTTTCTATGAGAAAGCGTCTATTGTGATTGGACACCTAGGCTAGGGGAAGACACTGGAAGTGAAGCATACGTAACCCCTTTAAAAGAGGGAGTTGAGTGAGTGAGGCTGCTTCTGGTTTGGTGGAGGGGACCTGAGGGAGCTTTGCTGGTTCATGACTGAGACTGTTCCACGTGGTGAGTTTAAAGACTGAATCATCCTGAATATTCTATTAAGAAACTTCCTTTTATAGACTCTGTGAATGAAGTTTGCTCCATTCACCTCCAGGCCTCAGGCCCTTTAACCCTCAGCTGAGGGTTAAGATCTACCTGGATTAATTAGTGGGATAGATTCTTATCTCCATACTTCCTCTCTCTCTTCTCTCATGTAAATAAACTTCCATAAAAGTCAATTTTGATTAGAGATTATTCTTAATTGAGGATTGACAATAGTTCAATCCTCTGGCAACCATCTTTAATATATTGAACCCACAAAACCCCTTTTTACCCTTACAGTTTACACTATCCTATAGTCTATTAGATGTGCAATAGTATCATTTCTTAAAAAATGAACATACCTTAGTGAAAAAATAATTAATTGCTAAAAAAATGCTAATCATCATTGAGTCTTCAGTGAATCATAACTTCTGCTGGTGGAGGGTTTTGCCTCCATGTTAATGACTGCTGACTGATCAGGGTGGTGGCTGATGAAGGATGGGGTGGCTATGGCAATTTCTTAAAATAAGAGGAAGTTTCTCCTTTCAATTGACTCTTCCTTTCACTTGCAAAAGCCATTTTGGAGTTACTAATTGGACAAATTTAAATATTGTTGTTTCTCAGGGAATAGGGAAGACCAAGGAGAGGAAAAAAGATAGGGAATAGCAGGTTGGTGAAGTAGTCAGAACTCACATAACATTTATTTTTTTATTTTTTTTAAATATTTTCCCATAGTTACCTGTTTCATGTTCTTCACCTGCCCCCCTAACCCCCTCCCCACCCCGTAGCCTATGCACAATTCCACTGGGTTGTTACATGTATCATTCACACAACATTTAAAGACTAAGTTTACTCTCTCAAATAGCACACTTTGTGGTGCCCTCAAACAATTACAAGAGTGACATCAAAGATCACTGATCATAGATCACCATAACAGATAAATAATAATGAAAAACTTTGGAATATTGTGAGAATTAGGACAGCTGGGTAGCTCAGTGGATTGAGAGCCAGGCCTGGAGATGGGAGGTCCTGGGTTCAAATGTGGCCCCAGACACTTCCCAGCTGTGTGACCCTGGGCAAGTCACTTAACCCCCATTGCCAGGCCTTCACCGCTCTTCTACCTTGGAACAAAAATTGGTTCCAAGACAGAAGGGAAGGGCATACATACATACATACATATAGATAGATAGATAGATAGATAGATAGATAGATAGATAGATAGATAAATAGATAGATATACATGCATATATAAAGATATATGTATATATATGGAGAGAGAGAATTATGTCTATTACATAAAAGATATAATTGTTTTATATATATATGTATACATACATATATATATATAATGAGAATTGCCAAAATGTGACACAGAAATCCAATATGAGCACGTGCTATTGGGGAAAATGGCACCAATAGACTTGTTTGATGTAGTCATGAGTCTTCAAGTTTTTTTAAACCCTCACCTTCTACCTTAGAATTAATATGATGTATTGGCTCCAAGGCAGAAAAGTGGTAAAAGCTAGGCAACGGGGGTCAAGTGACTTGCCCAGGGTCACACAGCTGAGAAGTGTCTGAGATCAGATTTGAACCCAGGACCTCCCATCTCCAGGCCTGGCTCTCCATCCACTGAGCTACCCAGCTGCCCCCTTCAATTTGTTTTGTTTTGTTTTTTTAAAAACAAACCTGCAAGATCTGCCACGTTCAATAAAACGAAACACAATAAAGTCAGGTGCGCCTGTATTTAGTATCACGCCTTGGCAATGTCGATTCAGAGCCCAATCCGCAGAGTTTCTTCTTGTCCGGCTTTCGCCCAGATGGAGCCGCCTGTGCAGAGGAAGAAAGAGAATCTGCTGCCATCTACAGTTGATCCAATCCACCCAAACGCGGGCTCCTGCGGACAGCTGGTGGGAGCGCGCCACCTGGTGGCCAGAATTATAACAACACTGTTGAGTAAGGAAGGATAAAGCGACACTCAGCATGGAAATGGTCTCCGTTTGGGGGTGCTGCAACTACTGTGCGGATGCCCGTCACCTGGAGGAGCCATCGAGCACATCCGCACCTGGATCGTGGCTGCATCTAGCTCTGAGGGCTGATGTAATAAGTGATCGATTAATACTTGCCCATGGAAAGAGTATAATGAACAAATTAGACATCAAGGAGGATTTCATATCCTTTACTTTGGGGCAACGCTGTGGGAATGAAGGAGGGAAATAAGGAGGGAAACAACAGAACACACGTAATGACTATGACAAAGGAAATCTTTTTTTAACTCTTACCTTCTTAGAAATGATACTAATTATTAAAAATCAATTCTGAAGCAGAAGAGCAATAAGGACTAGGCAATAGGGGTTAAGTGACTTGCCCAGGGACACACAGTTAGGAAGTGCCTGAGGCCAGATTTGAACCCAGGACTTCCCATCTCCAGGCTTGGATTTCTGAGCTGCCTAGCTTTCTCTGACAAAGGAAATCAGCAAAAGAAAAATAAAGCTTTCATCATGTTGGGAAACTAAAAGAAATCAGAAACTAGAAGGAAGCAATTGAGTAACCAATCCAAAGAAACCAAGAAAATAGTGGTCCTAGAGAACACAGAGGGAAACATAGCTGCCTCCTCTCGGCAGAAAGCCTGGGGACTACCAGGGTAGAATACCTTGTCAGATAAAAGTCCTTTAGTGGGCATTTCTCTGTGACTTTTTGTTCTTTGTTGCGAGGGAAGATTCAAGGAGGGAGGAAGAGAGACAATTTCCAAATATGATTGTTATGGACTTGGAGTCAGGAAGACCTGAGTTCAAATCCTGATTCAAACTCTCTGTGGGACCCCGGGCAAGTCAAATGACCTCTCTCGGACTCAGTTTCCTCATATGTAAAATGAAGTTCACTAGATTAGACTGTTGTAAAGATCAAATGAGATAACATATGAAGTAGTTGTAAACTTCAAAGCGTTCTACAAATATCAGCTTTTATTATATAAAAAACAAAGTTTCCATTTACTTATAAAATAATCTGTTTTTTAAAGACAGCAGAGAATCATCTGTGAAAGTCGGCTACCCTGTATGAGCAACGATTGTTCTCAAAAAGATTTACCTTTGGGGCAGCTGGGTAGCTCAGTGGAGTGAGAGCCAGGCCTAGAGACGGGAGGTCCTGGGTTCAAATCCAACCTCAGACACTTCCCAGCTGTGTGACCCTGGGCAAGTCACTTGACCCCCATTGCCTACCCTTACCAATCTTCCACCTATAAGTCAATACACAGAAGTTAAGGGTTAAAAAAAAAAAAAAAGATTTACCTTTTCCCTTCTTTGTAGAAGTGGTGGCTGTGGCTTTAGAACTCTGGATATTCTGTCAGAAGCAGCTGATAAGGTGGTTAGTTTCCCTCCACTGCCTCTTTTGTCTGTGTTTCTTACTCTTTTTTTACTAAGGATGGTTCTCTGGGTAGAGGAGGTAGGAAGGATATACATATATACATACATATACACATAGATATGTATGTATATCTATACACATATGTACATTGTGTATCTCCATGTATCTATAGTTCTATATATATGTATATACACACATATCTCTAACATGTAGAATATATATTAATGCATTATATATCTCATATCTGCTCATAGGATATGAAAACAAAGAAATCAATAAAAATGATTAAAAGAAAATTAATTTCTAAATAGCTTTTAAACTGTCACCTCCAGTGTAAACCCAGCTATTTTTCTTCTTTTTATTTTGATTAACTAATCTAGAATATTTTTCCATGGTTACATGATTCATGTTCTTTCCCTCTCCTCCTCCCCCTCCCATAGCCAACGAGCAATTCCACTGCGTTTTACATGTGTCATTGATCAAGACCCATTTCCATATTATTGATATTTGCACTGGGGTGATTGTTTAGAGTCTACATCCCCAATCTATCCCCATCGACCCATGTGATCAAGCAGTTGTTTTTCTTCTGTTTCTGCTCCCACAGTTCTTCCTCTGGATGTGAATAGCATCTTTCTCATAAGTCCCTCAGAATTGTCCTGGATCAATGCATTCCAGCTATTTTTCTTGACTTTATTTGAAGTGTCATTTCACCAACACATTAAGGGCAAAAATATGATTGTCCAAATACAGAGGCTCCACCATGAAGGGCAGTGAGATCTCTGAAAATATGACCAGTTGAACCACTTATCATCTGTTTGTTGATGTCCTTCTAGTTTCATCTGTAATTCTTCTTGGGATGCCAAGCTCTCTGGATACTCACCTTCTGCTTTTTTTTAATGTTCAATAAGTTTTTCTAGAACTGAATAGCCATATGTATAATTAGAAAAATGATGGATCTCACTTTTGTGGGTGTAATAGCACAGGTATAGTGATTCCCTTTGTTTTGTGAGGAAATACCATTCATAATGTCCCGCTGTCTTCCAGTATGTCACTTTTCAAGTGAGCTTGTCTTTTTACCTGCTATCACCCTTAGTGACCACATCTCTGATTATCAATGAGTTCAAGTGGCTTCTCTCTGGTGGAGTTTCTGGGCTCTTTAGACCCCCTTGCTATGGCAACTCTTTTACATTGTTTGAATTTCCCCTGAAATGTTCATATCTTCTCTTCGATCAATGTCTTGTTTTTCAGAGTCACCAGGCAGCATTGGAACTGTTATTTTGGAGTTAATTTTTATATTTGCTCTAACCAGGAAATGATCTGATTATTCATGTATCACTGATTGTGAAGGCAGTTCCTACATCTGACAATTTATTTTAATTCAATCAAACAAGTAAGTATTTAGAATCTTTCTGCCAGACTCTGGACTACATCCTGGAGCTACCAATAAAGTGATTGAAAGAATCTTTATTCCCAAAGATCTTCCATCCTAATTCCACTAACTTTCATTGAGCACCTACGGTATTCAAACCATATATAGAAGGCAACTTGATATAGTGGGTAGGGAACTAGTCACAGAGTCAGAAAGACATGATTTCAAATCCTGCCTCTGTCAAATACAGTTTGTGTGAGTCTGGTAAGTTCATTCATCTCTCTGGGTTTCAGTTTCTTTATCTGCAAAATGATAGCCTACAAATCAACTCTCTTCTATTCCTCTGATCCAGCCATAAATCTATAATCTTATGAGCTTCTCAGGGCCTCCAGTAAAACTAGAAGTTGCAGAGTAGATGCCTTCTTGCTTTTAGAAGGAGTTTCTCACCAGCAGGAGCTCCCTATACCCATAAAATTGCCAACATGATTTTTTAAATGCCAAGCACTGTCCTAGGAAATCAGAATTAGAAAGACAAAAATGAAACCATCCCTGTCCTCCAAGAGTTTATATGCTGATTGTACATGTATGAAGATAAATAAATCCAAGGTAATTTGCTGAGGGAGAAAGGGAATTCCTCAAGGGGGATCAGAGAAGGCTTCACAGAGAAGATGGCACATAACTTCATGACCCATGAAGAAACAAGGATTCAGAAGGAAACTTGTCATAGAATGGCATTCTATGCATGAGGAGAAACCTATGCAACCAAATGGAATCCAAAGATGGAATGTCAGATGTACAGAAAAAGGAATAAATTAATTTGGCTGGAATGTAGAATACCCGAATAAGCTTAATAAGATAAGCCTGGAGAGGGAGGCTGGAGCCAAATTTTGAAGGGTTTTAAACACCAGGCTGGGCAGTTTACATTTTATTTGTAAAGTTCCCTACCCAAGAGGCACTTATTCCAAGTGAACCCTTTATTAACAAGTGTGCCACCTGTTTCAAAAGCCTCTCCTACAGAGGATAGATTTACTGTTACTATGGTTTTAAGAGTCAAATGGAATGCTTCAAAATGTTGACAAAGTTCAAGGAATAGGCTTTTTTCTGGCATTGATGGTGTTTCCCTCACCGTCCACATTTGAGGATGATTAAGTCGTGACTAGTTATAACTCAATATATATCCTTAAACCAAGCTTTTAAAAATAAAGAGCAGAGATATAGACAGAGGAGTAGAAAGAACCAGTGCCAAGACAACTAGAGACAAACTAGTCAGGCCCACGCAGGCTCTGGTTTTCTTGAAGAAAGCCTACACAGCCATGTGGCCACTCCAGGGAATCCTGTGCATCAAGGAACCACATGTTCTGAGTATAGGAGGAAACCATCTGACTCCAAAGAAAGGAGCAGACAAAGACTGTGAGGGAATAGAAAAGAATTCCAAGGCTAAGCCTGAACTTTCAAGATGTAAGAAGCTCAGAGAAGTTCTAACAGTGGTGAGGAGACAGGAGAGTTCCTGGATATATGGAAAAATTCTTAGACCAAGCATTCTGTGCCCAGAGCAGGAGTTCATCAACAGTGAATTCCTGGACCAAGCAAGAGCAGAAACTGAGGACCAGTATGTACAGGAACAAACCTGGACTTTTGTGTACCTAATATCTGTATCCTCCTCAGAGGGAAATGTGTTATTTGAATTTTTTATTTTGAATTTGAGCTTAATTTAGAACAAGAGACTACCTCCCAGAATCCAGAAGGTGAACTTTTTAGAGAAGGCACCACAGAGATGCTTGCGGAGACTCCTGGAGTTCCTGAGCAAACTGAATGTACAGAATTGAACTTTGGGGGGGGGGTGAATACATTTGCTTATATGTACTTTATTGTACCAAAATGGACTGCCCCCTAATTGGTTTTGTTCTTGATTCCCTTTTGTTTTCTTATCCCCATGTTGTTATATTTTCCCCTGTGTAAATACTGTATATACTTTAGTTAATTATGTTTAAAATGATCCATTGGGGAGACTAATCTCCCAAAGGATCACAGGGGGGAATATGCAGGTGGAAAATTTGCCACACCTGAACTACATTCCCAGAGTCTTTTTAAGTTTATGTCCTCATTTGATATACAGAGGCTTGGGAGATAAATTTGGCTGAGACCCACACTGCAGGGCTCTCTTTTTCTGGGAGCTTGTGCTTTTTGATAAAGTGCTGCAAGTGTGAGTTTCTGGCTCTCTTTGTTCTGGTTACTTTACTGAAAGAATCCTTTTCCTTTTCTTTTCCTTCTCTTTTTGTTTATGATGAAATTATATATATTTTTAAATATATTTGCACTATTATTTAGTTGTTAGTATTGTGAATTACATGGACTGTGAAGATCTAAGAAAAGGAGATTTGCACTTTATACGTATAAGTCCCAAAATTAAACTCAGCTCTCCTGCAGAAAGGGATTATTCTCTAGTAACATCAAGTGCTTCTCCTTTTAGGAGAGTGGAGGAGATTGGGGAAGACTCAACTCCTTGGATCATTCTATAACTCTAGAGAACTTCATAGGTCCATGGAAAACAAAGAGGACTGCTAGAGAGAATTGCCTTGACTACCTATAGTCTCAGGTCTGAGTCATAGCATTGGAGTTGGATGAGGCCTCAAAAAAGAATTTCCACTATATTGTACCCAAGAAATTATCCTCCAGACTTTGCTTAAAGACTTTCTTTGAGTGATTCCTTTGTGTTTTGCATTTTCTGACAGATGAAATAATGTTTGTTCTGCATTGAATGTATTATTAGCCCAAGAACATTTGCATTAGAGCTGAAAGGAAGGGAAAACTTTGAGTGGAAATAGGCATAAAAGAAATGATGATATTTCCAAGGGAAACACTGAGTGTGGAATTCAACCCCAAAAAAAATTTAGAGAAAAGTTCCCAAAATTGAATCCTGTCTGTAAAATCCAGAGCTTCAGGTCCAGACAGGGAATTCCATATCCTAAAAATAAACAGGATCTAGAAAGGGTTTTGAACATAGGAATAATATGCTGAGACTTTGTCTTTGAAAGATTATTTTGTCAGATGTATGAAGGGGTAGTGTAGGCTTGGATATGCAGATTTGGGAATCATTTAGAGATGATCATTATATACATGAATACTAAGGGACCTCATTGAAAAGCCTACTTGATGCAATAAATCAGAATACTTACAATTATTGAAGATTGGGGAGGACAATTTTGTGGGGATAGACCAAGAATGTCTTAATTCAATCAGACTTGATCACATTCTAAGTATTTCCACCATAATGTTAGAACTAAACACATTGGCCAAAGAAAGTTGATGTTTTAATTTTTTTAAGAGGAAGAAAAAGAAAAAAAGGCTTAGGACAGAGCCTTGGGGAACACTCAAATGTAAGGGGCAGAATCAGATGACCTGGCCCTAGCTTTGTCCTTCACTGCTTTAAGCATGTCTTTGAACCTCCCTGGGCCTCAGTTTCCTTTTCTGGACTAGATAATCTCTAAGATCCTTCTAGCTCTAAATTTCAACTCCTATAATTCCTGTTCTGGACTTACTTTCATCCCTTCTTGACCCCAGAATTGATAAGTACAATTATGCGCTGTCTTCCATCTTTGAATCCCTTGCCTCTTTATCCTAACACTAGTAGGATACCCTTTGCCCTCCGTTATCCCTACCTTTTCTGTTTCTCCTTCTTGGCTGCTAAATACCTCCAGAGGAAGTCACACACCTGTCAGTCAGTCAGTCAGTCAATAAACATTTATTAATTACTGACTACATGCTGGATACTATGTTAAATGCTGAGAATGCAAAGAAAGACTAAAGATAATCTCTAGCTTTAGGAAAGATGAAGAGATGAAGAAATGGAAGAAAGGTCCTCACTGGCACGTCAGTCATTCATCATTTCTTGTCTGTTAAGATAGGTTTTTTAAAGTTTTTTATCTTTACCTCCTGTCTTAGAATAAATAAATAAATTCAAGGCAGAAGAAAGATAAAGGCTAGGAAATGGGGGTTAATGATTTGTCCAGGGACACAAAGCTAGGACATGTGTGAGGACAGATTTGAACCCAGGTCTCTAGGTCTGGCTCTCAATCTTCTGACCCACTAGCTGCCCCCTCAATTTCTTTTTTAATGATGTCATTTGGTATGCAACACACCCAAAGCCTTCTGATTGTTTTTAAATTATTTATTAATTGTCCATGTTTTATTGGCGCTTTTAAAAAAACTGATTATTTTCCTGGTCTCCAATAGAAAATGCCTTTTCATAACAAAGAAATACAGTAAAGCAAAACAATGAACAATTAGAGTGGGCTCCATACTCCTTGCATCTCAGAGCTTTACCTACTTTCTGACAAAGAACAGGTTGAGGGGAGCAAACGCCCCCTCGTGGTGGCAGACTAAGCCAACCTGTCATCTCTTTAAGCAGGATTGTTGGCTTTACTAGTGTTGCTTGTGAAATTGAATTGAAACAAGATGGTTCTAGAAGCTGTGCTACTTCTACTTACTTAAATAGATACAGCAGGTGTTCCTTAATGGGTGTCCACAAGTTCTGTTTTTTCACAGTATTTTAATAACTGTGCTTCATTAGTTTCCTATGTATTTGATACATCAAAAATATCATTCATAGAAGGGATCCATAGGCTTCAGCAGAATGCTAAAGAGGGTCAGGACACAAAAATGATAAGATCTAGGAAGATTGGGGAAGGCTAGGATTCCAGAAGATGTGGATTCAAATCCTACCAAAGATATTTACTATGGAATCCAGAGCCAGTCACCTAAGCTTTCTATGTCTGAGTTTCCTCATCTATAAAATAAGATGTGTTGGACTCTGCCTTGAAGATCACTTCCAAGTATAATTCTATGATGCTATGAATGGAGAGACACTCAAAAAAGATGAGATTTTAATTACTTAGATTTTGTGACTCCAATTTGGATTCTGTCCGTGCAAACTGGCTAGGTGCTCAAGAACTGTCCATTTAATGGAAATGAGAATTTATTTGTATTTATGTATATGAGAGAGGGAGAGGGAAGGAAGGAAGGAAGGAAGGAAGGAAGGAAGGAAGGAAGGAAGGAAGGAAGGAAGGAAGGAAGGAA
>NC_058133.1:502014732-502029976 GCF_016433145.1 Gracilinanus agilis | reverse complement strand
AGAGAGAGAGAGAGAGAGAGAGAGAGAGAGAGAGAGAGAGAGAGAGAGAGAGAGAGAGAGAGCGCCACTCTCCCAGACTTGCCACTTAGGCTGGAGTATCCTAGAAGTTGGAGCAGTGTATATTTCACAAGCAGGCCCTTTTGTCTAGATTCCAAGAGAGGACTGTGGATTTAGAACCAGAAAGCAACTCATCTCTTGTGGAAGGAGGAGCTATGCCTTCAGAAAACCAAGATATGTCCTCTTGGGTCATTCCATTAAGCTCTGAAGAACACAGTAGTTACTGCTGATGAAAACCAACCCAAAGGGGCAAGGGATGTGCCCAAGAACAACCTCACACATCCAGAGAACAGGCAGCCTTCAGTGGCTCTGGCTGGGGGCTGATGTCACTGGTCCAGAATTCTCTACCCCATATACTCATTGATGCCTAAAATCTCTGTGACGGAAAAGAAATCAATGCTCATTCCACTATTTTTTTTTAATGTATAAAATGCAAGTGATGCCTCAGCTAACAAGCAGCTAGGTGGAACAATGAATAGAGCTCCAGGGCTGGTATTAGGAAGACCTGAGTTTAAATCCAGCCTTGGGCACTTACTAGCTATGTGGGCAAGTCACTTAACTCTTATTTGCCTCAGTTTCCTCATCTATAAAATGATCTGGAGAAGGAAAAGGCAAACTACTCCAGTATCTTTCTTTGTTATTTTTTAACCCTTTCCCTCCATCTTAGTATCAATTCTAAGGTAGAAAAATGGCAAGGACTAGGCAAACAGGACCAGGGTGACACGACTAGGAAATATCTAGGTCCAAGACCTCCTGACTCCAGCCTTGATGGATGATAAAATCCATTGTGCTGCCTAGCTGCCTCTTCAATATCTTTGTTAAGCAAACCCCAAATGGGGTCTCAAAGAGTTAGATATAATTAAAATAACTAAACAACAACTACTTCCTCTAACACATCTCACATCCTGCCTTAAAGGATTAGTTTTTTGTGTTGTTTTTTCATATATATTAGTATTATCCCACCAACTAGGACTGTTGTATCATAGATTTAGAAATGGAAAGGATGTTAGAGTCCCTTACGTCTAACTCTAACATGTTAGAGATATGGAAAATGATGTCCAGAGATACTAAACAGAATATCCAAGGACAGAGGGCTAATAAATAATAAAACTCTGACTCTAAATCCAGAGCTCTTCAAAATTGGGACACTAATACACTGCTGGTGGAGTTGTAAACTTATCCAACTATTCTGGAAGGCAATTTGGAACTATGTCCAAAGGGCTTTAAAAGACTGCCTGACCTCTGATTAACATGGAAATAGGCATTGAGTGGTAACATATATAACCCACTGAAATTGCTTGTCAGCTCTGGGAGCAGGGAGGGAAAAGAGAAGGGGAAGTAATGAATCATGTAACCTTGGAAAAACACTTAAAGAAAAATTAAAAGAAAAATCCAGAGCCCTTTCCATTGTACCATGGCAAGGTCTTCTTAACAACAAAGACCATAAATAGCTCTGTATTCCTCCCAAGTCTAACCTGACCCACTATTTGTATACTGATTAATATGTCTACCTTAAAACTATCATGAGAAAGAGAATGACTTGAGTGAAGCTATAGGGATTCAGAAGAGAGTGATGAGGGGGCAGCTAGGTAGCTCAGTGGACTGAGAGTAAAGCCTAGAGATGGAAAATCCTGGGCTCAAATCTGGTCTCAGGCACTTCCTAGCTCTGTGACTCTGGGCAAATCACTTAACCATCATTGTCTAGCCCTTATCACTTTTCTGCATTGGAGCCAACACACAGTATTGATTCTAGGATGGAAGGGAAGGGAAAGAGGAGGAGGAAGAAGAGGAGGAGGAAGAAGAGAAGGAGGAAGAGGAAAAGGAAGAAGAGGAAGAGAAGGAATGAAAAAAGAAGAAAAGCTAGGTGCCTTTTCGATGAATGTTGAAGTTCTAGAGCAGCCTGAATGGCTCTGGTGCTAGCTGCCAGAGACATAAAAGTATTTGAAATACATTGAATCACTCCAAACCTAAATACCACAAGGCCAGTGGGGATTCCCAATGAGGAAGAGCAAGGTTGTTGGAAAGAAGAAACAAAACAAAACAAACAAAAAAAAAAAGACTGACTTGATATCTCTCTTCTAGGTTAGTAGCCATGTTGGAGGTAGAGAGGGCAAAACAATAGCACAGGGCAAAGTATCAGTAAGGCAACAATATATTGTTAAAAGATTGAATCAGGAGAGCTGTGAGAAATGTTCTTTTGGAAGTCAGAACACATCACTAAGTTCATGAATTCTCAGAGAAAAAATGTTTCCTCTCCCATTAGGAGCCTGGGGAATAGGTAGAAGACAGTGCTCCTTTGCAGATGGAGAGATGATTCCTTATGATTTGCTTTCCAATTTCAATTAAATGTCTTTTCTCTGATTTTATACGCCATTTGGCATGATTGGCAGAGAATCTTTGGATGGGGGCTTAGCAAAACACTGCCCTTACTATTTGGCACTCCTCTTTTATTCATAGCAGTTTAAGAACTAGAAAGGACCTTAGCAATTATCTAGAGCAGAGTATCTTAAACTTTTTGGCCTCGGGATCTGTTTACACTCTTAAAAATTATTGAGGACCCCAAGGAATTTTTGGTTTATGTATTTATAATAATAAATATTATTCTTTATGTAAATAATAGCTTAATATGAATTTGAAAATAATTTGGAATCTCTGAGTTTCATAGGCCCCCAAAAATCCAGGGACCACACTTTGAGAACCTCTGAATCAGTAAAGCCACTCCATTTTTTAAAAATCCTTTCCAGCCTCAGACACTTCCCAGCTGTGTGACCCTGGGAAAGTCACTTGACCCCCATTGCCCACCCTTACCACTCTTCCACCAAGGAGCCAATACACAGAAGTTAAGGGTTTAAAAAAATAAAAAAAATTTTAAAAATCCTTACTTTCTTGTCTTAGTAATAACTCTAAGACAGAAAGGCAAGAGCTAGGCAAACAGGATTAAGTGACCTACCCAGGGTCATACAGCTAGGAAATAGCTCCAACATTTTATAGCAAAAGAAGTTGAAGTACAGAAAAAGAATGTGATTTACCTAAAGTCGTATAGTGGAAGATGACTTCTTGCTGAGGACTTGACACTAAGAAAGAGAGACTCAGAAATACATTCTTTCTATAGGCATGACTTAGGGAAACACAGAAATAATTTGCCAAGCAAAAGGAAGTTAAGCTTCCTGGTAGACAACCCCCTTCTCCCACTCACTCCTATCTCCCTCCCCCCACCATATACAAACAAGGAGCCAGATGGATGGAGTGGAAGAGTCCTAGATTTGGAGCCAGAGGTTGTGGATTCAAATCTTGTCTTCTACCTACTTTGTGACCAGTCACTCAAGCTCTCCAGAACTCCATTCCCTTGTCTTCCCTCATCTATAAAATGAAGGGATTAGGCTACACGACCCTTCTGGTCCCCTTTGACTCTGTCTCTAAGATCCTATGAAAACCAAACCAAACCAAACCACAAGGAAGTTACCTCCTCTGGAGTGGAAGATGGGTGGCAAGTATTTTGAGTTGTGCTCTGGCAACCCATCAGGATCTCACTCACAGGTGCTACCCTGACCTTCACTGCTGTTAGTAGGTGCCTTGAATTAGAGCACATCTACCTTGTTTGAAGTTAAGTCTTTGTTTGAATGCCCCAAGAAGCTATAAGATGCTAAAGGCTGTTATCCTGGAAAGACAGCTCTTCTTGTGTGTAATCTATCAAAAACAAACATTTATTAAACACCTACCATATACTAGGGCATCTAGGTGGTACAGTGGATAGAGTGCCCAGCGTGGAAGCAAGAAGATTCCTCTTCATGAGTTTAAATCCAGCTTCGGATACGACTATGTGACCCTGGCCAAGTCACTTAGTGCTTGTCTGCCTCAGTTTCCCCATCTGTCAAATGAGCTGGAGAAGGAAATGGCAAAACCACTCCAGTATCTTTGCCAAGAAAACCCCAAATGGGGTCACAAAGAGTTTGACATGACTGAAACAACGTAAGAAATCATATGTTAGGGACTACTCTTGGTTTTAGGAATACAAAGTAAACAGTTCCTGCCCACTAGAATTTTACATTCCATAAGAGGAAATAGCATGTGCGTATAAGGATAATGATTCTCTGTATTCACTCTGTATTCACTCTCCCAGAGCGAGACTGGTTACATTTTGCCTTAGGGTTCTAGGAAATATAGGGTTCTGGACCCAGAGGGGTTGAGTGTCTTTCTCATAAGCTATTGGTTTGAACCCCCAGTATGTTGCCCTACTATTAGCCACCAGTAATTATCAGTTTACTGATTAATATTATAAATATTAATTTTAATCAATTCAATTAATTAATCGTTAATTAATTGGATTCATTTAATTAATTAAAATAAGTGTAAAATAATCACTTTTTTAAAAAGGGATATTTACTTAGAAGAGATGCAAAAACAGAAGCACACTTACCTTTCCCCCACCAAAAAACTTGGAAACACACTCTCCGCTGTGCCACCTTTGGCTCTGGGAAGAGTGGGCTCAATTTTGAAGTAGTTTCTGCATAGCATTTGCCCAACCAGGATCACTTCCAAATAGACTACAGCAGATTATAGATCTATGGTAGTGCTGGCCTGAGCCAGGCTCCATACTGTCTAGCTTCTGACAGATCTTGGAATGGACGCTACCTGTCAGATTTCTAGTGGCCAGCTCTCCTGCTCTTTCAAAGCTCACAAGGTAAAAGCCATCTTGGACTTCCTTTACCTAAAAGCAAGAGAGCACAGACGCGATAGAGAGAGACATATGTTTGTGGAACACATTTCTGCAGTTCTAATGGGGAGGGGAAGGTGAGGGCTCTCTCTCCTACAGCCAGGTAGGAAAGGGGACCAGCAGCCAGGGACTCCCTCTGGCTTTGGTGCCTTTAGGGAGTGGGGAAAGGAAGGAATATGCCTCAATCTGCACTCAGAGCTTATTAGTTCTCTCTCTGGAGGTCTGGAGGTGGATAGTATTTTTTTATCATGGAGTCCCTTGGAATTATCATGGATCATTGTATTCATGAGAGTAACCAAGACTTTCACATTACCACATTGCTGTTACAATGTCTATAGGTATCAAGAACTGAATTCAGTCCAAAGCCAATACTCTTCATCTATGGAAGATTACTCCTAGAGCAGACCCTAATGTTCTCCTGGTTCTGCTCATTTCATTTTGCATCCGTTCATAGGTCTTCCCAGGTTTTTCTGAGACTAGACTCTTCTTCATCTCTTTTTTTAAAACTCTTACGATCTGCTTAGAACTGATACTAAATATAGGTTCCTAAGTAGAAGAGTAATAAGGGCTAGGCAATTGAGGTTAAGTGACTTGCCAGGGTCACACAGCTAGAAAAGTATTTGAGGTCAGATTTGAATCCAGGACTTCCCATCTCCACTGAGCCACCTGGCTGCCCGCCCCCCTTCTTCCTCTCTCACAACACAATAGTATTCCATCACAATCACAGACCACAACTTGTTTGGCCTTTTTCAATATGGATGGGCATTGCCTAAATTGCCCATTTTCACCACCACAAAAAAGAGCTGCTGTAAATATTTTTGTACAGGGAGGTCCTTTTGATTTATCTGGGATACAATTTTTGTAGTGGTGTCCAGTCAAAGGGTATGCACCAAAGCTGATAGTTCTTTAGCCATCGTTCCAAATCACTCTCCAGAATGATGGGATCCATTCACAACTTCACCAGCAGTGCATTAGTGATCCCACGTCCCCTCTAGCACTTGTCATTTTCCCTTTCTGTCATCTTGGACAATCTGATATGGGCGGGGTGGCACCTCAGAGTTGTTTTCATCTGCACATAGTTATCATCGATTTAGAGCCTGGGGTCAGTGCCTGTTAAATGCACTTAAGGTACTGATCCAAAGCCTTTTAAAAAGACTCCTCTTCTTTCAACCAACTGATCAGCAGACTGAAACCAATTCCTGATTGTCTGTATATGCTCCAAAGTCTATGTGGGAATGGCGTCCAACAAACACACTGAGTGTACTCATGAGGACTGAGCTCAGCTTCAGTCTCCCCATTCCATAACAGACTTATGCAGGGGGCAGCTGGGTAGCTCAGTGGATTGAGAGTCAGGCCTAGAGACGGGAGGTCCTAGGTTCAAATCCAGCCTCAGACACTTCCCAGCTGTGTGACCCTGGGCAAGTCACCTGACCCCCATCGCCCACCCTTACCACTCTTCCACCAAGGAGCCAATACACAGAAGTTAAGGGTTAAAAAAAAAAAAAGACACACAAAATACAGGAAAGTAATTGGGAGGCAGGTACTGCCAGCTAGGAGGGGCAGGATCAGGAAAGGCTTCTGCTGAAGGTGGCACTTGAGCAAGTTTTGAAGGAAGGAATTCTAAGAGGCAGCTAGGTGGCACAGTGGATAGAGTGTCAGGCCTGGAGTTAGGAAGGCCTGAGTTCGAGTCCAGCCATAGACACTTACTACTCTTTGCGACCCTAGGCAAGTCAGTTAACCCCATTCACCTTAGTTTCCTCACCTGTCAAATGAGCTGGAGAAAGAAATGGCAAACCACTCCAGTATCTCTGTCAAGATGACTGAAACAACTAGCCAAAAACACAAGGAATTCTAAGAGGTAAAGTGAGGAAGGAGTATATTCCAGCCTTGAGGAGAGAGGCTATGCAAAGCATAGAAACAAAAGCTAGAGAATTATGTATGAGGAACCAGAAGAAAGTCAGGTTAACTGAACCAAGAGATCTGAAAATCTGAAAGGGCACTGAAAATGGGGGAATAAACAATTTAAACCCTTACCTTCTCTTTTTAGTATCAACTCTAAGATAGAATAGTAACAAGGACTAAGCAATTGGGGTTAAGTGACTTCTCCAGGGTAACACGGCTAGGACATATCAGAGGCTAGAGTACAACTGAGGCGTCCCCCTCCCCCCCAACTCCAGCCCTGGCACTCTATCCACTATGCTACCTAGCTGCCCCTGGAAATGGAAGAGTTTTAAAAAGAAGCATAACTGTGGTCATAAATGTTTACTGTCTAAAACAAATCCCATTTTGCTCCTGTATCCTTGTTCCTGAAGCACAACAGTATCCAAGCAGGAAGCTCTAGAATAGGTCCCATGTGTGAATGAGGAGGCTGTGGGCAATGTCTATAGGTGCCAAGAACTGAATTCAGTCTAGAGCCAGCACTTTGCATATATGGAAGGAGACTCCTAAAAGAGACCCAGTATCTCCTCATGAGGGCAAAAGAGCCTTCAGGATTGGGGTTCATCATTCATTTTTTCCCTGTAGGGGGAAAAAATTCTGCTGGCTACAAGTCTTGTCTGCATGTTCTAAACCAGACCCCAGGGAATTTCAGGTCCGACCTGGTTCAAATAACAGATTGTTATGATGTGAGAATAATGTGACCAGCCTAGTCCCCTCACATTCAGGATGCTCTCCCAGAAAACAAACCAGGCTCTAAGGATGCAGGGAAAGGATGGCTTTAGATCAACTCTGGGAAGCCAGGTCACATGACACAACATTCCGAGAATGATTTTCGAGATTTCTCAGGGAGCCGGCTTTCATGTCCTAGAGTCAAGCTGTCCTTGGATGAGATAGGACAAGCAGTCCCCGAGTCATTGTAAGACAGAGGACATGAACATTTTGTCTTGTTTTCTCTGGTTGGGGGTGGGGCAGGGATAGAGAGCAATGGGGAAGGGTTAGGAGCATTCAAGTATCCATTCCTCTCATTAATAAGAGTAATATTGCCTCTTTGCAGCCCTGCTTCCCCACACCTGCTCTCAGAGTAATTTGTGACCTCTGAACCTCCATTCTGCCCTTTGGTGGCTTCAGTAAATTGCAGGTCCTTTAGATGGAGATTAAAGGCTCACTGAGTCCCCACAAAGAACAAACTGGATGAGCAGCAATCTGGGACTCCTCCTTGTTTGGATACATCTTGTGGGGAGAGCCTGAGAAGATTCGTGTTTTCAGAAGATGCTCTCAGCATTACAAGGAGGGGCTCCTTCTCTCCCAGTGTTCTATGACTATTGGCATCTGATCACTTGCCACTACAGCACCAGTTCCACAGGCTTCCAAAGGGGAAGGGATCCCAGGCATGTTCTGAGGCAAAGATTCCAGGATGTTCAAAGGGTCTGATTAGCAACAAATCAGCACCCATTGGAAGGGGGAAAAGTTGGGGGACGGGTTAGAAGACTCCTGCCCTTCATTCTATCTTCAGCACCATACTCAGGCTCTCTGGCCTCAGTTTCTCCAAAGATCACAGATTTAGGAGGTGGAAGACCAGCTAGCACAAACCTTTAATTTTATCCAGGAGGAAAGAGGAAGACTTTCAGGGGTCACTTCAGCAGCAGGTGGTAAAACCAGGTCCTCTGACTGACTGTAAGGCCAGGTTCCCTCCCCCCACCCCCGGCCCTTGTCACACGAGTGGGGTCAGATGGTCTTTTGAAGGCTCCTTTCTGACTTTTATGAAGTCCCCAGGGCTCAGCCACAAATTAAGCAGTAACCAAGGCTCAGAGTCACACAGTGTGACAGAGGATCTGACTGGAGTCAGCTCCCACTTCGGCTGAGTTCTGGCGTGTGACCCTAGTTAGGCACTTCACCTCCCGAGGCCTCAGTTTCTCTTTCCGTAAAATAGAATGAAGCGGGGAGAGGGGGAATCCTTTCCCGCTCCGACCAGGAGTACCTTTCCCAGGGTGCCCACGGCACATGGGTGCCATCCCATCTGCTCCTCTGG
Source organism: Gracilinanus agilis (assembly GCF_016433145.1). Classification (NCBI taxonomy): domain Eukaryota; kingdom Metazoa; phylum Chordata; class Mammalia; order Didelphimorphia; family Didelphidae; genus Gracilinanus; species Gracilinanus agilis. The sequence continues at coordinate 502,021,238 of NC_058133.1, read as the reverse complement.
GGTAACATTCCCTTTTTGTGTCCCAACTTCCATCCACAAAAGGTGGGGTGGGCTGGCAACCCACGTGCGGTTAACTCGGAGAGATAACGGGCTCCAGGAGGGCCTGAGCCGGGGCGGGGCTGGGGCGGGGCCCCGGCTCTCGGTCCGGCTCCTCCCACTCCTACTCCCTCGGTCCGCCCCTGCCTGAGTGCAATCTACAAGTTCCCGGTGACTGGCAGGTCGCGGGACCACTGATGCCCCGCCCCCATGCCGGAGCCTACCAATCGGAATGAAGTTAGCCCAGGGGCGGGAACCCATAGGGAAAGGCTCTATGAGAAGGGGAGGAGCTTTGGAGGGAGGGCGTGGCGGAGAGGTGAGAGTGACGGTCTCCGCTGCCAATGGGTGAGCGTAGCGGGCCCGCTGGCGCCGGATCCCGGTGGCTAGAAGCACGAGGGGCGGGGCGCAAGGATCCCGGGGCAGCGGCTGCGGCGACGGCGGCGGTGGCGGCGGCGGGTCCGAGGGCGCCATGGACCGGGTGGCCAGCTCCATGAAACAGGTGCCCAACCCGCTGCCCAAGGTGCTGAGCCGGCGCGGGGCGGGCGCTGGGCCCGAGGCGGCGGAGCGGGAGAGCTTCGAGCGGAGCCAGGTGAGGCCGCGGAGGATCCCCCGGGATCGATACTGGGCGGGATTGGGGGATGCGTGAGAGTCCGTAGGGCGGGAGTCCAGAGGCATCCGGAGCAATGATCCTGGGGGGACTGGGGAAGGGGAGGGGGTGAGAGCGAGCCGGAGAATCCTGGGGAGAGGCGAAGTGGATCCCCGGAGATCAGGGAGCAGGGGCGGGTGGAGGAATGTGGGAAGCTCGGAAAGGATGCTGGGGATCGGAGGAGCTTGGGAGGTTGGGGATCTTGTGAGATCTCGGGGAGACGTTGTTCAAAGGGATCCAGAGACTTCCTAGGGAGATTGGTGAAGGGTATGCCGAGGGGAAATCTGAGACCCCGCCCGTGGCCTGGGACTTGGGAAGGGAGGTGGTCTCAGGGAGCTCAGCCAGCTCCAAAGGGAAGGCGCCCCCCAAGAACTCCAGGCGAGGGGCTGCCAGACTAATTGGCTGGGTAAGAGAGCATCACTCAGTAAGGTCACAGGATGGGGCAGCCCACCGCAAGCCTGGTCCAAAGGAAGTGGGATGAGCGGGGTGCAAGCTGGAGGCGAGCATGGGATAAAGTAAGGTAGGAAGCTGGGACGCTCATTGACGTCGGCTCCAGGCCCCCTGGCTCTTGATACTTCTAGATTCTCTGCATAGTCTAGATGCGAAGTCCCTTGAGTCTCTGAACCCCCATTTCCTCATCTGTGCATGTAAAAATCCTTTCAGGAGACGTGTGCTGAGAAAGGCTTGGTAAAGTGTTAGCTCAGTGGTCCATTACTAGAAGCAGATAGAAAGCAATAATGGAGATCGTAATGGGCTGCTGAAGTGGAAGTAGCCACTCTGGGGCCACTTCCCCAGAGCCAGAAAAGAATGGTTGCCTCAGGCCTTCATAGCTTTGATAGCTACCTAGCATTTATTTAGCTCTTTAAGGTTTGCAGTAATGTAACTTGGGCTACCTAATTCGATCCTCAAGACAACTCTGTAAGGTAGATACTATTATTATCTTTATTTTCTGATGGGGAAACTGAGGTTAAGACAATATAAGATATGTCTTGTCAATGGTCATATAATTGTAATCATCTATGGGAGGATTTGAACTCAGGTCTTGCTGACTCCAAATCCATCACTATCCACTTCACCACCAAGCTAGTTGCCTCTTATGCTCATAGATTTACATCTGGAAAGGACCTTAGAGATTGTGTAATTCAACCCCCTCATTTCACAGACAGGGAAAACTGAGGCTCAGGGAAGTTAAGTGGCCTTCCAACCTTGTACAAGTAGTAGCAGAATCAGGATTGGAACCTAGGGCTTCCCACTCCAAATTTCCTTTCTACTTTCCACACTGCCTCAGATTAAAAAAAAAAAAATCTGAGACTTGTGGCTTGAAATCAACCAATGAACCAATAAACATTTATTAAGCACCTGGTGTGTGCCAGGCACTTCATCAAGCACTCTGAATATAAAGAAGAAAACAAGGGAAAGAGGTACTTTAGATTAAGGGAAGGGACGCCAAGAAGACTGCCCCTCTATTCTGTTTGGCACAGAATGGCACTGTGACTGGTGAATCAGAGCTCTGAGATCATGCTTTGGTTCCCTTGGCCCGTAGGGTTTAATAAATAATCAGGAGACTACCCATCTCTGCCTCACCCACCTTACCAAGGGGATATGCCAAAGATCAGCACCGTCATGAGCCAAGACCATAATCACTGCTTTTTCATCATTTTATTTTCTGCAAATACATTTGTCATCTGTCCCCATGCATGGAACACTCTTCCTCCTCCATTCCCCCTACTGACCTCCCTGGCTTCTTAAAATTCCGCCTCCTACAGGAAGCCTTCCCCAGCCCCTCTTAATTCTAGTGCCTTCCCTCTGTTAAATATCTCCTATTTATCACCTATGCAGCTTGCTTTGTATATATTTATTTGTTGTCTCCACCATGTGACTGTAAGCTGCTTGAGAGCAGGGACTGTCTTTTGCTTCTTTTTGTATCCCAAGAGGTTAGAACAGTTTGGGAGGCACATAGTTGATTGATCCCAAGACCCCAGCCTTGGTACTGGGAAGGCAAAGACAAGAAGAACTGACAAATGCTCCTTTGAACTGATTTCTTCATCTCTGTGGTAAAATCTGCAAGCAAAGGACATGAAGTTGGTTTTGGTCCTCAGTATCCACCTATTAATAAGGACTAATTTTATCTTCAAGTCATTTCAGGGAACACGGCTCAAACTTTTATTTATTTCTTTTTAAGCCCTTACCTTCTGTCTTAGAATCAGTATTAAGTATCAGCTCCAAGGCTGAAGAGCAGTAAGGCTAGGCACTCAGAGTTAAGTGATTTGCCCAAGGTCACACAGCTAGGAAATGTCTGGGGCCAGATTTGAACCCAGGACCTCCCATCTCCAGATCTGATTATCTACTGCCCCAGTTTTTAAACAGCTAAACAAACTCTCCCATGCTACGGTGGGGGGAAAATTATAGGTTTGGAACTAGAAGACTTGGTCTCTGACTCACGTTTCCTGTGTAACCCTGAGTAAATCATCTAATTTCTCTGTGCCTCAGTTTCCTTCTCTATAAAATGCAGTCTAGAAGTTCTCTGAGGACCCTTCCTATGATCCCATTCCTGTTACACAACTCCTATGACCCCATGGACTCTTGCCAAAGGGCTTTGCAAGGATCTGTCTCTATTTCAAATTTTAAAACAATCCAAAGAATGGGAGAAAAACAATTGGATTTTGCTCCTCAGAAAATTTTTAAATGCACAAAATAAAATACTTAGGACTGTAGAGGAAACCAATTATATTGAAATACAGTTAACAAAAGTATTTTTTTAAGTTCCACCGACACTTAGAACCCCTGGGTCAGAGAATAAGTGAGCAAAGACCAAATCTAAAGTTCTTTACAAAAGGAACCTTGAGAAGGAGAAAGATTCTACCCATTCTATCCCTGACACTGCTTGGCACTGTGGTTAATGGCAAACTGTGTGATCTGGACCCAGAAGTCTGGGTTCCTTCCTTGCGCAATGGCAATGCTGTCTCCAGAGAGGAAGTAAGTGATTACCACCCATTGCCTGGGCCCAGTTGGGGTGAAGGTGGTTTATCTCTCCATCTGGAATGCAAGGCTGAAAGTTTGGAGATTAGCCCTCTCTCTGCCTTTATCATCTGAGTCAGAGGCCTCTGAAATTGTTTGGAGATTGTACCCTGTTGTGGCTAGAACTGAAGAGCCTTGCTTTCCTGTTGGGAGCCTTGCAAATATTTTCATTTGGTTTTTTGGGTTTGGGCTCTCTCCTTAGCCCCAACCCACCCCCTTGAACTGGATAAATAAAGACAATTTCAAAACCAGCAAAAATTCATTCTGAGGTTTCGGCTAAGTAGAATCTGGAACAAAATGGAGAAAGCCCTGAAGACGCTAACCCTCTGAGCTGATGGAAATTAGGTCTGTGAAAACTTTCCGAGCCAGGCGTGGTATGTCTTGGAGCCATCTAGGGACGTGGGCCCGGCTAAGCTGGCCTGGGTGAGGCCAGTGCTTGGTAACCTCCCAGGCTGGGGCTCACTGTCTGGCCACTGGCTGCATTTGACCTGGCGCCACTTTGGTGGGAGGAGGTATGCAGGGGGAGTGAGCAGATGCCAGTTGTCTCATGCCCACATAGCGATGCATGTGTCTAGGGGGCGGGCAAGGGGGGCCATGTGGAATGCTGGACTGGGATAATAAAGATAAAGGGTTGGGAAAAGGGCAACCAGAGCCCAGCCACAGAGAAGGCTGTCAACAGGCAGGCCCCAAAAGCTGCTGGCTTGGGTAAGGAGACAGGGGAAACTAGAAGAGATCTTAAAGAAGATCAAGTTATAGATAAAGAGATTTAGACATAGCATAATAAATTTAGATTTGGTATCTGGGCCTAGATTAGAACCCAAGTCTTCCAGAGCTGATAGTCTCCCTCCTGGGATCTTCCCACAGATGCCAGGTCTTCACCTGACCCCAGCCCAGTGGGATGAAGCAAGTGGGCCAAGTTCCAGGTACCTACCATTCCCCTTAACTTGTGGCAGGCCGTGATAAGCCTGTCAAAAGGAAAATCATTTGAGAAACAAAAAGAACACATTTCAATTCTGTAAACACTCTGCACAAAGCACCATGTTGGCTACTTGGATCATTTTTTTTTCTTGATTACATGTTGATACAATTTTTTTTATAACTCTTATCTTCTGTCTTAGAATTGATACTAGATATCTGTTCCAAGGCAGAAAAGGCTAGCCATTTGGGGTTAAGTGACTTGTCCACAGTGACACAGCTGGGAAATATTTGAGACCAGATTTGAACCCAGAATCTCTTGTCTCCAGGCCAGGCTTATTGTCTACTGAGCCACTTAGCTACGCCCTTGATACAATTTTTTTTTTAAACCCTTAACTTCTGTGTATTGGCTCCTAGGTGGAAGAGTGGTAAGGGTAGGCAATGAGGGTCAAGTGACTTGCCCAGGGTCACACAGCTGGGAAGTGTTCTTGATATAATTTTTAATGATCATTTTCTAACATTTTGCAATCCATATTCCTCCATCCCTTTCCTCCCCACCCTCCCCAAGACAGCAGGTAATGGGATCTAGGTTGGACATGTGTTATCATAGAATACATATTTCCATGTTCGTCGTGTTGTAAAAGAAGGCATGTGTCGCTTACACTAGAGAAAGATTCACAGAGAAAATAAAGTGAAAAGTGATTTGCTTCCATCTTCCCTCAGACTCTGTCGGTTCCTTCTGTGGCAGTGGATGGGCTTTTTTCTCATGGGTCCCTTGGAGTTGTTCTGGATCTTTGCTAAGTCATTCCAGATTGACCATCGTTCATGATTGCTGTTGCTGTGTACAGCGTTCTCCTGGTTCTGCTCACTTCATTTTGTATCACTTCGTAGAAGTCTTCCCAGGTTTGGGGTTTTTGTCATCATCTTGTTTGTCATTTCTTATGACCCAATAGTATTCCATTGCAACCAGGTACCACAGCTTGCTCAGCCATTCCCCAGCTGAAGGCATTCCCTTCAATTTCCAAATTTTTGCTACCTCAGAAAGAGCAGCCATAAATATCTGTGCACTTTTAAGGCCTTCTTTCCTATTTCTGATCTCTTTGGGATCCAGACCTAGTGGTGGAATTGCTGGCTCAAAGGCGATCCACAGTTGTATGGCCCTTTGAGCATGGTTCCAAATGGGCTCTGCAGAATCGTTGGATCCATTCGTAACTCTCCACTAGTAGTGCTTGTGGCCCAGTTTTCCCACGGCCCCTTCAGCATTCATCATTTTCCTTTTCTGTCATATTAGCCAGTGCGATAGGTGTGCGGTGGCACCTCAGCGATGCTTTAATTTGCATTTCTCTAATTAATAGTAACTGGGAGCACTTTTTCAGATGACTATAGATAGCTTTGATTTCCTCCTCTGAAAACTGCCTTTGTCAATTGGGGATTGACTAGTTGGGTTATAAAGTTGAAACAAGCTGGGTCGCTGCCCTCCAGGAACTGATATTCTTTTGGAAGGCATTGCTTGTGAAAGAAATGGGCCCAGATGGTAGGGACTAATGGAGAGAATCAGGATGGAGTAGTAGGTAGAGCCCAGGGTTCCAATTAGCCTCAAACCCTTACTCGGTGTGTTCCAGCTCTAAATCTTTGATTCTATGACCCTGGGCAAATCCCTTCTTCCCTGGGCCTCAGTTAATTCATTTGTAAAATGAGGAGATCAAACTTGCCAACCTCTAAGGTTTCATCCAATTCTAAATCTATGATCCTGTGATTCAGGATCCTCAGATTCTGGGGATGACTCCCTTACTAGGAGAGACAGACAGATAGACAGACAGAGAGACAGAGACGGAGATGGAGAGGGGGGGGGGTGGAGAGGAGAGGAGAAGAGAGGAGAGGAGAGGAGAGG
>NC_058133.1:501969107-502014374 GCF_016433145.1 Gracilinanus agilis | reverse complement strand
AGAGGAGAGCAGAGGGAGAGGAGAGGAGAGGAGAGGAGAGGAGAGCAGAGGAGAGGAGAGGAGAGGAGAGGAGAAGAGAGACCATAATAAAGGAAAAGAAGAGCATGGAAAAGCAGAGGAGCTCTTATAGCCAGAGATTGGCTGGCCCTGCTCCAGACTCCCCTTAGTACTTCTATTCACTCTTTTCCCAGGTCGGGTCTGTGAACTAGCTTTGGGCAAAAGTTACTGGTGCTGCCTTCGGTGTGTTGGTTTATCCTGCCACCCCTTCATTGCACGGCAAGCTTCTTGGGAGAAGCCATGCTTAAAAGCTCATACATAACCTTTAGAGTTGGAAGGAACTCTAGAGCACTGGATTTGACCTTTCTTCTCAGAATCCCTAGATTTAGAGCGGAAAGGGACCTTACAGACCATCTAATCCATTTTACAAATGAGGAAACCGAGATCCCAAGAGCCGAAATGATGTCCAAGCTCACCCAGCTAAAATGAGACAAAGGCAGGATCTGAACTTGGATTCTCTGCCTCCAAAGCCAATCCTTTCCCCACTAGGATCAACTGTCTGAACCCCCAGAAAACATCTATTCCCACCCTCTCCTCTTGCCACGGTGGGAGTCAGTTCTGTGTTTTCTGATGCCAAAGCCAGTGTTCGCTCCCTGAACCCCACTTCCTCTATCTCCCCACCATGCCTAGGATCATGTTCTCCCCATGTGGGTGCTCACCAAGAGCTCATCTTCTCTAGCCTCCCTCCCTTTAACAGGTGAACCTTATTGACAACTTAAAGCCATTTCCATAATAGTTGAGTGACAGCATGCTAAGAAAAGAGCACCCAGCCTCTGCCCAGCAGGCAAGATGGCAGCATATTGGAGAGGCAAGTCAGCAAGCATTATAAAGTGCCTACTGTGTGCCAGAGGGGACTAGCACCTCTGGTAGGGGTTTGCTGAGCCCTTTCCAGGGCTGCTCACTCACCTGTCACCCAACTCTCACGGGGGGCTCCAAGAGGCTGGAGCAGGCACAGTGGCCACACCTCTGTAAACCGCCTTGGCAGAGGGGCTACATCAGGTCGAGGGTAACCCACAGGCTACAAACCCATCTGTAAGTTAGGCTTCCCCTGGCAGAAGGGGCCAATGAGAACAATTTGTTCCAACAGCCATGAGGGTGGCAGAAGCAGGCTTAGAGCTTGGCCAGACGTGGAAGATGCCAAAGCCCTCCACCACATCCTCCCAGGCCATCGCCAGTCCTCCTGCCTTTTGTCTTGTCACTGGCCTTCAATGACCCTGGAAGAGAGATCGAGGCTGATGACTTTTACACCTCTGCCTCGCCTACATTCAATTGATGCACAAGTCCAGCCGCTCCCCTGTGATGTCATTGGTCCTCTTTGAAACAAAGGATGAACTACAAGTTAAGAAAATCTGGATTCAAACCCACCTCAGACCCTTATTACCTGTGTGACTGGGCAAAGGGCTTAACGCCTTGCTGCCTCAGTTTCCCCATTAGTAAAATGGAGATAATAACAGCGCCTACCTCTTGGGATCTAAAGTATGAAAGCATTTCATGAACCGTTCAATCTGTTCTGGATGGGAGCAGTGAATAAAGGAAAGAGGGAGAGAGCCTCATATGTTCCTGGGGCCCCAAAGCCAGGATGTCAACTTAAAAAATCCACCAAAAACAGGGACCTCAAACCCTTGCATTTCAGAAGACCATAGATTTCAAGCTGGGAGGGGCCTCTGAGGCCATCCAGGCCAGCCCCTTTGAATACCCTTTAACATGTTCCGCAGTATTTTGGCATCTGTCATCTCGTTGGATCTTTGCAATGTCCCTAGGAGAGAATGTGAAGGGACCCTGAGGGGGGAGGGGGCGGGGAATCCGAAGCTGTCATTTCATCAGGGGGATCTCCCAGTGTGGAAATTCCCTTCAGTGATGCCAATCCACTTCCCTGTGTAAATTAGGCTTAGCTGCTGCTGCAGTGAGAGGTCAGGTAAAGCCTCAGGATCATCCGTCCAAGGCTCTGTCAGAGGCAACTCTTGTTCCCAGGCCCTTCTGCCTCACTGCCTCTCGAAAGGTATTATTCCCCATGTAAGGGTTTAGGCAGCAGACTGAGAAGATTAGGTCGATGTGATTTCCCCAACAGAGGCCACTAGCCTCCATTCACTGCTCTCAGTTAGAGCAAACTGGACTGTTTGTGAAATGTTTTCATACTTTAGATGCCAAGAGGTAGGCGCTGTTATTATCTCCATTTTACTAATGGGGAAACTGAGGCAGCAAGAAGTTAAGTCCTTTGCCCAGTCACACAGCTAATAAGGGTCTGAGGTGGGTTTTGAATCCAGCTTTTCTTAACTTGACTGTAGCCTGAAATCTCTCCTCAGAAGCTTGGCACTGGACCATACGGAGTCCAGGGGTCTCGGTTACCCCATAGGACCCCCCCGAAGTTCTTCCCCTTTGGTGGAGGTCTGATGCCGAAAGCCTCAGGACCCCTCCTCAGAGTCATGTTTTTAAATGCATCAAATCCACCAGAAGAGTCAGGAGGGAAGAAGCCAATTCTATTAAAACGCACGTAATAGAATCATAAAAAGAAAAACCTCACCCAGGGAAGGACCTCCGCAGCCCTTGAGAGCTTCAGAAATAGGACTGACAGACTCAGGAAAGAAAAATCCGGAGGCCTGATTGGCCCGTCCTTTCTTTTGTTCTTTCTCTCAGGCTTTGTTTTTGGAGGATTCTGGGAGCAGAGGGAAGGGGGGGCTCTAAGCGAGGGGTGACGGATGGATGACCTCAGAAAGGCTAACGAGGGCAGGATCCGGGGCCCAGAGGTGCCCAGACTCCCAACTCCTCCCAGCTCCCTAGCTGTCCCCAGGCATCCCTAAGGGCTCCTACTAGTAAGAGGCAAGTATTTCCTTGTAAAAGGAATATAGACGGGTGCCTTCTCCACTTTGAATGGCAGCCCCACTCCCCTTGGCATTCCCAAGCTTCACCTAGAAATACAAGACAGCGAGGCTCCTTAGCCTGGGGGGGTCCACCAACCCCTGATCGTGGGGAGGGTCCCTGAACTTGGATGTGAAAAAAGAAAAAAATGGCATCTTTGTTTTCACTAGTCTCTACCTGAAATTTAGCCCTGCCTTCAGTGTCTCCAGGCTGGCAAGTAAATGGAAGGGACCTCCGAGGGGAAGAGCACTAGCAGTCAAGGGGGCCAAGAGAAGCTTCATGAAGCTTGAGCAGACAGAGGTGGAGGCCAGGAGGGAGGCCAGCCCAGGCATGGGAGACTGCCGGGACGAAGGACTGGAGAGAGTAGATAGATGCAAGTAAAGGAAGTCCGGTATGGCTGGACCATCAGATGTGTGGGAGGGAGTCTGTACTGAATCTCAAAGGTAATAGGGAGCCACTAGTTACTCAGTCTGGGGCAGCAGCATCAGATCCATGCTTTGGCGATCGATCACAGTAGCTGTATGAAGGACGACCCGGCATGGTGTCGTGAGGGTTATTTAGCAATTAATTTAGTATTAGTGTTGGACCCAGCAGGAAGGGCTGGAGGATTCCAAGATGGAATGGAGGAGCAGGAAGGAAGTGGGGCTTGTGCTCTGAGAGAGACTCCACAACCATGGGGAGAGATGAGGCCAGGGGATCCGCCCATGGGAGTGGCAATGAGGACCTGAACTCAGGGGATGGCCATGTGAGTAGAGAGAAGGGTGCACATCCAGAAATGTTGTGGAGGTCAAATTAGCAAGATTTGGGAACCAGCTGGATACGTGGGCCATGTCGATTTCCACTAATATTATTGGAATAAATTGCTAAAATGAGGCACAAACCGAAAAGGTGAGAGGTTGGGGGAGAGCATTTCCAAAGTCACAGAATATCAGGGGCTGCAGGTACCCAGTGACCCTCCCAATTGCTCTTTTAGCCACTGTGTGCAGCCTTCCAAAGAGGGAGAACCCTTTCTACCCTGGGCAACTCTAGGAGGAATCGGGTGCTCTTCTGGTGCTCCTCTGGAGGGTTCTACCTGACAGCAAAGGACCATGGGCAGGAGAGACATGGCTCCCCACGAAAGACTATTTGGGGTTTCCCTTGAACACCTGGCTGTCTCTGAGTGGATCAAGGAAAAGGATTTGCTCGTCATGTAACCAATTCCCCATTAATCTGAGATCTTTTGTGCCTGACACTCTCTCAGTACCATCCCCACCTCCACACAGTCCCTGAGCCTTACTGAGTCTATTTTTTTATAGCCTCATTTATCTCCCAACTCCATTACCTCACTAGTTTCTTCTTTTCTTAACCTTACCTAATGTCTTAGAATCGATACTGTATTGGTTCCAAGGCAGAAGAGTGGTAAGGGCTAAGCAGTGAGTGTTAAGTGACTTGCCTAGGGTCACACAGCTAGGAAGTGTCTGAGGTAAAATTTGAACCTGGGACCTCCTCTTATCTCTAGGCCTGGCACTAGCCACTGTGCTACCTAGGTGCGCCCATCTTTTTTGACCTTCACTAGTCTCTTAACTTTATGCCTCCTTTCTATCTTCTCAAGATTCTATATTCTGCTATACTCCATTCGGATAAGAGTTTGGCCCCAGCACCTGCTGGTGTCTGTGGCTCAGCTTTTTGCCTTTACAGGAAATAAATATTTCTGTCCAAACAAGAAAATGTGGACCATCATCTCCATTCTTTAGTCCTGCCCTCTGAGGCTAAGAAGAACAAAACTAAATCTCTTCCAGATGGTGGCCTTGAAGCCAGTAAGTGACCTCGTCCTTCCCCACTTCCTAAATCCCCCCCTAAATCTCCTCTTCTCTGGACTAGCCATCCCCATGGACTCAAGGCTCTTCACTGTCCTGGTTGCCCTCCTCTGGACATCTTCTGCTTTATCAATATCCTTCCTTTTTTTTTTTTTTTTTTAAACCCTTACCTTCCACCTTGGAATCAATATTGTGTATTAGATTCCAGGCAGAAGAGTGGTAAGGGCTAGGCAATGGAGGTTAAGTGACTTACCCAGGGTCACACAGCTAGGCAATATCTAAGGCCAGATTTGAGCCTAGGACTGCCCATCTCTAGACCTGGCTCTCGACCCACTGAGCCACCCAGCTGCTCCAATATGCTTCCTAAATAAATGGTGCTTCTCAGGAATGCACACAAAACTTCAGACAAGGTCTGACCAGGGCCAAATATGGTCAGTCTCTCCCTATTTCTAGAATCTGTGCCATATGATGGCATAATTGGCACATAGTAGGACTTCACAAATGTTGAATTTAAAGGAACATCACATTTTTTAAAACCCCAATAACTAAGTACTCTTGGACTCTACTTTGAGAAAAACCCAACTAACTGACTTGTAGAGCAGTCACTGCCACCTTTCCCCAGTCCTCCACCCCTACTCACCTGGCAGCGACTCTCCAAATTACAGGCACAGTTCTGAGTGGTCTCTGTAAGCTCCATCTCCTATGAAATGATGCCTAGGCCTAACTCTGCTGGCCCCCTCATCCCCATGCCTTTCCTACTCGAACGTGGTCTCCATGACCTGAAGAATGGCCAACTGGTCTTGAGTTCAGTAAGCGAGACAAACCAAGAGCCTTCTGTAGCCTAACCAGCCAACTCTAACCAAGCTTCACCTCTGTCAGCTCCAGCCTTTTTGCCATGTGCCCTGCTGTCCCGTCTGGACCCTCCCTCAACACCCCCTTTCCTCTTCATGCCCCCAGGGCAGTAACCAAATCAGTACTGCCATTGCTTTGGGGAAGGAGTGACCCACAGCCCTTCTATTACTCCCTCCCTCCACTTATCAATCTTCCTCAGAGGTCTCCATTCCCCAATATTTAGAGAGTGAGCTTCTTGGGAGCCAGGACTTTGCCCTGTTTGAATCTCCAGCTCTTAGAACACTGCTTGGCACATAGTCAGATATAAATAAGGTTTTCATTCGTTTTTTCATTATACATGTCTTCTCCGCTCTTTGGGAGAGATCAATATTGTGTCTGTACTCTAACGTAGCCTAGAGCTGGGTGTGCTCTAGGCACTCAGCAAATGCTCTTTCATTCGCTCCTCATCTGACCGATGACTTTGTATCTCTACCATCTTTCCCGTTTCCAGACCAAGAGAAATGCCATAGAATCCCAAGGCTCTTAGGGAATTCCAGTGCCCTGCCTTTTCCTTTCCTCTGGACACTCACTGTATCTAACAGAACAAGATTGCAGAACCGTAGTTCGTTCACAAGTCTAACACATCATAGGTTCCAGTCAGGGAATTCTGTAAATTCCAGTTCCTCTTCATCGAGTTAGTGTCCCTTCTTGATCGATTTCCAAAGTAGGTATTTCCCATATCGAACTGGTCTTTGATGAAGATGAAAAAAGATCGCTGGATTCAGAGTCAACAGAAGGCTACTTGTCATCTACTTGTGCGACCTTGACGCTGTCATTTGTCATGTCTGGGTATCATCTAGTAGATCTCTCAGCACCTTCCTGGCTCTACATCCAGGAAGCCTGAAAGTCTTGGAAGGATAAGGAGGAGAGGAGGAGATCAGATCAGAGAGAACCCTTCCCAGGAAGGAGAGCTAGTAGGTGTTAGAATCAAAGGTGGCAAAGGAGGACCAATTCCCAAATAACACATTGAATAGTGCTTAGAGGGTGCTGATTCGAGGCTGCAGCTATTCTGCTTTGTGTCTTGTTTGGTTTTAGCGAAATTCCAATTCTTAAAGTTAAACACACACACACACACACACACACACACACCATCAAAGGCAGAATGAAAGAACTAACAAGGAATATTCTATAAGGGAAGAAAGAGGGCCCGTGTTTTATTAATCAAGGTGGTGTTTGGCAGGAAGTGTGGCTGATGTAGCCCCGGGCTTGGTGTCTGAATATATATGTTCCAGGGGCTGGGGGCAGAATGTGTCTCCGAGTATAGACAGGGATTGGATTTGGATTGATGGAGAGGCTTGGGTTCTCATTATCCATCATTAATTAGCCATCACTAAGGCAGCCACTGGGATAGGGCAAGAGGGCCTTTATCCCGGGGTGCTAAAATGTAAAAGGTGTTAGCAGCATCCTTATTGCTTTAGCCTGTAGAAAAGTTTGGGATTAGCAATTAAAGAGGGAGCTGCCAGATCTGTGCTATCAGTTCCCTCCTCCCTTCTGTGCCCCCCCCCCCCCAAGCTGCAGCCTTGGCTGTCCCTGGGACTCTCCACCCACAACCCTCCAACCCTCAGGGAGGGGGGATTATCACAGCTTTGTCCTCACTTTTGTGTTTGTCTCCCCTGTGCTGGAGGAGGGCTTTCCACTGAGAGAGTTCTGAATAAACGCTTTCTCATTCATTCCTTCCTTCACCTCTTCCCCCTCAGGGATTTGTTCTGAGCTTTGAGATCTGGGAACTGCGGAGGTTGGGGAAAGTGGGAGAGGACCTAAAGGCAGGTTTCTCTGAGCCTTGCCCCTAGCACGGTGTCTTCCCTTACTTCCCAGCTTCCTCCTTTGTAAAACAGGAGCTGACCTCTAAGGCCCTTCCTATCTCTTTGCTGGTCTCTAAAGCCCTGGGGCAGCCAAGACTTATTTACATATTATTGATAGTAAATAAGTCTGGACGGGTGGAAATGGGAGTTAGCTAAGGGGGGAGGGGGTGAAGGGGAAAGTAAAAACCTGAATCACAGAACCATGGAAAATTTTTCTAAAAATAAAAAAATTAATTAGAAAAAAAAAATTTTAAACCTTAAAAAAATAAAATAAAGTAGGAAAAGCGGGGCTTTTCCTTTTCTCAACTCACCAAAAAAAAAAAAAAAAAAAAGCCGGAGGGCAGGAGTGGGGGATTCAAAAGAAGAAATTCGGTCCCTGGGGCTTTTCTGAGCCCAAAATAGCTTTGTGGAAAGTTTGTAAAGGCCCTGACGTTGGGAGTGGGAACTGAGTCCTGATAAAGAGGAATGAAGGGAGTGAGAGGGAGGGTGACCTACAAAAATCCAAAGGAGCTTGGAGAGAACTGGAAATTCAACCCAGACAGAAGCCAGAGAACTACTGATAGAGATAAGGAGAGTCCATTCCCAAGGCATATGAATCCATTGGATTCTGAAGTAGAAGGCAGCTTTCAGACCAGTTCAGGAGTTAGGGAAGACTCAACTTCCTGGGTACAAATGTGACCTCCGATATTTACTAGCTGTGTGGCCCTGGGCAAGCCACTTAACCCTGTTTGCCTCAGTTTCCTCATCTGTCAAATGAGCTGGAGAAGGAAATGGCAAACCACCAAAAGACCCAAAGGAAGTCACAAAGAGTCAGACACAATGGAAAAATAACTAAACATTCCGGAATGCTTCCCGTTGGATTTTCGGGGTCCAGGGGAGTCAGAGGATAGATTTCGGGGGTCCAGACATTTGGATGGGGGAAAAAATTCGTCTTTATTTTCATTAAAGTCTATCTTAATGGGGCAGCTGGGTAGCTCAGTGGATTGAGAGTCAGGCCTAGAGACGGGAGGTCCTAGGTTCAAATCCGGCCTCAGACACTTCCCAGCTGTGTGACCCTGGGCAAGTCACTTGACCCCCATTGCCCACCCTTACCACTCTTCACCAAGGAGCCAATACACAGAAGTTAAGGAATTAAAACAAATGAAATAAAATAAATAAAATCTAACTTAAGATGAGCATTCCCTTTGATTAGGAATGGATACAGCAAACATGATTCAGAGAGCGAATCTGTTGACTTAACCCAATGCCAACAGAGTCCATGACACAAAAAAGTCAAGACCCCCCATTCTCAGTTCAATTGAACAAACTCTTTAAAAATGGTGCCCCTCATTTCTTTCTTTTATTTTATTTATTTTTATTTTTTTAAAACCCTTAACTTCTGTGTATTGGCTCCTTGGTGGAAGAGTGGTAAGGGTGGGCCATGGGGGTCAAGTGACTTGCCCAGGGTCACACCGCTGGGAAGTGTCTGAGGCCAGAATTGAACCCAGGACCTCCCGTCTCTAGGCCTGACTCAATCCACTGAGCTACCCAGCTACCTACCCCAAGTGCCCCTCATTTCTGAAATAATCTGCTGGCTCTTAGCTGGAGAGGCATCCTTTTGTCAAAAATGAAAAAGGGAAAGTGGAAGGTAGCTGGGCCAAACCCAAGCCGGGAGTGCAGCCTTCCTCTGCCAAGAAGAAAGGAAGGAAGGAGCTTTCCTGTCTCTAGTTCTGCTCAAACCTGGTCAGAATCATTACACTGTGGACATTTCCAAGGGCTTGTGTTAGGCTGGGCTGGGGGTGGGAAAGCCCAAAAGAAACAGTCCTTGTCCTTGAGAATTCTCATTCTTCCCCATGAGGGAGGCCAAAGAGAAGGATGCGTGGCCAGGCCAGCCACTGGGAGGTCTACAGTTTACCTACCGCTTGTTATTAGCCCTATTTGGTGACTCGTTCAGGGTCCCACGACTGGCAGTGTTTGAGGTGGGGGCTTCGAGTCCAGCCCTGTCCCTCCCCTCTGCCCCCCCCCAAGCTGGCTCTGGGGACCCACACTCCTCCCTCCCCTCCCCAAGTGGAGTTTGCTCTTGTAGCGGCTCATCCTTCACTAGGATTCCTCTGGGCCAGGACAGGCTGGAAAAGGTTGTAGCGCCACCCTCACCCCCACCCCCCAGCCAGCTTCCCATCACTCCGAGTGACGGATGCCCTGGCCGGCTGCCCACCTGGGAGAATGAATGTGGCGGCCCCACCCTCCCGGGGCTGCTCAGGGCTGGAGGCCGCTTCCTGTTTTCCCGGCTGGGCTGGCTGGGGACGGCGGCTCCCCAGATTGCGGTCTGACGGTCGGCTACAGTCTGGGGGTTCCTGGCTGGTGCGAAAAGGGAATCTGAGGTGCGCGTTATTCACTAGCCAAGTAGAAGGGGGATTGCGCTTCTTCTTTGCCTCTGAGGAGATCCCCGGCCAAGAGGCAGCCTGGGCTGCTGTGCTGAGCGTTTGGCCAGCGTGGAGTGTCCGAGTGTGCCCCCCCCCACCCCTGGGCAAGCCCGGGGACCCCCTCTCCGAAGCATTGCTTGTGCAAAAAGCAATTCTATTGAAATATAGTCTGTGTGTTTCCCCTTCCGAGGACACAGACCCCTGGAAATCCGCCCGGGGGGGGGCCCTTTTGGGGTCTAGCTTCAGAGCCCCCGCCCGGCCTCGAAAGCCTCTTACAGTCTGGCTCAGCCCACTTTTCCAGCCTCATTTCCCGCGCCAGCTCCTCCTGCACTTGGCATTTCCTCTCCTACGCCTGGATGCATCCTGCTAAGCCGTCCTCTCGGCTCTGCCTCTTCACTGGAGCACGTAGCCATCCCTCATCAGCCCGCCGTCGGGCGTTCGTGCTCAGATCCCTTCTCAAGTGGTGGAGTCCATCTTGTACCCCATCCGTACCCCTAGAGTAAGCCCCGTGAAGGCGGGGACTCTTTTCCTTTTGGCTCTCCTGTATCTGGTCGGTAACCATCTACGTAAAGACGTGCCCCGGCCCGTAAACTGTAAGCTCCCTGAGCACGGCCGCCTTTCTTTGGGGCCTGTCCCTAGCAGCCTGCGCCATGCCTGGTACACAGTAGTTGCTTAATAAATGCATGTTGTTTGCTTGATCTTTGTATCTCTAGCATCTAGCAGAAGAGTAAGTACCTAATAAACATTCAAATGAGTTGAGTCCAGTGTGAGTCCTTGTCCCCTGCCTGGGCGGTGATAACTTGGCCCAAGCCTGGCAAGAAACTTAGGAAGGAAGGGAGGAAATCGCATCTGTTAAGGGCCAACAGTATGCCCAGTGCTGTGCCAGGCTGCGGGGAGGCCAAGACAGAGAGACAGCTTGTGCCCTCAAGGAGCCTCCGTCTGAATGGGAGGAGCTTCCACCTGAATGGGAGGAGCATCTGTCTGAATGGGAGGAGCCTCCGTCTGAATGGGAGGAGCCTCTGTCTGAATGGGAGGAGCCTCCGTCCCAATGGGAGGAACCAACTCTTACCCCGGGAGGGCGTTGTGGTCCCCAGCATCGCTGGAGAGGGTGAATAGAGGCATGAAGGGAAAGTCTTTAGGAAGCACTGCTGAGGCGCTGATACAGACTGAATCATAAAAGCTTCCCCGGCCTCACGGCCCCCATTTTCTATCGAGGAGAGACTGTGCTTAGGCGAGGGCCAGCCGGAAAGGCCCGAGTCCGCAGGTGAAGGGGCAAAGCTGAGGGCCTCGATCGTGCGCGTGGGTGAAAGCATGCCCACCTCTGATGACGTGCTGTAGGGCAGTGCCGGGACTTGGCGGCAAAGACTTTCTTTGCTGGTTATTTAGTGGGGTCTGTAGCTCCGCAATGGAGAGGCAGGCAGGCACCAGGCTACACCTCTGGAGGGCCCGCTCTCCTTGACAAGGGCACTGGGGCCGAAGGGCCAGGCTGGCCGGGCAGCCTGGGGGCCCTGTTGGGGCTCATCTGCCCACCAGTGAGGGGCAGTGGGTCTATGGTAGGCGTTGGGAGTCACCGGGAGGCTAGACCCTTCTCCACTCAGGGTGCCAGGGAGAGATGGAAAGTCAGGTGTGGGAAACAAGCAGGGCCACAGGGCTGCCTCTTAGCGTGCAATGGAAAGTCCAGAGTTGGGAGGGGGGAGAGGAAGGAGAGGGGCAGGGATCCTCGATGTTATCTTAGAGGCAAAGGGAAACACTTGGACTTCTTGAGCCAGAGGCCAGTTTGTCTGGAACCTCAAGTGTGTGAGAAGGAAAGTAGCTGGAAATATCTGGAAAGTTGGGTGGAGGCCAGTAGTAAGGGCCTTCGATGCCATGTGGGAGGAGTTTGGGAGCCTCTGGAGGCCTGTCCTAAGGCAAAGTGACCAGTGACACAGGACAGATAGTTGGTACATCTGACCAGCCCCGTGCCTGGCCCTTCTCTCTCTGTCTGTTTTCCTCCTCCTCCTTCTCCTTTTCCCTCCCTCCCTTCTCTCTCTGTCTCTCTCTGTCTGTCTCTCTCTCTGTGTCTCTCTCTGTCTCTGTCTCTCTCTCTCTCTCTCTTCTTCTCTCTCCCTTTTCCTCTCCCTCTCCCTCTCTCCATCTCTCCTGTAGGATTCTCTTATTTCAGCCAATCCTGTCCTACTCTTCCTGCCTATTCATATGGCAGGTTTTTATCCATGCCCTTAGCCGTAACTTGGTGTGTACTTTCCTAGAGCCTGGCACAAAGGAAGCACTTAAGAGATGTCTTCGCATAGCAGTAACTAACACTTAGACCACATTTTAAGGCTTGTAGAATTTGACACACATGATCTCATTTGAGCCTCATAACAAGCTTGCAAAGTAGGTGCTCTTACTATCTCCATCTTATATAGAGGAAAACTCAACCTGAGAGGCTAAACAATCCGCCCAGGATCACACAGTTAGTGACTAAGGCAAGATTTGAACCCAAGTCTATGAATTTAATGCTCTATCCACTGTACCACCTGTTGCTGTTGTTGTTGTTGAGGCATTTTTCAACTGTGTCTAAGACTCTGTGACACTATTTGGGTTTTTTTTGGCAGATACTGGAGTGATTTGCCATTTCCTTCTTCAGCTCATTTGACAGATGAGGAAACTGAGGCAAATAGGATAAAGTGACTTTTTTGCCCAAGGTCACGTTAAGTGTCTCGAGTCAGATTTGAACTCAAGATTTGTCTCCCTGACTCAGGATGTGGCACTACTGCAGCTATCCACTGGCTGCCTCTAAAGGTGACACTAAAGAAGAGTATACCCCTCATTCATTCATTCATTCATTCATTCATTCATTCATCTCCCTCCTTCCAGTATCTGACTTTCCCTTCCTCTGTAAAATAAAAAGCTGAACTCTGAGGTTTTTTCTTTAGTAATAATGGACTTGAGGACCTCTCAAATTCTGGGATTTCTGAGGAATTCCCTCAGATCCCTTCGTCCTTTAGGCCGAGACTTCCCATCACTCACATGACTTCCACCTTACTGTGTCACTGTGTAGCCCTGGATGTCATCAAGTCCCAGAAAACTAGACTAGACAAGGTGGAGGTGGGGGGGGAACCTTTTGGGGCTCAAGAAGGGAGAGAGAGGATGGATAACAGAAAGTGTGGCTTCACAGAGAGGTGGGGCTCAACGCCACCAACTCTAGCAGCTAAAAATATAAGCATTTTGTAAAGGCTTCCATGAACCTCAGAACTACAGTGAATTATGGAAGGGGGACCCAGGACCAGAGGAGAGAAAGCCTGGCCTAGTGGAGAGAGCCTTGGCGGGCATTCACGGGCCAACTTGAATGGGGACTCTGGACAACTCACGTTAGTCCCCTGCATGTCTATTCCCTCATCTGCAAAATAAGGGTCATCATGGTCTTCGATTAAGAAAAACATGCTCAGAAACCTCCAAGCACCCTTTAGATGGGAATTGTTGCTCCAGTAGTGACTGTAAACATCCCTCCTAGTCTTTGAGGTGGAAGTCTTGGAGAACAGCGATACCATTTCAAGATGCCCTTCTTGGAGACAGAAGGCCCCGGGGGGCTGTCCTCATCGCCCATTAGCTAGGTGCCACCCTTTGCTAGGCCTCAGAGTCATCCTGTATAAAATGAAGGAGGCTGGAACATGGTTCGCCTGAAAACAATCTACAGGCCTCAGTAGACCCTGTGCATCAGCAGTGTGGAGTGAAGGTCAGAAAAAAGCTAGTACCATCTTGGGATGCAGAGAGCAAGGCAGATCTTCCAGGAACGGGGAAGTGATGGTCCCACACTGGGAGTATTGGGTGCCTAAGTTTAGGAGAGGCACCACTAAGCTGCAGAATGTCCAGGATGGTCAGGAACCTTGAATCCATGTCACAGGAGGGTCATTTGAAGAAACAGAACCTGTTTAACCTAAAAAAGAGAAGCTTTGGGGAGAATAAGCGTCAAAGAACGTAGAGAGGAGGAATTAGACTTCTTCTCCTTGACCCCAGTGGCTGCAATGGCAGTGGATGGACATTGTTAAAGGAAAATGTAGGTTTGGGGTCAGGAGGCACAGGCAGGGGCCCTGGGCTGCCCGGGGAGGGGGGGGCACCCTCTTCCTGGAGGGACTTCAAGGAGGGGTCAACTGGCCACTTGCTAAGTAGCTTGGAACAAGGATTTTTTTTTTCTCCTGTACAAGTTGGATGAGCTCGTAGATGAGGTTGATTCTAATTCTCCAACCCTGTGACTAGATGATTTTCCTGTTTTAGCACCCACAGGCTTCCAGTTGGCCACCTCAGGTGATTGTGTGGAGGGTCCGACTTTGTTCTGTTCCTGTTTGAGCTCTTGAACCTCCTGTGTGTGTAATGGGTGCCCCCAACGGGACTAGGCGTGGGAGCCTCCCCCAGCCTTCCCTTTGTGGGAGCTCAGAGCACTTTGCAAATAGGACCCCCTGAAATCAGAGTGTTGACTATCTACCCCAAGAGAGGGGCAGCTAAGTAGCTCAGCAGATTGAGCTCTCCAGGCTGGAGTCAGGAGGACTTGGGCTCAAATGTGGCCTCACATTGTTCCTAGCTGTGGGATTCTGGGAAATTCACTTACCTCCAGTTGCCTCATTCTTGCCACTCTTCTGTCTTAGAATTGATATTTAGACAGAAAATAAGGATTTAAAAATAAGGCGGGGTGGATAGTAGCCAGGAAGGAGCCCAGGACTCTGGGTGGTCCCTGGATGAGAGCCAGGATCACGTCTCTGCCACCAGACAGCTTCCCCCATGATCCCACCCTCGGAGCTCTTAACGGAGCCAGCTTCTAGCTCTAACCCTTCTCGTCCTCTTCTGAATCTGAACACAGCAGCCGAGCCTCCCCGGCTGGTCCTTAGAGTGCGGAGCTCTTGGTAACCACAGCCTGCGTCTCCCAGGACTTTATGCTGGATGTCAACACATTAACTTACACTTCAAAGTGGAGAGGTTCAGCCTAGGGTGGTGATGGCCAGCCTATGACATACGTGTCAGCACCGACACGGGTAGCCATTATCGATGACACGCAGCCACACGCGGCCGCATACAGAGAATTATGGGCCGCATGCCAAGGATGAAACATTTGCTGTAGTGTAGACACTCTGTTCACTCTAGATGACAATTCTACCTCTCTTAATTGACCTATTTTTGTTTATTAAATAGTTATATATTACAATGATACATTTTTGTTATTTAAACTATAAATATCACAAAATTATGGTTTTTTCTCAAAGTAACACACTGCCTGAGTGATGCTCAGTTTTTTTGGTGAATTTTGACACACCAAGCTCAAAAGGTTGCCCATCACTGGCCCAGGGATTGGCCTTGCTCCACCTTCCAAGATGGTGTCTCCTTGGACCATTTAGTCCAGGGGTTCCCAAACTTTTTTGGCCTGCCGCCCCCTTTCCAGAAAAAATATTCCTTAGCCCCCTGGAAATTAATTTTTTTTTAATTTTAATAGCAATTAATAGAAAAGATAAATGCGCCTGTGGCCATCACCGCTTTCCTGGATTGCTGCAGAACCCACCAGGGGGCGGTGGCGCCCACTTTGGGAATCACTGATTTAGTCCAATCACCACCATCATCAAAGACAAGCATTAAGTACTAGATGGTAGTTGTTAGGATTCTATAGCATAGGAATTAAAGTCAGAAGGAACCTTATTATTATTCAGTCATTTTTCATTTATATCTGACTCTTCACTACTCTAGCTGGGGTTTTCTTGGCAAAGATACTGGAGTGTTTACTTCAGGTTCCTCATCTGTAAAATGGGCATAATAATAGCACCCACTTCACAGGGTTGTGGTAAGGATCAAATGAGATAATAATTTTAAAGTATTTAGCACACAATGCCTGACACATAGTAGGTATAATATAAATGTTAGCTATTCCTACTACTCCTACT
This sequence comes from Gracilinanus agilis, assembly GCF_016433145.1. Taxonomy (NCBI): domain Eukaryota; kingdom Metazoa; phylum Chordata; class Mammalia; order Didelphimorphia; family Didelphidae; genus Gracilinanus; species Gracilinanus agilis. The sequence goes on along the minus strand of NC_058133.1, from coordinate 501,998,667 downwards.
ACTACCACTCATTTATGCCTACAGTATTGATAGATAATTGCACTTTGAGTTAATCACTACTCTTTGGGTCCCGTCGCTCAAGTAGTCTTGGGTCCACTTATTGTCCTGTCTTGTCATCTAGTCCTTCTTGCACCATCTTGTTGGTATGCCAGGGTAGTCTGAAAGCCTTGGTCAAATGCTTCACTGATATTGGATCAAACTGAAATCCAGCGCAAGCCTCCCAATTTAGGGATGAACAATCTGAAGTCCAGAGAGGGGAGAAGTGACTTTCCCTAGGTCATGCATTACTTCACGCACACAGAGTCAGGATTCAAAACCAGGACTTCTGTCTTTAAATCCAGCCTTCATTCCATTATATTACACTGAGTTGGTAACCTCCAAGGCACCTAGTACAGTATTCTACACCTCAGCAGACACCCCCTCTCCTTCAGTACTTAACGAATGAACGAACAAATGAATGAATGAATGAATGAATGAATGAATGAATGAATGAATGAATCACTATCCTGCTTCCCTGAAAGGGTCTTTGTTAGTTAATAACATTTGAGCCCAAACTGCCATCCCGAAAGCATCAGTCCTGTACCAACCTGCCTTCTGGCACTGAAGCCAAGAAACTAGACTAAACACAGTGTGTCAGCTTTCTCTCCTTCTCTGCCCTTTCCCTCTGTTATTTCTTCCCCTCCTTCCTGTAGCTGAATCCCAGCCCCTTGTCAGTGCCAGGCTGGCCTACCTATCCTGAAAAGGCAATTAGCCATCTTGCCATTTCTTGAACACAACAAGCTTTAAAAATGGGTTTGTGTGTGTGTGTGTGTGTGTGTGTGTGTGTGTGAGAGAGAGAGAGAGAGAGAGAGAGAGAGAGACAGAGAGAGAGAGAGAGAGAGAGAGAGAGAGAGAGAGAGAGAGAGAATGAGAGAGAGAACGAGAGAGAGAGAGAGAACGAGAGAGAGAGAGAGAGAGAGAACGAGAGAGAACGAGAGAGAACGAGAGAGAGAGAGAGAGAGAGAAAGAGAGAGAGAGAGAGAGAGAGAGAGAGAGTGTGTGAGTGTGTTTTAGTGCCTCAGGATCCCGCCGGCCTTTTCCACTGTTGCTCAGAACTTTGTTACCACAGGAAATCAGCCCTGTTTGAAGGGCCAAATAGCTACTAAATATAGTCTTCCTGCAGAGATATTTAAAGAAGAGTGTCAATGATGCTATTTCTGAGCAAAGAAGGGGTGGGAAAGAACTTGGCTTTCTGGAAAGGGGAGTCGTACCAGCCCAGGGTGGTGCCTGGGACCCTGGGGACCGAGGGATGGATGGGGGCAATGATTTCAGCTCCCCAGAGGAAGGCTGTTCCTTCCTGGATGGCTCGCTCCCATTTTGGGACCTTTACCAACTCCAGAATGACTCTTGGCAATGGTCCTCCGGAGGGCCGCTCGTCCCCCAGTCCTTTCTTGGTAATCCTTTCTTGTCGTGTTTTAAAAATATCTCTGTGACCTGGAGAGTGAACCCTGGCAAGTAATCTCCAGGCCTGGAAAATCGTGCTCAGGGGTTGCCATCCATCAGCACAGTTCCAGTGAATGGGCCTAAATATAGTGGAATTCCAGTCCCCCAGCCCCTGCCTTTACACCCCCTTCCTTCCTGAGGAATGCAGCCAGTTGCCCAATGAGGGAATATATTGCTGTGGAGCTCCTCATCCCTCCGCGTGGCCTCGTCACGTTGTCCCAGGTTCAAGCTGAAGAGCAGGAAGAAGTTGGGAGTCCCCCAAAAACATTGGGTGGCCTTTTCCAAATAGAGTTTTTTGAGTGACTAAGACCTGGGCTCCTTCTCCCCTGGCTTCTAAACCAGTGTTTCCCCCTCGTAGCTAGCCCTTCAGGCCAAGCTAGCTGGAGAGATTTAATGGAGGCACAGGGTTTGGGGTGTCGAGTGGAGGTACCTGCCAACCAGTCAAGCAGCCGTCGTCTATTATTCTCTGTACCCCATTTCCAGAGTTAATCCCTCCTGCAGAGCTACCAGGGATGTTTTGCCGAGGGCTGTGATTTCACTGGGGAGCTCCCTGCTGGGGAATCGCCCTCGGTGGATGCCTGAGTACATGTTCTGCACTTCCGAGTCTTGCTTTCTTTGGGCCTTGAGGGAATAAGTGACTTGCCCAGGATCACATAGCCAAGCCTTGGGCCTGGGTCATAACAAGCCAGCTTTTTGACTTAGAGCCAGAAGGGGCCCAACCTTCTTGTTTCCTAGGTAAGAAAAACGGAGGTCTAGAGTGGCCAAATGGTTTGCCTCCAGTCACACAGTCAGTCCTTGAGGCAAGATCCAAACCAGGTCATTTAAGGCTGGCTGGTTCTCTGCTCCCTGTCAGTGGTAAGCCAAACGCAGCCTCCCTTCTTGGGGCTCACCTTCTAGCACGTTCAGATGGTGGCCTGGAAACAGAACTTTGTTCTAGAAGTCCCGAGGAACAGGACTGTCACGTCCTTTCCCTTAACAGTGTTAATATTGATTTAATGATTGTTCCAGAAAAAGAAAGGTAGGAGCAGGGCTGGGGGGGCAGATGCCGCTGCCAAGGAGACTTGGTGTCTGTGTGGTTGAATGATTCGAAGAAGCCTGGAAAGTCTGGGGGTCAGGGCCGACTAGACGAGGGGCGCTGAGCTGGAGGATGGACTCCCTCCCGCTCCCATCGAGGCACGTCTCTGTGTCCTCATTACTCCCTTTTAATGATAATGCTTTCTTTTTTTTTTTTTTTTAACCCTTACCTTCTGTCTTGGAGATACAATACTGTATATTGGCTCCAAGGCAGAAGAGTGGTAAGGGTGGGCCATGGGGGTGAAGTGACTTGCCCAGGATCACCCAGCTGGGAAGTGTCTGAGGCCAGATTTGAACCCAGGACCTCCCGTCTATAGGCCTGGCTCCCCATCCACTGAGCTACCCAGCTGCCCCCATGATAATGCTTTCTGAACCTTCTTTCCCCTCTCTTTCTCCTTCTGTGTTTCCCAAACAGACCTTCCTGGTATGTCTTAGCTTATAGCGAGATTCCTGCTTTGGCATGAACTGTTGGCACTTTCTACAGCCCCTGCTGGGGCAAGTCCACAGCCCTGCCCTGCTGAGCTTTGGGCCGTCTCATGCCGTACCCACAGCCTCCCTCATCAGACAGCTGTTAATGAAGGGTGTGAGTGCTGCCCCCCTGGGCACCTCGGCAGCCCCCTGCAGGGTCCGTCCTGGCTGCAGCAGGTCCTAATTAATCTGCTTTCTTTCCGTCTCAGCCGGCCAAGAAGAACAAGAGCGGCCGTGCTATACTTAGAATGTCCTCCCCAACTTTGGCCACTTTGTTCTGGCCACCAAGATTTTCTGCTTATCAGAAGAGCTCTGTGGGTTGCTGGCCCGGCTCACACTGCATTTGAAGTCTCCAGTGTCCAACCCAGCTGGCTCTGAGGATGGCTCTGCCCGATTCCGGGGCTCTGTAGGCGGTAACTTTGCCTGGGTGTTGCCCCTCGGGAAGGGTGTCCAGTGCCGGGATCGTGGGACCTTCCACTAAGAGCTAGAAGACCCCTAAGAAATCATCTAGACATCGAACCTAGAGCTAAAGGCAAAAGGGGCCCCGGAAAATCCGGCAGCCTCCTCTCCCATTTTATAGATGAGGAAACTTGCAGGAGGCCAATAAGAGAAACAGAGTCTCAAATAGATAAAAATCAGAGACTCCTCTTTTGACCCCTTTTATGATCCACACCTTTATTGGCCTCCCACAGAAACTAATTTTCCAAAAGGTCCAGTTGACTTGCCCGCGGTTATACAGGTAGAACCAGGCAGGATTTGAATCCATGCCCTTCTCTCCAGCGTCAGCGTGCCTTCCATGGTCCTGTGCTACTCTCTAGTTCTATTCCCTCTACCTTGTACTTGCAAAGTAGCCTTTGAAAAACTTCTTTAAATTTCTAAAAACAGTTTTCAAGTTGATATATTTTGTTTTGACACACAAGTCACTTCCTAACAAATAACTCTCCATCGTGCCTATCCACAAAAGTGCCGAATGCACAGCGGACAGCACACGTCGCTTTGTACGTAAAAAAGCTTGTGCTTCGGCTTCCCTATTTGAAACCAACGTTTATTAGATAGCAATTGTTAGAATTGACCTCAATGTGATTTTTTTGAACTGAAGTCCAAGACCACATTTAGCCCCGTTAAATTTCTTGGTCTTAATTTTGGGCCACTGTTCTAAGCAGCCACGAGCCCTTTATCTCAGCCCCCTCGTATCAATGTGGCTCACTTCTCTCTTAGCTTTGGGTCATCTGCAAGTTGGATGAGTCTGTCGTCCGGCCTCGTCTCAAAGTCTTTAGTGAAAATGCTACCCGGCCCAGGGCCCAGCGCGGACACCGTGGGCTCCCCACTAAAGACCTTCCACGATGACTAAACCATGAATAACTACCCTCTGAGTCCAGTCGCTTCCAAAGTCACCCGAATTATCCTGTCATCTAATCTACATCTCTCCATCTCATCCTAAAGTATAGAATTAAAACTTTATCAAGAGTCAGCGAGGTAGCACAGTGGATAAAGCACCAGGCTTGGAGCTGGGAAGGCCTGAGTTCAAATTTGACCTCAGACACTTTCTAGCTGGGTGATCCTGGGCAAGTCACTTTGCCTACCCCTTGCCTCTCTTCTCTCTTAGAATTAATATTAAGGCAGAAGGCAAGAATTTATTTTTTAAAAAAACTATCCATTGAATTGCTAAATACAAATACAGTCTACCTTTGTCATTCCCCTGAGTTACCAATATACTAATTAGTCTATAATGGCAGCACAGCAGAGAGTACTAGACTCAGCTGAGTGCAAATCCTGCCGAAAATCCTAGACAAGTTACTTAATGTCTTCCTCAGTTTCATCATCTGTAAAATGGGAATAATAATGGCACCTAACTTGCAAGGTTGTTTTAGAAATTAAGCAAGACAATATTTTTAAGGTACTTTGCAAACCTTAATGCACTATATAACTGCTAGATCTAAAATACTAAAAGCTAACTATATAGTGCTATACTATATATAGAGAGATATGAAGAATAAAACACTGAATGCTAACTAATAGAGCACTATGGAACTACTAGCTATACATCAGTGAATACTAACTATAGAACATTATAGAACGGCTACTTATGAAACACTAAATACTAGCTATAGAACATTATAGAACTACTAGCTATAAATCATTGAATACTAGTTATAGAACATTATAGAACTGCTAGCTATACATCATTGAATACTAGTTATAGAACATTATAGAACTGCTAGCTATAAATCACTGACTACTAGTTATAGAACATTATAGAACTACTAGCTATAAATCACTGACTACTAGTTATAGAACATTATAGAACTGCTAGCTATAAATCACTGAATACTACCTGTAGAACATTATAGAACTGCTTGCTATAAATCACTGACTACTAGTTATAGAACATTATAGAACTACTAGCTATAAATCACTGAATACTAGTTATAGAACATTATAGAACTGCTAGTTATGAAACACTAAATACTAACTATAGAACATTATAGAACTGCTAGCTATAAATCACTGAATACTAGTTATAGAACATTATAGAACTGCTAGCTATGAAACATTAAATACTAGTTATAGAACATTATAGAACTGCTAGCTATAAATCAATGAATACTAGCTCTGGAACATTATAGAACTGCTAGCTATAAATCACAGAATAATAGCTATAGAACATTATAGAACTGCTAGTTATGAAACACTAAATACTAGCTATAGAACATTATAGAACTACTAGCTATAAATCACTGAATACTAGTTATAGAACATTATAGAACTACTAGCTATAAATCACTGAATACTAGTTATAGAACATTATAGAACTACTAGCTATAAATCATTGAATACTAGTTATAGAACATTATAGAACTACTAGCTATAAATCACTAAATACTAGTTATAGAACATTATAGAACTGCTAGCTATGAATCACTGAATACTCGGCATAGATAACTATTGAACTACTAGCCCAACACAGGGCTGTGAACCTCAGAAAACCAGCTGAGGAGCGCTACAGCACTGCTGGTTAGCCGTCGCCTCCCCTTAAAACTAGACTTCTGGACTCCCCTGGAGGGCTGCTGGGGCTCTTGATCCAGTCACTGTGGATCCCCACCCAAGCCCTGGAGAACGCTAGAGGTCAGTAGCCGGATGGAGCCTGCATCCTTGCTCCCATTTTGCTTTCCTGGAAGCCAGAAGCTGGTGGCATCAGGAGCGCTTCTCGAATGCACGTGGTAGTTACACACGTGGCCCCTGGGCCTGAGCGTCCCAGGCGGGACCCTGGGCCTGAGCGTCCCAGGTGGGACCCTGGGTTTGGGTCTCCATCCATGAGTGCTTTGCAAAACCGATGAGAAACTTAGCCTCTACTTCCTTAGCCAAAAAACCTCTCTCCGCTGTGATTATTCAACAAAAATTTATGATCAAGAAATTTGTAGCCTCCCAGTGTCAGCAGGGAGGGCCCCAGGCCTGATCCCCAGAGCCGGCCCAGGCTCCTCCCTGCCAGCGTAGCTGGGCACACAGGGGCGGGGGCTTCACGACCCCCAGCCCGCAGAGCTCTGAGCGCGCACATGCAGCTCATCCTCATGAAGGCGCCCTCGCCGCCCTCCTTTCTTCTTCTCTCCATGGGTGATCGCCGCTCCAGCTCCCCAGTCGTGTTCTCTGGCCCTTTCTTGGCGTCGCCTCTAGAGAAAGTCTCCCCCACTTCCTGCTTCTTCCCCAGGGTGCGTTTCATCAATCCTGTCCAGAGGCATCCTCGGAGAGAGCAGCCACTGCAGACGCTGCCCCCCATCACTCCTTCATCATGGCAACAAGTCCGTGCCTCTGTCCGAGGGCCTTTCAACAACCACCAAGTGGCTTCAACCAACTTTTGGTCCTTCTGTTTTCAGCAGGAGGGAAAAATAACTCAACCCCATTCTCTGTACAGCTTCCAAAGTTGTCCCTCAAGATCCTCTCCTGTAACCCCAATTTCCTGGGTTTTTCCTCAGAAATTATTGATTTGGAGCAAAAAGAGACCTCCCTGAGACGTCTAACCTCATCTTATGGCTCAGAATAGTGAGAGTGGGAAAGAGAAGTGACTTCACCAGGGTCATACGGGGAGTTAGTGCCGGGTAAAAAATTTGACCCCAGGTCCCCAGACTCCAAAGCTAGCAAGCTTTCCTCTTTCTCAGGAAGCAGCAGGGCCTTGCAGAGAGGACTGTGTGACCCTGAAGAAGTCATTTCCCTTGTGCTGGGCGACTTTCCTGCCAACAGCTGCCTGTCTGCATTGGTGAAGGGCATGCCTTCACCTGGAGTTCCCAGCACCCATGAAATAGCAGGTCTGGGCCCCTTCCCCCAGATTAACTAGAGCACTTTGGGTGCTTGTGGCCCTGATCAGGGGGAGCTGTCGGAGGGCAGGCCAGCAGGCAGGTGGTCATCTATGTCTTTGGAACCTTAGTTCCAGCACCAGGCCCTGGAGGTCTTTAATCAACATTTAGTGAATGGACTTGGAGGCAGGAAGGTCTGGTATGAATCCTTCCTCAGACCTATCAGTGAGACCCTAGGCAAGTCACCTTTGACTTCCTTGGGCCTCAGTTTACTCATCTGTATCATGAGAAGGTCAGACTCAGTGATCTCTAAGGCCCCTTCTAGGCTGAAATCTATGTTTACAGTGACAGCTAGATCGTGCACTGAATAATGCTGAACTTGGAGCCAGAAAGATCTGAGTTCAAATCTTGCCTCAGATAACTAGCCTTACCAGTATGTGGCCTTGGACAAGCTGTTTAAACTGCTCTCTGCCTCAGTTTCCTCCTCTGTAAAAATCTTTTTTAAAAAGCCCTTGAAGAGCCGTCATGAGAATCACATGAGAGAACACACATGAAGTGGGATCTAGCTGGGTTCTTGTAGGACTCTAATTCTGTCCAAGCTCCTCCCCCTGCATGCTCATCCCCACAGGATGCTTCTGCCTCATTCGCCCCGTAATAATTCCTGCCTGTTCCTTCTCTTGGTAGAGGCCATAATGTTTTCCTTGCTCTGGGTGAGTGTGAGCGTTTGTGTGAGAGACAGACAGAGACAGAGAGAGAAGGAGAGAGTATATGAGAGAATCAGAGAGATGGAGAGGGGGGTGTGGGGAGAGAGACAGAGACAGAGACAGAGACAGAGAGACATAAAGAAAGAGCGTATGTGAGAGAATGAGAGGAGACAGGGAGAGGGGAGGAGAGAGAGAGAAAGTCAGAGACAGAGACAGAGAGAGACATAAAAAGAGAGTGTGTGAGAGACACAGAGAGAAACAAAGACAGAGACAGAGAGAGACGGGGACAGAGGGAAACAGAGACAGAAAGAAAGAGGGAGTGTATGTGAGATAATGAGAGGAGACAGGGGGGAGGAAGAGAGGGAGAGAGAGACAGAGAGAGAGACAGAGACAGACAGACAGACAGACAGACAGACAGACAGAGACAGAGAGAGGCAGAGAGACAGAGAGAGAGAGAGAGGGAGAAGAAGAGATGGAAAGGGAGAGGGGGAGAGAAAGAAAGAGAGAGAGAAGGACAGGGAGAGGGAGAATGAGAGAGAGACAGAGAGACAGAGAGAGAGGGAAAGGGAAAGAGAGAGAAAGAAAGTCAGAGACGGAGACAGACAGAGACAGTGTCCTAACCCCTTTGAGAGCTTGGTCTTCTTTAAGTGTCTTCAGTCTTTTCCAGATCAAAGCTCTACCTTCAGCAGAGACGTCATGGAGTCTTCATTGTACAGCCACTGAATGCTTAATTTTCTGTTTTGTCGGGGGGTGGGGGGGAGCATTGAATGCCAAGCCTAGTGGGACAAATTCAGTCGTGCAGAGAAAGAAGCGGGGGACCTGGGCTGGATAGGAGAGGGTCATACACTTAGAGCTGGAGGGGGCCCAACCCCTTCTTTTTACAGATGAGGACGTGAGGCTCAGGAGGTCCAGGGACTCACAGCAGCAGCATCAGAGGCAGGACTCAAGGCCAGCCCCAGCCCCAGAGTCAGGGCTCTTTCCACATACATGGAGCACGGTTTCTTTCTCTGGCCAGAGCCCGCGGGATGCTGCTCACTCGGGCCACGGATGGCAGGCTGCCTCTTTAAAGATGGGGTGATCTAACTGGTGGATCTCTAGGACCAGCCAGGTCTGGGGGTTTCATCCAGGTTAGCTTTAGGAGGATGCCGTGGCCTCAGCCTAGGCTTTCTGGGAGCTGGGCCCACCTGCCAGGGCCCCCGAAGAAGCCATCTGGTCAGATGGTCAGGGGGAGGCTGTATGGCCTGGCTTGTTAGAAAGACGTGAGGCTTCCAGCTTCCCGGCCTCGCTGCTCTGCCCTCTCAGAGCCCAGGGCACCTACCTTGGTCATCAGCCCCCTCTTACAGCTCCCTGTGGGAAAGTTGGGACAAGAAAGCCCCCTCTGGTTTCCCAAGGGAAGCCAATGAGCCCTGGATCACTCCGGGCCAGCTGCTTGACCCAGATGTCCCAGGGAGAGGACCAGACAGCAAAAGGCAGCTGTCAGAAGCTTGGCTCAGGCTTGGGGCCGGGACCCGGGGAGGCTTTGGGGCCAAGCCTGGCAAGAAGAGAGAAAAGAGGACTTTTGTGCAGGGCCTGAACAGGTGGGGCTTTGTTTCCTCCGGGCCTTCATCCGGGGTAGGGAGCCTGGCATGGAGCAGATCTCTCATTAACCTCCGGCCTCCTCTCTGCCGGGCCCTCATTTAGGCAGCTTCCTGCCTTCTCCCTTCATGTGGAAGGGTCCTTCCTGACAGTCAGAGCAGCCCGCTGAGTCTTCCTTTAAGTCTTCCTGTGGAAGGTGCCGGGGATGGGCCTGGGGAGGTCAGCTGGCCAGCCACCGCTCCTCGGTCCCCGGGCCCGCTCAGCCTGGGCCGGCTTTGGGAAGCCCCCAGGACCTCCCTTCTTTCTCCTGCAGCGGGGCTGGGGAAGCTGCCCGTCACTCTCAGCCGAAACATTCTGGAATCACTTCTTGAGACCTCACATGTGTCCGGCCCTGGGCTAGATTCTTTGACAAAAGAAGCAGAAAATGCTCTCCACATCCTGGGAGACTATACCATTGTTGGGGAGATGAGACGCTCTTATATCAAATCATTGAAAGAATATGTAAGAATATGCTTAATCCTTACAATAATAGTCCCTCGAGGTGGGCACTGTTCTTATCCTTGTTTTCCAGATAAAGAATCCAAGGCTCAAAAAGGGTCAGGTAATTAGGCTTAGGGATCTTTTGGCTAGAAAGTGTCAGAAGGAGGATCCGAACCCTGAACTCACAAGTTCTTGACTCATTCCATTATGTCACCCTGAGGGGTTAGCCAGAGCATTGAATGAAAGAGTTCTCATTTAGTCATTTCGGTTATGTCCTACCCTTTATGACCCCATTTGGAGCTTTCTTGGCAGAGATACTGGAGTGGTTTATCATTTCCTCCTCCATCTTTTTACAGATGAGGAAACTGAGGCAAATAGGGTAAAGTGACTTGCCTAGGGTCACACAACTAGTGCCTAAGGTCAGCTTTGAACTCATGAAGAGGAATCTTCCTGACTCCAAGCCTGGTGCTCTATCCACTGCGCCATCTACCCGCCCCGGTGGCAGGATTAGAATCCAGCACTATCTCAGGGACCTAAGTTAAGTCTAACAAGTTGAAATTTAATGAGGATAAAGTAATCTCCCACACTTGGGATCAAAAATCAACCGTACATGTTGAGGAGAACAGGACCAGGAAGCTGTCTTGTTTTCCACGTGCGCTGCTTTGATCTGAGATTAGATTACGAGAAGGCTGTCCTCATTGTCATCCCATTGTGCTCTGCTGGTCACAACACATCTGGAGGAGAGTGTCCAAGGATGGGTGTTGCCTTTTAGGTGGGATATTAGAAAACTGGAGTGTGTTGAGAGGAGAATGAAAGAAATGGCCAAGGAGTCTTGGAGCCACGCAAGCTAAGGATCTCTTGGAGGAGGCAGATGTGAGAGAAGAAAGGAATCGGGGTGGACCGTGGCAGCTGCCTTCAAGCGCCAGGAAGACCAACGTGTGTTAGAAGAGTTCAGGATGTTCCACTTGGCCCCAGAACTACGAGATGCAATTTGGGCTGAGAGGGAGAATAAGCATCCCAAATGGTCCTTTGGAGAAAGGTCCAAAGACAGAAGAGTCGATGACTGAGACATTAGGGAAGAATGGAAGATGGTGGGAGAAAACTTCGGAGCAGACGTCCAGCCTGGAGCTGATGAAGCAGAGTCTAAATTAGCGGGAATATCATAGGAAAGACTGAGCCATCCGAACATGTTGGACGATGACGTTGGGGGTCCTGCTTTCTCAAAGGTGTTCTGATCAAGTGGAAAAGTTGAGCAGCCTGAGGGGCAGCTCGGAGCACTGGAGACAGAGCTGGCCTGAGAGTCAGGGAAGCCCCTGGTCAAGGGCTGCTTCTGACACATACTGGGCCGTGAAGCCCTGGACAAGACAATTCACCAAGAATAGTAGCAGAGTAAATAGTTCACTTCGCTCATGAGTTCAGATCCAGCCTCAAATACCTACTAACTATGTGATGTTGGGCGAGTCACTTCACCTTGTGTGTCGCTAGTTCCTCCTCTGTAAAGTGAGGCGGAGAAGGAAATGGCCAACGACTCCAATATCTCTGCTAAGAAAAACCCGTTTGCCTCTGTTTCCTCATCTGTCAAATAAGCTGGAGAAGGAAATGGCCAACGACTCCAGTATCTCTGCTAAGAAAACCCCGTTTGCCTCTCTTTCCTCATCTGTCAAATGAGCCGAAGAAAGAAAAGGCCAACCACTCCAGTGGTTTGATCTCTACCAAGAAAACCCCAAATGGGGTCATGAAGAGTCGAACACGACTGAAACAACTGAACTACAACATTAAATAGCCTTTATTTAGCACTTTTAGAAAGCGTTTTACCAATATTATCTCATCTGATCCTCACAAGAAACTTAGATAGTAGATGCTGTTATCATCTCCATTTTACCAATGAGGAAACTGAGGCAAGCAGAGGTTAAGTGAGTTACCTTGAGTCACACAACTAGTAAGTGACTGAGGTCACCTTCGGGCTCAGGTTTTCCTGCCCCCCCTCCCCAGCTCTGTGTCCTGTTCACTGAGCCACCAGCTGCCTCTGAGCGTTCTCTAAGATTCTGTTAGAAAACAGGTACTGACCTGCATCGGGTGGGTGTTTCCTCAGCAGGAATTCCCTACATCAGTGAAAAGACAGTTCTAGTTTTTAAAAAAAAAGCAATTGGACAAGGCTGGGTGGAGCCAGACTGTGGAAACCAAAAGAGAGGGGGGCGACTGACTAAGCCGGGGCCCTGAGGAGAAGGCAGCAGCATCGGCATCATGTCGTGTCACCACAATCTCCTTATCCACTGGACCAGGAATCTAGTTGTCTAGACTCCAATTGCATGGTTGTTTCGCTAATCTGCTTACACTCCTGCTGTCTAAATCTCTGCTCCTTTTTATAAAGATTTATGAATCCAGCTATCTAGTCACTTGAAAAAAGGAGCATTGGGCTGTATTATTAGATGGTGAGGAGAGATGTAGACCTCCCCGCAACTCGATTGTATTTTTTTGTATTTATGGAGGAGAAATAGTTAGAATAACCTGTAATATCAAATAGACCCTAAATCATTTCTAATTGATTTTAGGATAAATTTTTGTGTGTGTGATTTGCAAATTTTATTTAATTAATTAATTTAGAATATTTTCCCATGGTTACATGATTCATGTTCTTTCCCTCCCCTCCTCCAACCCCACTCCTATATAGCCAACAAGCAATTCCACTGGATTTTACATGTGACATTGATCAAGACCTATTTCCATATTATTGATATTTGCGTTGGGGTGATTGCTTAGAGTCTACATCCCCAATCATAACTCCATCGACCCATGTAATCAGGCAGTTGTTTTTCTTCTGTGTTTCTGCTCCCACAGTTCTTTCTCTGGATGTGGCTAGTTTTCTTTCTCATAAATCCCACGGAATTGTCCTGGATCATTGCATTGCTGCTAGTAGAGAAGTCCTTTACATTGGATTGTACCACAGTGTATCAGTCTCTGTGTACAATGTTCTCCTGGTTCTACTCCTTTCACTCTGCATCAATTCCTGGAGGTCGTTCCAGTTCACATGGAATTCCTCCAGTTCATTATTCCTTTTAGCACAGTAGTATTCCATTACTAACAGATACCACAATGTGTTCAGCCATTCCCCAATCGAAGGGCATCCCTTCATTTTCCAACTTTTTGCCACCACAAAGAGCAAGGCTATAAATATTTTGTTAAAAGTCTTTTTTATTTTAGGATAAATCTTTAAAGATAGCCAAATCTATTCTTTCAGAATTTGGGAACTTTTAAAAGAATGTATTCATTTTTTTCAGTTACATGTAGCAATAAGTTATGACAATTGTTTTCTGACATTTCAGGATTCAGATTTTTTTTTCTCATCCTTCCTTCTTTCCTTCCTTCCTTCTTTCCTTCCTCCCTTCTTTCCTTTCTTCCTTCTTTCCTTTCTTCCTTCCTCCTCACCCACCCACCAAATGATAAATAGTATGATATTATAGGTTATACTAGTGCTTTCATACAATATATATATATATTTCTGTATTGTTCATGTCATGATAGAAGACATATGTTACATATACAGAAAAAAACTCATGAAGGACATACAGTGGAAGACAGCCTGCTTTCACCAGAAATCAGACTCCCACAGTTCCCTCTTTGGCTGTGGAGAGCATTTTTCATCATGGGTCCCTTGTAGATATCCTGGGAATTTGCTTTGCCGGTAATAGTTTAGTCCTTAGTCCTTTAGACCAATTGGTCATGATAAAATATTCTGTTACTGTATACACTGTTCTCCTGGTTCTGCTCACTATACTTCACATCAGTCCATAGAAGTCTTTCCAGGTTTTTCTGAACTTAGCCCATTCATCATTTCTTATGGTTCAGTAGTGGAATTTGGGAACTTTCCCCCCATTTTTCATTTAATTAATTAATTTAGAATATTCTTCCATGGTTCCATGATTCATGTTCTTTCCCTCCCCTCTACCCTCCCTGCTCCCAGAGCTCATGAGCCTGACTGAAAAGGCCTGACTGAAAAGGCCCAACTTCCCCACTCTGGAGACAGAACTCCTCATTGCCCACAGCCAGCGCCAGCCAGCTCCTACATTGGTTCCAGGACCCAGGTTCTGGCTGGATCTGGCCTTAAGAACAGGAGTTTATCTCACACATTTTGGGTCTCTCCAGTCTGATTCCCAACTTGAGACCCTTTCAGAAAAAGGGTCCAGTCTGACTTTAGGTGTAAAAGAATCAAGAAGAGGGGGCAGCTGGGTGGCTCAGTGGATGGAGAGCCAGGCCCAGAGATGGGAGGTCCTGGGTTCAAATTTGGCCCCAGATACTTCCTAGCTGTGTGACCCTGGGCAAGTCACTTAATTCTGTTTGTCTGGAGTTGGAAGAGGAAATGGTAAGCCACTTCAGTATCTCTACCAAGAAAACACTAAAAAGAGTCAGACCCGACTGAAATGACTGACCAACAACCTTCTGATTCCAGATCCATCCATCTTTCCATTGCACGATATAATGGACCCAGGGAGAAAAGCCTCTTCCAGGCTATCCAAGCTCCTGAATATAGAGGGCTCCCTGTTAGGGGAATGTCACAAGGGAATTGACTTCTGGGATAAAAAGATGAGGAAAAGTAGTGACATTTATCATCATAATTAGCCTAACTGGATTTTACTTTTCTAACAAGCGAGAGAATGAATAAGAAAACATCACAGCCTCAGACACTCCCCAGCTGTGTTGACCCTGGGCAAGTCACTTGACCCCCATTGCCTACCCTTACCACTCTTCTGCCTTGGAGCCAATACACAGTATTAACTCCAAAACGGAAGGTAAGGGTANAGGAAAGGAAAGGAAAGGAAACATCACAGATCATTAACCATTAACTTACTACACATTCATCAAATCTCAGAATTTCAAGGGACAACAAGCTCAAGCTGGGACTACAATTGAACCTGCTGATTTTTTTTAAGTGTTTCCAGTTTCCTCCCCCCCATGAGCCTTTCCCCTTTTCTCTTGTGTTTCCAAGTAAGATATTTGGTTAAAAAAAACAAAACAGAACAAAACAACAAAAACAAAACCTCAGCTCAGTGAAGGAATCTTGAGATGGGACACCATCTTGGAATCTAGGGCTCTGATTTGCAGGTCGTAAATGTTTTTATTATTATTAAAAACTCAAGGACTTTCCCCTTTGATTCCAAATTTAGCCCAGCTTATTTTCCTCTGGAAGTAATAACTTTAGCTGTGCAGGGAGTGAGAACGAAAGCTTCTAATTGCTAAACCAAATGGGACTTTCTTTTTTCTCCCATTCATTGGACGCCACATCTATAAAAGGCCCTCCAGCCCCCTCATTTTATAGAACAGAAACTGAGGACCAGAGAGGTTGAGTGATGTGACCAGAGTTTACACATGGTCATCCTTGGGTGAGGATGGTGATAGGGATGGTGGTGGTGGTGATGATGACCTTTGGAACCACTTGGGCTTCCATGCCTGAGATCTGAACCCAGGTCCTCTGACTCCAGAGCCAGGGCTCTTTCCATTTTCCACATTGCCTCCGTTTAGCGCCAGCTCTCTGCCCACTTCCCCTTCGCAGCCTGGTGTGTGGGTGGGTGTATAAGGACCAGGAGAGGATGGTGGCAGCCAGTGGGTCCCATGGTTTTCTTGGCCTTTGGGCTGTTGAGTCTGTTCCAAAGCCTCTGGAAACTCCCTTTAGACTCTTCCAATTGGACTCCCGCTACGTCGTTCTCCCCAGGACCTTCCTCTAGAGCCTCCTTCACCATATGCCCCCCCACTATACCTAATCCGGCCCTGGCTGCCCTGAGCTGTTCCCATGCTGGTGGCAAATAACTCCACCAGGCGTGCCCCACTAACATTTTAAGGGTTGACTCAGACCCTGCAACACTCTCCAGCCAGGCTCGAGCGCGGCCCCCCAAGGACCACCTTCCCGGCTCCCTTTCGGACTCCCAGGCCTCGGCCTCGGCCTCAATCCCTTGGCCAGATGTCAGCTTGTTTGGAAGCCAGCCAGGGAAGCATTTGCAAGTTGCATTTTTCCAAGCTGCCTATTTGGAAGAAAGATGCAGCGAGTGTTTGCTTCAGGGCCGGAAGGATGAGGCAGCAAAGCTTGCCTTTTCCTTCTGATTATTAGGCTGAAGAGCTCCTCTGGGACTTCCCTGCTCTGCACGCCCCTGCTGGCTCCGGGAAACAGCCCTCGGTCGGAAAATATATTTACTTCCTTCGGACGCTGCTCCTTGCCCGGCCTTTGGCATCCTCCCCCACCCCAGGGACTCCTCACCCAGACCTCTGTTCTGGTCATCGCCTGCCTACCGAAGCCAGCTTCCCTTCCCTCCAGGAAGCTCCAGGCCACAGTGACCCGTCCTAAGCTGCTCGGGCCTCACTTGGGCCCTTAGCCACTGCTAGCCTGTCTGTCCTGCTGCCTCCTAATCCCCGGGACGCTAGCGAGGGGCCACAGCTCTTTGTATATCCCCCGGGCCCAGCCAGGCATCTGGCTCAATAAATGCTCCTTCCTCGTGGATTATGGCGCTGGTCATTAGCGAGCTGGCTGTTTGCCTGAGTTTCCTGGCAGGACAATAACGGCCTATCCACTTTGCACTGAGCAAATACTGATGAGATCCATTTCCTTCTGGAGACAGGTCAGCTTGCGGTGGGGTCAGGTACCCCCATCTGTCCAGTGTCCTGGGTTAGAAACACTGGGGTTAAGTTCTGACTCCTCCCTGGTGTGAATAGGGGAAAGTGCTGGATCTGTCCTCAGAGGCTGTGGGTTCAAATCCTGTCTCAGTGCCTTACTCTGGGTGGCCTTGAGCAAATCACTCGGCCTCCCCAGGCTACTAATCTGGGGTCCCTTCTAGCTCAAACTCTACGAACCTGTGCTTCCCTCTTTCAGGTTCAGTATCATCCTGGCACCAAGCTCTTGTCTCTTTCTCCCAAATCCTTTATCAAAGCCCAGCCACTTCTGCTCCTTATTCTTCCCTTCATGCAGCAGCTGCCTGACTAGTCTCCCTGCCTCCAGGTCCCACATCACTGTCAGATTCATCACTTCTGTCTCAGAGTGGCCAGCACTCTCTAGAGCAAGGGTCGGCAACCTTTTTGGCCATGAGAGCCATAAACGCCACATTTTTTAAAAGTCATTTTGTGAGAGCTGTGCAGTGCTCCCAGTGCCGCTCCTGTAACAGCGCCTGAAAAAAATGGACTTTATGGCTCCTGCAGAAAGAGCTAGATGTGGCCCTCAAAAGAGCCAGATATGGCTCAAGAACCACACGTTGCCGACCCCTGCTCTAGTGGCTCCCAACAGCCTCCTGTATCAAGTCCAAATGCTTCTACCTGGCTCTCAGAACCCTCAGAGGTCAAACTCCACGTTGGCTGTCCAAATTTCTCTTCCATCTCTACCCAGTGAATACCCTCCTCTCTAACCTGATGAGTCTCCAGCATCCCAAGGGTACCTGGCTGCCTTGGCAAGGCTGGTTTGACTTCCTTGTCTGTGGGGGTCAGGGTTGGGGATACCGAGAACAAGAGGGCTGGACCTCAGGGCACAGGCCGTGGCACAGTCTTGCTCTCTGATTTATTTCATGGTTGCCTAGTTTAGCAGAAGTCAGACTCAGAAGGCTTCAGGCAGCAGGGCTTACGAGGAGCATAAATACACTCTGCCTCCCATCCCTCCTCCCTGAATGTGGGGAAACCTCAAGGTGGGTGTGCTTTGGATGACTTTCTTTTCTTAGCTTAGTGAGAGGGAAGGACTGGCTGGGACAAGGAGAGGCTTTGGGCCTATATGGACCTGCAGGAGTCTTGTGTTCATAGGAACACAGAAAGGTGGGGGAGCAAGCAGGGAGACTCGGCTCTCTCTCTCTTCAACTCTTCAGGCCAGAGATGGCTTTCAGTATTATGCCAATTTATCCAATATCTCATCCATTCCCTGATGACCCACAAGAGCCCTAGACGTTCCCTTCCACCTCTTCCTTGACTCCCTACTGATCCTTCACTACTCTCACAAAAAAAGAGGGCCCCTGGCTACAATTGGAGGCTGCAAAGCAAGAAGTATGGCTCTGGAGGTCCTGGAGGGAAGGTAGATGCTGCCAAACCATCAGAGACTCAGGGGTCATGGCAGTGCTGACCTGCACAGATTTCATGGGTCTAAGTAACACCTCTGCAGGCCATAGGAGGATTAAAGCAGATAACAGTGTGTTAAAATGCTCCTTTGGTCATTGTCCTTGGTACTCGAAGACAACCAAAATGACATCATCACTATGTTGGGTTCAATAGACAGTGTATCTGACTGTGGCTGATCAGCCCTATTCAAGCTCGGAATGCTCAACCAGATACAAATTGCCAGTATGATCATTTGGAATAGGAACGCCTCGAGATGTGTGCAGCTCACATTTCTTTTGAGCTACTGCGATTCTGCTTTGCTCCTTCTTTGATGGGGACATGCCATGCTTTTTGGTCCTGATCCAGTGTTCCCACGGCTCACGATCAATATCGAAGTTCTACAGAGAGCCTTTGAGAAGGTCTCTTTTAAAGTACTAAATGTCATAAGCTATCATTACTGCATCTTTGTTAAAATCACTTTCATCTTTGTCATTATCATTATTACATCTCGGTCAATGTCATTATTGCACCTTTGTTAATATCATTATTGCATCTTTGTTAAATAGCATCATTGCCTCTGTTAATATCATTGCATCTTGGTCAATATCATCACAGCATTTTTGTCAATATCATTATTTCATCTTTGATCTTTATTACATCTTGGTTAATATCATTATTGCATCTTTGTTAAATAGCATCGTTGCCTCTGTTAATATCATTGTATCTAGGTCAATATCATCACAGCATTTTTGTCAATATCATTATTTCATCTTTGATCTTTATTACATCTTGGTTAATATCATTACTGCATCTTTGTCAACATCATTTCATCTTTGTTAATATCATTTTTGCCTCTTTCTCAATATCATTATTGTATCTTTGTTAATATCTTTATTTCATCTTTGTCTTCATATTCTCATCTCTTGGCACAATTCTTTATGCAAAATAGGTACTTGATGCTTGTTGGATAAATGAATGATGTCCCAATATTCTGACAGGGGAGTATGGATCATGCTGTACAAGCATTGCCACTGTAGAGGACTGGACCCTTAGCTTTCAAGAGGCAGTGTAGTGTGGTGGTTAGGGCACTGGACTTGGAGTCATCAGAAAGACCTGGATTCCACAACTAGAACAGTGACCTGACTTCCTTGGGCCTCGGATTCCTCATCTTTAAAACGAAGGGGTTATACTAGAGGGCTTCTGAGGTCCCTTCTAGCTCTGATCCCTGCTGATGACTGGATGTCAGCCCAGGCCAGAACACTACCACCCACATCCTTTGGTCACAGAGGACTATTACATGAAACTACTTGATCTGGCAGCTCTTCCTTTAAATGACTGATGCCTCGTTTGGGCCTTAACCACATTTGGTCTGGGCCTCAAGTGATTTGGCCTTTATAATATTTGTCTCCTTAACTTGCTTTCCAGATGTGTTTTGTTTGGGTTTTTTTCCATACAACCAAATGAGCCAAAAGCAGTTATCTTCTTCCTTTCACATTCTTCTAATTCCTTCCTGCCTGGGTCAGCTTCTGGGCGTGGCCTAGGCTGCCTTTATCTCAATCCCAGCATCACTCCAAATGGCATTATTCCTTTGGTCCAATGCCTCACCCTGCCCTGCTTGGGCTTCAACTCCTCTATTGGGCACCTGGAAGCCAGCCAACCAAGCTACCATTATATGCTAAGGGGCTCTGTGGCATAGGGGGATGGTCTCATCACTCATCTTGGAGGTGGGTTAGGCCAGATCACTCGTATGATAGACCCAGGGCCCAAAGAGGTTAAGGCTCTCAACTACAATCTCACAGCTAACTAGTGTCAGAGTCAATCACATAGCTTAGTTCTCTTGATTTCAAGCCCCCATCTTTTTCCATTAAGACACTTTGCCTGGCAAAGCCCCCTCCTCTTTGGGCCTTGGAAGGACCTTCAGAAGTGGAGGTGATAAGTGTGGCATCCAGAAAGCACTGTCTAGATGTTACTTCTCTACTATTAAGACTTTGGGGCTTGGAGGCATCTGGGTGGTTCAGTGTATTGAGAGCCAAGCCTAGAGACGGGAGGTCCTAAGTTCAAATCTGGCCTCAGATAACTTCCTAGCTGTGTGACCCTGGGCAAGTCACTTAACCCCCACTGCCTAGCCCTTACCGCTCTTCTGCCTTAGAATCAATACATAGTTTTCTAAGACAGAAGGTAAGGTAAGGGTTTAAAAAAAAAAAGTCTTTGGACTTTGAGCAAATCTCTTCCTTTCTCCATTCCTCAGTTTCTTCGGTTGTAAAATTATGTGACTTTCTACACCTTCTCACACCTTTCTCTGCTTCAAGTTCCTTCTCTCAGCAGCCCATCCCTGTATTTCTAGACCAATCACAATATCTCCCCTCTTCCGGTCTACACTCTAGCCAAACTTGTTGTTCTTCAGTCACTTTCAGTCATGTCCAACTCTTCAGGACTCCTTTTGGAGTTTTCTTTCTCCACCTCTCAGAATCGCTTGTGTTCCCGCAAGGCTCAGTTTAAGGCAACCTCCTCCAAGAAGCAGCTCTTGATTCTCTTCATTCTAGGGCTCTTTCAACGCCCCCAAATCCTTCGTAATTATTTTGTCTCTATTTTGGGTCTCCCTCTCTTTGTCCATGTTGGGTTTCCCCAGTGGATCCCAAGCTTCTGTAGGCCAAGGGCTTTTTCCTCTTTGTATGTGTTGCCTCAAGGCTGGACACACAGACACAAAGCCCAAGAAAGGCTCGTTGAGCCAGTCGCTTCACACTCGCCGTCTGAGCAGCTCAGTCGACTTTCACACAGAGCCCGTGTTGTGACTCTCAAAAGGAATGTGTGGGATGAAGAAGCATCCAAAAATAACCAAGGATCAATGATTATAGCCTGGGATCTTTTCTATAATATTTTTGGATGCTTTCTCTGCCTTTCTTCCCCGTCTCGTCCCCCACCCTCACCCACCCAGCCTTGACTCCGAGTATGGACAAGCTAGCTTCCTCCAGCTGCCCACCCTCCCAGGCCGAGAGATGGGGGGAGCTCAGGGGAGCATCAATGCTCCACAACAGGGTCCTTGGGCCTTGGCAATGGTGGCAAAGGGGAGGAGGGGGCCTTACCCTTGCCCAGGACTTCTGTCAATGATTCGCTCAGAATTACAACGTCAGGCATCTTTGATTTCCCTCCCTCCTTCAATCCCTGCCCCCTGTGTGGTGATCCTTGGCTCTGCATTCACCCCATCTCACCCCATGCTCCACAGGGCTCCCCACAGACTTTACTTATTAGCTTGGCATGTGGCATCTAAAGCAGTGCTGATTCCAATGTGCCAGTCCAGCCTTATGGCCCTCTCACATGCCCACATGTTCCCCTCTTCTTTCCCAAGCATCTACTCCCTATGCCTGAAAAATCCTCTCTCTATCCCTCAGGGCCCAGCTCCTGCCTGAAGCCATTAGGGGTGTCGGAAGATCTAGGTTCAAATTCTGTCTCCTAGACTTACTCTGGGACCTTGAACTTTGCTCAAGGGCACTTCATTTCCATGGGCCTTTGTTTCCACAAATATAAAATGAGGAAGCTGTGCTCAGGAGCCACTGGGGCGCTTCCCACTCTAGGATGACTTTCCAGTGAACAATATTGGACAAAACCATTATTGTCTCTAGTCCTCAGTTTCCTGACTTGCCAAATGATGGGGTTGGACTCTTGGGCCTCAGGGGTCCCATCCAGTCTTAGATCTAGGATCCTGTGAGCTTGCTATGCTCCTCCCTGCTCTGGCCCCCAAGCCAGAGGTAAGCAGACCCTCGTTAGCCCTCTCCCTGTATGCTCTTGGCACCTTCTAGCTTTTCTTAGACAAGAGGCTCATGGTCAGGGGCAGGGCTGCCTTCATATTTGTTCCAGAGAAGCTGGCCTCAAGATCTAGCTCTGCCTCGGGTCCCTCATCTGTAAAATGGAAGTAATCATGCATAATCCACAATTTTGTGGTGACCTAAAGACCCAAAGGCACCAAAGAGACTCAAAGGCTTCTGGGTATTTAGATCAATCACTGTGTCCTGCAAAATGCCTACCATGTTGCAGGTAAATGGTTATTAAACAGATAATCATCCTTTATAAATAGAAGCTATCGGCTCCTAGAACTCCAACTGGAAGGGACCAATGAGGCCAACTTGTCCAACCCCCTCCTCCTGCAGATGAGGAAATCTGGGCCCAGAGAGGGCAAGAGATTTGACCCAAGTCCTGGAGGTGGTGAGATCCAAAGCTGGGTTTGTGGCTCCAAGTTCAGATCTCTTTCCACAGCACCATTAGACCATCTCCTAATTCAAAATGTCTTGACATCTTTTATAGGGCCCTTGTTAGGGAAGTAGGTTGGCATTATTACCCCCATTTTACAGATAAGGATACTGAGGCCCAAAGAAGATTTAAAGAGTTTTCAGTATGCTGTAGAGGCTGGTGTGCAGAGCCTGGAGTCAAGAAGACCTGCCTTAGTCTCTGATGAAATGCGTGACCCTGAGCAACACTTTTAACCTCAGTCTCTTCATCCATAAAATGGGATTAATAATATCTATGACCCCTTTTTCCCAAGATTGTTATGAGGACTGAATGAGATAATATACATAAAGTGAGTTGTAGGGGGCAGCTGGGCAGCTCAGTGGATTGAGAGCCAGGCCTAGAGTTGGGAGGTCCTGGGTTCAAATCCGACCTCAGACACTCCCCAGCTGTGTGACCCTGGGCAAGTCACTTGACCTCCATGGCCCACCCTTACCACTCTTCACCAAGGAGCCAATACACAGAAGTTAAGGGTTTAAAAAAATAATAAAAAAAAATAATTGAAAAAAAAAGTGAGTTGCAAATCTTTAAGCGCCCTAGAAATGTTAGCTATGATGATGATGCTGCTTTTCTGAAGTTGCACAGCTGAGTATTGGCAGTTAAGCTTCAACCACAGGTTCCTGATTCCAGGCCTCAGGCTTTTTCCATTAGATCACACTTGTCTCTGTAAAGCAGGGAGGACAAATTCCAGGGGACGTAGGACAATGCTAGTCCTTCTTCTTTCCCCATCCTGCCCCCTGTCACTAGCACAAACAGGAACCTGGCCCCATAGCAAGGGCCCGCTGGGGTTATCCCACTGCTCAGCCACTTCATAGGGACAAGCGAAGAAAAGGCAGGGGTCTCCAGACAACTCCCGCCCTTCTGCGGCCTCTTAGAGCGCTGGAGAACAGCTGCTAGGTCATCTGGGTCATCGCCCCACCCCCAGCGCCTCCACCTTGGTTCACTGCCCACCAGCTCACCCATATCTCTCTAATCTTGGGAGCCGTTCCTTAGGACTGCGATAGGACCTGGGGCCCTACCCTGAAGCCAGTTTCTTTGGGTTAGAACTCAACCAAGAATTATGGACTTTTAGGACTGGAAAAGCCAGCCATCCCAGCTCCTCCATTTCCCCATGAATAAACTGGCCAGAGAAAGTAAAAAGACTTATCCAAGGTGGTCTAGGCCCTGAATGCGGAGAACCTTGAGAGGTCATCTAATCCATCTATCATTTTACAGATCAGGAAACTGAGGCCCAGAGAGTTTAAATAAATTAGGATCCTATATTTAGAGTTGGAAGGGACCATAGAAGACAGGAAGTCCCACTGCTTTATTTTACAGAAAAGTTAACCAAGATCCAGGAAGGAGCCACAGGTTGTAAGAATCAAAGGCCAATGTTCTTCTGCCCAGGGTAGAACTCTGCCTCCCACTATTGATTGAACCATACTTTTGAGGGGTCCCTTCCAACTCTGAGATTCATAGGCCCTAAAAGCTAGAACCAGAAGGAAGAAATCCTCCAACTAAACCCATTCCTCTATTTTACAAATGAGAAAATGGAGGCCTAGAACTGAAGTGACCAGTCCCAAATGTACAGAGCTAGTCAGTGTCCAAGGCAAGATTTGAATCCAGGACCTTTTCCCACTGTACCAAAGGCCTTTCTGGAGCCTTACTTTGCTCCCTCTCCGTGGAGAGATCTGTGTCTGTGCTAACAGTCAGAAACGGTCCTCCCCGTCCCTTTCATTTCTCCTCCTTCATAATAGGAAGGTAAATCCAACCTCCTGGCTGCCCCTTGCCCAGGGATCATGAGGATCGATGTTTGCAAAGTGCTTTTTCAAAGCCCCCTGCTCTGGCGAGGTGCCAGGCTCGGCCTCTGAGCCCTGCCTTCTTCGGCAGCCCCAGGTCCCTGTTGAGTTAGGAGTGAATGCATTTGTAGCATCAAAAATTGATGGAGTTGCCCCCCCTCCCTGGCCCTAAAGGGCCGCTCCCGAAGGCCTGGGCCCAGAAGCTTTCACTAGAGCCCGGGGCCTTGGGGAGACCTAATGGGGGGCTGAGCTTGAAACTGAGAAGCCTCCAACTGTTCTGAGTGATGAGGAAGGAGAACAGAGGGGAAAGCTGAGAAGGGCCTTCCATGATTCCAGAGGACCAGAGGAGCCCAGGCTTGGGAAAAGATGCCTAGCCAGCACTAAGCAATCTCTCCCAATGCCCAAACGCTTGGCACGGACCATGAGGACTGCCCGGACTGAGCGGCAATAGGGAGAAAAGGTTCCGCTATCTAGTCATCATGGACGGCCCGATCGAATCCTGTAGGGATCATTCTCAGAGGCCGTGTGGCCTCAGAAAGACTTCGGTGCAAATCCCCCCTCAGATACTCTGCAACGCTGGCCAAGTTCCCTAATCTCCTGGCCTTGGTTTCCTGATCCATAAAATGGTGGCAATCTCCAAAGTCCTTTTCAGCTCAAAATCTCTCATCCAATACCCAGATTTGGGCCCTCCATGCCTCCCCCATCAATTGGGTGTGAGCTTAGGGAAAGTAGACTGACTTAAATATTAACCTAAGCCCAACATTATTTTTTTAAACCCTTATCTTCTGTCAGTGTCCGTTCTAACATAGAAGAACAGCAAGGACTAGACAATTGGGTTAAGTGACTGGTCCAGGGTCCCACAGCAAGAAAGTGTCTGAAGCCAGATTTGAATTCAGATCCTCCTAGCTCCAGGCCTGGCGCTCTATCCACTATGCCACCTACCTGTCCCCCACCTTATTAAGAAAAAAAATCTGCAAAGAGCATCACTTCACAGATTTGAGAATTAAAGAAAGAAAACTCTTGGATAGGACGCGTGATTCAACAGAGATAACTGAATTTGGACATTAGGAGACTTAAGCTCTAGTCCCAGTTCTGCCTGCCCCTAACTGTGTGATTTGGAGCAAATTACCCCCCTCTCTGGGTCTCCTTCCTCGTGTGTATGCTAAGGGTTTATTGAGTTATTGATTTGTAAAATGAGGAGGCTCCGACCTGTGAGAGTCTAACAGGCTCTGAGTCTACGACTATGTCTGGAGTAAGCTTGGAAGGATCTTGAGGTGGTGGGCAAAGGGGCTGGACTCATCAAAAGATAGAACCGAGATCACCTTGACCCTCTCCCATGGGTATCATGTGAGGGATAAAACAAAGAGACAGATTCTCACCCAAGGCCTTCGCCCAATCCTCCGGAGAGTCCAAATCAGAGAGGAAAGGGACCTCGAGTGGGGCGATCCTTCAGTGACCCGTGTGCTTACTGAATGCCATGAAATCTCCTAAGTGAGATCCATAATAACTGGGGAAAAAAAAGGATTGGACCAAACACCCAAGTGGAGGAAGAATGCTCATCGTCCAGGCTCTTCTAGCGTGAAAAGACGCAAGTCCACCCAACGACCTAGATGTTGGGTCCACTAGGCAGGCAGACCATGAGCCAGGCCAGGAAACTGAAGAGAGCAGGCTGGATTGCATCTGGGCCTTATGGCGACCCCAAGGATCCCTCGGAAACAAAGCTCCAGACTCCCAGCAGTATTCTTCTAATGAATCAATATGGCAGGGAAGGGCCAGATCAGGACTTCAGGTCCCCTGAGGGGCTGTTTAGCTGGGTGGGCAGGAGTGGGCAGCAGCCACCAGAAGTGGTACCAGAGAAGCAGGCAAGAGATGTCCGGCCAGAAGGTCAGGAGGTGGGACGAGGAAGGAGCTAACTTGGGGGTAGCCATCCTGATGCCTTGGTACCCACACGTGCTGGTTGCCATTTCCCACTAGATGCAGGGCTGAAGGTTCAGACAAACGTCTTTCCGATAGTCGACTCCAACTCGGAATTGATGCTCGGGGGGGTCCCTGTTTTATTTCCCTTTAATGTGCCCCGTCTGGGTCTAACATACCCAGATTCAGCGAGTTGACTTGGGCAACAGCATCCCTTGGTCTCCAGAATAGGTCCATTCCCACAAAGTTTCCTAGAGAACAATCTTCCCAATATGGAATCCTGTTTTCTGTTGTTTCCATGATAAGATTTGGAGATGGGAGGAAAGCCCCATTGAGGTCAGCCTGTGTTTATTGGGCATGGCAGAAGCATGAAGGGGCATCCAGAGACCACTTAACCATCAAAGTGCTTATGGTCTAGCAATGTCAGGGAGTCTGGAACCTTTGGGGCAGGGAACGAGCTGGGAAAATGAGTCAAATGATGAAGGGCTTCAAGGGCCATCCAAGGAGTCCGTCCATGATCCTAGAGGCTACTGGGAGCCACTGGAAGTCCTGACTCCGGGAGCGTCTCTCTCCAGGATATTTTCCCTGCTCGGTGGCCTTCCCTTCCTGCCACACTCTTCAGCCTAGCCCCATGCCCTGGCCCCTCTCTGGAGCACAAGCCCTGATACCAGAGGACCCAGATTCCAAGCTCCCCTCTGCCACTTGCTACCCATGCTCACCTTGGACAAGACGCTGAGAACGTTCTTGGCTCTCAGTTTCTTCTGTTGTAAGATGAGGGAGCTGCATTAGACAAGAATGGAGGCAGGCATGGAAGTGACCAACCAACCTCCCAATACACGTGAGGAAGCATGCAGGGAGGCCCACCTTGCTGTCTGGGGTCCAATGGAGGAAGGAATAGAGCACTGGAGAGAATGTGGGGACAAGACGCCTTCCAGTTCCAGAGCTAGGATCCTGGGATCCTTTCCAGGGAAGATTTTTCTCCTATAAAATCTCACCTATTCACATTTAACACGCACAATTTGTGATCTTTTGGAATTGTCGATTGTTAGGACAGGAATACCATGGCTGACTTTTTTTTATTTTTGTTTTTTCAACCTTCACCTTCCATCTTGGAATCAATCCTATATATTGGTTCCAAGGCAGAAGAGTGGTAAGGGTGGGCAATGGGGGTCAAGTGACTTGCCCAGGGTCACACAGCTAGGAAGTGTCCGAGGGCAGGTTTGAACCCAGGACCTCCCATCTCTCGGCTTAGTTCTCAATCCACTGAGCCACCCAGCTGCCCCTGTCTATGGTTGACCTTTGCCTTATCTATTTTTTAAATATTAAATATATGTATAACATAAATAATTAGGAGAAATATTAAGTCATACTTATTGTATTTATTAGTATTTGTTTATAGATTATATGTCATTGGTACACTTATTATAAAAACAAAAATAATCAGGAGAGATATTAAAGTTACTTAATAGCATAAACTTTCCAAGTCCTTCAGATGTTTCAGGAAATACATTTTACACTATCCGACCGTCCAATGAGTTGGGAGTCTTCCTGCTTACTCACTAATGCCAGCCTCCTGAGGTCCTCTCGTAGGCCACAATTTGTGTGTCTCGGCCTAATTACTACGTGTACTGGAAATTCATAAAAATCAGGCTCGTCCCTAATTCAGAGAGCCCTTCCGTGCCTCTCCGTCTGGCTCTCAGGGAGAGATTTCCTGTAAGTAAGCCCTGGCCTTCCTTATCCTGACTTACCCCCAGAATGTGACACGCTCTGTTAGAGCACAGCGCTCCGACTCCAAGGCTTCAGATTAAAGCAGCGAACTAGTGACTCACACTATCAGTTTGGAAGACGGGGGGCTGGAGTCAGGAGAGCCCCAAATTCAAGGCTCAGCACTAAAGGACCAGCCGTGGGAAGGTCCCCAGCCCCTCTTCTATAAAATTACTGCTCAGACGGAGCTAGCCACTTCAGGAGATTGAGAGCCAGGCTAGAGATGGGAAGTCCTGGGTTCAAATACGGCCTCAGACACTTCCCAGCTGTGTGACCCTGGGCAAGTCACTTGACCCCCATTGCCTAGCCCTTACCACTCTTCCGCCTTGGAGCCAATACCCAGTATTGACTCCAAGACGGAGGTGAGGGTTTAAAAAAATTTTTTAAATTAAAAAAAATTAAAAATATATCCTAATGGGTTTGTGCTTTCACGGGTCAGGAAGTTCCTCAGACGGTGTCCTATCCTTGCCCATCCATCCCAACGCCTCTCATTCATTAGGCTTCCTTAAGTTCAGCACAAAAGGTGGGCCCTCGTGCCAGCGTCTTTCTTGTTTCCTCCTGACATCATGAGGGTTCTCAGGAAACATTCCATGAGCACCCGTGGTTGTTACTCACGACCAGTCCTTCCGCACACGTGTTAAGTGCCTGGAGCTGGGGGTGCAGGGAATGGTGGCGGTCATCCAGGAGGGAGAGGGGCATTTTCTCCTATGTGAAGTGGACCAGATGGCCACAAGCTCCTTTCCACCATTAGCATTCCACCCTTCATTCTAGCCTAGGGCTTGGCACATAGTAGGCTCTTAAAAAAAAAAAAAACTTACCTTCCATCTTAGGATCAATGCCCAGTATCAGTTCCAAAGCAGAAGAGCAGCAAGGGCTAGGCTATTGGGGTTAAGTGACTTGCCCAGGGTCACTCAGTTAGGAAATGGCTTAGGACAGATTTGAACCTTCTATCTCCAGGTCTGACTCGCTATCCACCAAGCCACCTAGCTGCCCCACACATAGTAGGCTCTTAATAAATATTTATTGACTAAATGATGGCTGGCTGGCTGAAGAAGATTCTTTTGGGGCAGGCATACACTGGACCACTGAGCCCCCTTTTAGCTCTGTGATTTGGGGAATGAACAAAAAAAATCCATATAAGTCCCTGCCTTTGAGAAGCTTATATTTTATCAGGAGATATGTCTGTATGTATGTGGGTGACTCATAATGAGGGAGCCCCCATCTCCTTACATGGAGGGGATCTGCCACCCAATCACCCAACATATATGAAGAAGCATGCAGAGAGGCCCCCCAGCTGCCCAAGGTCAAATGGAGGAAGGGATGGAGCGCTACAGGGTTGGACGGATGTTGCATCAGCATCGCAGCATTGATGTTTGGAGCCCACATTTAGGGAAGGTGGAGGCCTTCCTTTGAGAAGGGAGAGAAGCCTGGCCAGTGTCCTGGGCCCAAAGACCCTCCAGCTGATGGCTCAGTACCCTCTGGAGGGGTTCGTCACATCCAATTTATGAACTTAGAGGGAAGGTAGTCCTAAGCATAACCTCCACCCTCCACCCCCATATCTATCTCTCTCTCTCTTTTTCTCTCTCTGTTTCTCTCTCTCTTTTTCTCTCTCTTTCTCTCTCCGCTCTCTCTTTCTCTCTTTTTCTCTTTCTCTCTCTCTTTTTCTCTCTCCTCTCTCTCTTTCTCTCTTTTTCTC